>NC_081558.1:73750103-74070223 GCF_022355385.1 Mustela nigripes | reverse complement strand
GGGGGGGGGGGAACCAAAACCCTCCATCTGGTGCTAGCTAGTTTCTCACACCTCTCTTAATTACGAATCTCGTTTGTTACTGAGAAATTACAGCCACGAGAGTCAATGCCTTTTGCAAACAAACAGTACCTAGCTATAATTTAATAACACTGATTTGTTGTTTCCTGTTCTTACAATAACCTATCTAAGCCAAGTAATACCAGCTATTTAGTTTGGTAGCAACATAGAGTTACTTTTAGTATATGTGCTGCCAAAGCAAGCACATAGAGTTACTTTTTAAGCGAACTTAGTTAAGGCCAAAAGTATGTTGATTTAAAGGAAGCTTTTCAGCAAATAAAAAGTTATGTGTGGCTGGCAAAAATTTCTCAGGAGATATGCAGGTGACTGAAGCTTGGGAAACATTGGGCTAGTGAAAAACACACTGAACTTGAAGATAGGAAACTTGGTCACCAAATCTATTTCCAGTCCTGTCACTAATTATCAGATTGTCCTTAGGCAAGATGATGCATCTTCATGACTCCATTTCCTCATTATTCAATGATGATATTGTTATTTGCCAAGCTACCTTTGGAGTGATGTAAAAATAAAAATTAAATGATGGGTAGTGAAATCGTATGAATGTTGTATAGGGGTACCTCAGTGGTGTAATGTATTAAATGTCTGACTCTTGGTTTTGGCTCAGGTCCTGGTCTCAGGGCCCTGAGATCGAGCCCCATCTTTGGCTCGTGCTCAGCATGGAATATGCCTTAAATTCTCTCTCTCTTTCCCACGGCCCCTCCCACTCATGCTCTCTCTTTCTTTCCCTAAAATTAATAGAAAATTTTTTAACAGTTGTATGTATATAATATTCTTTATTATGTATCTGAAACACAACTTTTTCTTTCCTTTTTTCTTCCCATTATCTCAGTTCAAAAAAAAAAAAAACAAAACAAAAACATGATCATGACCATTTAGGAAAGGATAATAGATAATATTATCTCTTTTTTCACTCTAGGAGCATGACATTTTTTTTAGTAGTGTGCGTGTGCATGTGTGGGTGTTGAGAGAAAGGGGGGAGAGAGACTGACTACGGTTATACAGTTTCTACATTTATACTATTCCTAAATACTAAAAGTGTGTTGTCTTTTCCTGATTGATTATATGTTTATTTTTGCCATTCTTCCATGGTGATAAAAAAGCTCAAAAACTAAATTGTTAAAAAATTTCACCTAATAATATATCTTATTAATCTCTAAGCTTAATAAAAATATTATGACATATTTGAATATTTAGAATTGTTAAAAACAATAGCTTCAGGCCAAAATTGTCTTTTGTCTTGAAATAATATTTGGAATCTTCCTTGTATTTTTTTCACTGTGCCTAAAACCTTGACTTTTCTACAGAATATGATATCTTTTTACAAAAGATGTTTCACTGTTACATAATGTCATTTCCTATAGACTTCAGAATTTTTTTCCAATCTAATCTTGCTTATCCTTGAAGCTAAGTTTGTTGTTTTTGTTAAAATATAAAGGTCTAGTTAAATATATGATATATTTTGATCTTAATGGCCAACATATCAGGTTTGTGGCTGTTTTATCTTGATACATATATTCAACAAAGCCCCAATACTAACCTATTGTGTGATAGAGACAGTATTCGTGGACACAGAGATAATGCTAACAATTGTTTGGGTTCCCATTCTATTAAGGAAATGTACTTAACACTATTGCTTTTGGATCCAAAAATGATAGACATCATAATTTCATTCAAACATTAATATGTATGGTGTAGGATAGCAATTCCCAAACTTGTGCAGTCATTAGAGTCACCTGGAGGGCTTGTCAAAACACAGATTGCTTGTTCCATCCTCAGTTCCTGATTCTGTGCTTCTGGGGTAAAGCCGCAGAATTTGCATTTTTAGCAAGTCCCACAGTGATGATGAGGCTGATGTGGCTCCCCTCTTCCCCCAATCTTTTTGTCTAATGAAAGGTGGTAGAGCAGGACAGTGAAGCTGTGGACTTAGGTGATATCCCACAGACTTTGGTGATAGCCCCAGAGTTGAGCCCTGGCTTTGATACTTATGAACTCTGTAATGTGGACAAGTTAAGGATCAATTTTGTCTTCTGTAAAATGGTAACAGTTATATTTATTGGGAATATTGAATAAAATAATGCATATTGACTGTATAGAATAATGCTTAGCCTTGTAACGAACTTCCACTAAATGCAACATTTGTAATTGGTGGTGATGGTAATTGGAGTTTTGAGAGTAGAAGCAGTAGTTAGTGGTAGTAGAAAAGAATACACATTTCCTTTGTTCCTTGCAATAAAAGTTTATATTTCTTTCCTAAAGAGGCGGGGCAGAAAGCTTGCTTTTCATTTATGACATTATTTCTATGAGAAACACTCCAGCAAGAAGGGAATTCATTGAAAAGAAGTAGTGCCCTTATTAAAAGAATGTTCAAGAGTGTATTGGAGATGGGAATCTATGTTGCAGTTCAAGCACAGTTTTATCCATTCGTGCAGTAGGTTTTTTAGTATTCAGAACCTAATGTATTTGTTTCTTTCCTTCTCTTAGCAACAAGAGCAAGACCCAACAAACCTATACATCTCAAATCTCCCCATTTCCATGGATGAGCAGGAACTTGAGAATATGCTGAAACCCTTTGGACACGTCATTTCCACAAGAATACTAAGAGATGCTAATGGAGTCAGCAGAGGTGTTGGCTTTGCCAGGTAAAACATTTACTACATACCTGTGTTACTTTTCTTTCCTCCTTATTCTCTTTTAATTCCATTCCTTTATAGAACCAGGGCCCAAAGCAATGGAACATTTCGCCCTCTCCCTGCCAAAAAGAAGCTTTTCAAATCAACTCTGTATCTTTGTCTCAATCAAAGAATTCCAATTATAAATATGTTGTTCTTGCTAAAATCCATACCTAGAATGGTTATATATGTCTCGGGTCTTAATGGTATGCATGCCCAGTTCCCAATTCTCTCTTTGCCTGTAGATTAGCAAAATCAGATGCTGCCAATTTCTGCTATTGGTTATAAATGCCCAGTACCCCAACGCTAAAGAGCCCATGCAGTGAACAAAGCATCCAAATGTTTTTGCAGTGATTTCCAAAGAATGAGATGATAGAATTTCTCAGTCAAGAAAAGGAAGAGAAGAAAGATTTTGAGAAACAGAAATTACTGGGAAGTCCAAAGGAACTCAGAAATATAAGGGGGGGGAGGTTAGGAGGGCACTTGCATTTAAGAGGCTCTGGCTGTGTGGTTTTGATATTTTACGCAGAACAGAAAAAAGCAAATTGCACTTTTTTCATTGTCAGAAAAGGAAAAGTAGTTTTCATCTTAACTTTAAGGGATGTTTACAAAAGAAGATCTCAGCCAGGAAGGGAGTTAAAATGGTGGTCCCTGCTGTGCTTTCATGAAAAACAAAGCAAAAGAAACCACAGAGAAAAAGAAACTGCTGAACAACAAAGAATGAGAGTAAAAGCCGTGTCTCCATGGCTTGGCATGTTTATGTGTCTCCAGCTGACTTAACATGGATGAGTGAGTGAATGGATGCCCGTGTCATCGGGAAGTCAGCCCTTTGCAGACAGGTGTGTCCATCTATAATCAATTCTGCCATCACCTGGAAACCATTCCAAACCAATATATATATTAACCCACTTTGAAAGATAACATTTTATAAGGACACCTGGGTGGCTTATTCGGCTAGGCATCTGACTCTTGACTTTGTTCTGGGTCATGATCTCAGGGTCTTGAGACTGGGCCCCATGTCCAGCTGGAGCCTGCTTGGGATTCTCCCTCTCCCTCTGCCCCTCCTGGGCTCAGTTTCTCTCTATTTTTCTAAATCAATCAGTCAGTCAATACTGGTATCTACCTTAACTTTCTGTAACTCATGGACCATGTCTTAAAATTTATATTCCCCCCATTTCCTGGTAGACTGGCAGACATATACAAGATGCATGCTGATTTGAAGAGAAATAAGCAGAATGAAGAAACTCTCCTGAACCTGATGTATGCTTGAGGCATTTACTTTTTCAGATCACTGGTAACTGCTCATTTAGGTGGTCAAGGCAGAGCTAATCATATCAGCCAGGGCTCTGAAATTTGCCAATGTCATCATTGTTGGATAGTATCTAAGCTGCTGGGAGAGGGCTGGTCAGTGTGGGAGTTCACTGAAATGAACAACACACATCCTTCTGGTCCTTCTCTCACTTCTTGACCCCCACCCCAAAACTCTCTCTAACATATTAGTCTCTCCTTCATTTGTACTCCCACTGAGAAATGAACATATTTCAACTTTATCAAGACAAAACATTTTCTAAGATCTATGGTGATCTTTCTTTATTTGCTTTTTCAGGCAAAGGGCTTTTGATACAGATATGGTAATTTGCTAGGGCTGTTGTAACAGAATACAACAGACTGGGTGGATTAAATGACAAAAATTTATTTTCTCAGAGTTCTAGAAGCTGGAAGTCCAAGATGATGGTGTTAGTAGGTTTGGTTTCCTCTGAGGCTTCTCTCCTTGTCTTGTAGATGACATTGTTTTCCCTGTATCTTCACATGGTCTTCCCTCTCTGTCTCTGTCTTACTCTCTAATTTCTAAAAGGCTATAAGTCTTGGAGCACCTGGCTTGCTCAGTCAGAAGAGTATGTGACTCTTGATCTCAGGGTCATGAGTTCAAGCCCTACATTAGCTATAGAGATTATTTAAATAAATCAACTTAAATTAAAAAAAGAATTGGAGGACATCAGGGGCACTGGGGTTACTCAGTCAGTTTAGCATCTGCCTTCAGCTCAGGTCATGATCCCAGGGTCCTGGAACTGATGCTCTATGCTATCAGGCTCCCTGCTCAACAGACAGTTTTCTTCACGCTCTCCCTCTACCTCACCCCACCGTCCTGTTCTCTCTCCCACACATGCTCCATCTCCCTCAAAGAAATAAATAAACAATCTTAAAAAAAAAATTTAAAGGACATCAGTCAGATTGGTTGAGGACCCACCCATATTAGGCCCTATCTCCATATACAGTCACATTATGAAGTACTGGGGGCTAGGACTTCAACATAGGAATTTGTTGTGGTAGAGACACAATTCAGCTTCTGACACAGAAATCGGGCTATTCAGTTCCCTTAATTCTGTCTTCCCTATACACTTTCAGTTTGCTTAAAATGAAGAATATTCTTCTTGGTGCAGAACCAAGTAATGCACATTGTAAGAGACAACACTATAATCATCACATATGATGTTATGAAAGAGTAAATCCTATAGTGCTTTTTTTTCCTTTAAGAACTGAGGAAGAGTGGGGATTTTAAATTATTATTTTATGTCTGCTCTGAATGCGGCCTCCCTCTTTTAGTGCATTTTGCATATGGAAACTATCAATGATTCTTTAAAGTAAAATCGGGGGCGCCTGAGTGGCTCAGTCAGTTAAGCGTCTGCCTTCGGTTCAGGTCATGATCCCAGGGTCCTGGTATCTAGCCCCACATCGGGCTCCCTGCTCAGTGGGGAGTCTCCTTCTCCCTCTCCTTCTGCTCCTCCCCCTGCTTGTGCTCTCTCTCACTATCTCTGTTTCCCTTAAATAAATAGTCTTTAAAAAAATAAAAGATTAAAAAAAATACAAATCTGATCATGTCAGGGACCTGTTTATATCTCTCAATATGGTCCAAATGATTGGATTTACCAACCTGGACAACATTATCCCTGACATCATTATCCCTGACACCATTCACCTTCTGGGCCTTCTGTCTTCCTGTCTCTTATCCTGGGCACAAGAAGCCCTTCCTGACTGTTACACTTTTCATGACTCTTACTCTGGCTTCTGCTTACTTATCCTTCAGGTATTGGCTTAAATGTCCTTTCTTCAAAAAACCCTTTTGTGACCTCTATCTCTAGCCTTCAAAGTTAGATGGTCTCATTACAACTCCTGTCAAAGTTTTTTTGTTTTTTTGTTTGTTTGTTTGTTTGTTTTTCTCCAAATAAGATCTATCAAAATCATAATGAATTCACTATTTAATGTGTGTCTTTACCCACCGGATTATACATTTCCTTACTGGTATTTCCTTTTCACTGTTGAGAGGATGGATAGGTGGATGGTAGTTAACATAATTACCTTTCGATGAAGTTCCTGAATGACTAAGCTCCAAGGAATGGCTTTTTAAAACTCTTAACTTAGAATAGGAATTATCAGTCACATTCCAATACTAAAACTTCAGTCTCCATACTCTAAATCATGTTATTTTCCAATTTCAGAAAGTAGCATGTGGATTGAAAAGGAAAACATAGGTTCAAGTCAATTTCTTAGGCCTAAGAAATCAAAAGAAAACATGAATCTGCCTCTTTTGTAAAAAACTAAGAAGCTGATGAAGAACCAGGATTTCATTTTTCTTGTTTTTTAGACCTGAAATTCCAAGAAGCAGGATCCCACATGATTTACCTAACTTGATGATGTGAAAAAATAACTTTAGTTCTATCATACATCATTGGGTCGGCCCAAATTCCTCTCTCCTTGCACTTGGACATTTGCTCTGCTTTTCTCAAACCACCATGGCTGCATCTTAACAAACTCAATCTTTCACAAATTAACTTTTATACAGTTTTCCTTTTTTATAAAAACCACCCTTTTCCTGTTGTTCAGCCTTTCCCATTTGGAGCTCTCCCTCTGAACTACAGAATGAAGATGACTTGAGGGACAGTCTTCCCACTTCTTCCCAGGACAGCGTGTAGCTAGTGAGAGAAGTTAATGGATTATGTACAAAGGTTGCCTTGGGACAGCGGTTCTCAAAGTGTAATTTCCAGGACAGAAACCTCAGCATTGCTTGGGAAAGTGTTAGAAATGCCATTTTGGAGTCCTGTACCAACTGAGACAGCAATGGTGGGGGTGGATGAGGTACAGGGATCTGTACTTTATCAAGCACTCTAGGTGACTCTCATGCTTCCTAAACCTTGAGAAGCATTGCCTCAGGGCATTAGGGCTTAATTCTCAAATCATCTGGAAGGCTTATAAAATTTCCGATTGTTGGCTTTCATTCTTAGAAATTTTTCCTGATGGAGCTGATTCTAGTTGACACCTCGATCACACTCTTCCACTTTGTCAAATGTACTGATCATAAATACATCTCCTGTCCTAGTCTTCAAGTGTAGGGATGGTGTCTTGTTCTTTTTCATGTCTATCCCAGCACCTAGAATATCATCTGACATATTACTGATCTTCAGTAAATTTTTGATGATGAACAAATGAAATCACTTCAAGTGCTTTGTTTTTGTTTTTGTTTGTTTTTGACTATAACTGGGCAGGGTGGTAGCATCTGATGGTAAAGATAAGCCAGTTCTGAGAAGGGTGTCCTGGGGTTTCAGAGGATTACCAGTCACATCAGTTCAACTATTATTGATTTACAAATTATTTCTTCATCAAAAAGTTCACAGTGCCACAGGCGTTATTAAAACCAAATGCTTGGGGCACCTGGGTGGCTCAGTGGTTGGGCCACTGCCTTCAGCTCGGGTCATGATCTCAGGGACCTGGGATTGAGCCCCACATTGGGCTCTCTGCTCAGCAGGGAGCCTGCTTCCTCCTCTCTCTCTGCCTGCCTCTCTGCCTGCTTGTGATCTCTCTCTGTCAAATAAATAAATAAAATCTTTAAAAACAAACAAACAAACAAACAAAAAAACTAAATGCTTATTTGACTGGGAGAACAGTCGGCCTATAATTGTGCCCGGTAAATCGTATCCATCTCTTGAACTTATGGCTCTCTCAATTTTTTTAACCTGAATATATGTTTTATCAAGCTTCATTTTAAAGATTTTATTTACTTATTCATTATTTTATTTGAGAGAGAGAACATGAGCAGGGTGAGGGGCTGAGGGAGAAGGAGGGAATCTCAAGCAGACTGTACACTGAGCACAGGACCCTGAGATCGTGACCTGAGCTGAAACCAAGAATTGGTCGCTTAACTGACTGAGCCACCAGGTGCCCCAGCAGACTTTGTTTTAAATATTACCATTGGTCAGTTCTAATCACCAGATATAGTCCTTGGTTCATATGCAAGATATTCTAAAATTCTTTAACTAGAAATAAACCCCCCATTATTATTTTACTCGCAAGCTATACATTAATCTCCTTTGATAACCATCTCTTCAAAGTAAAGGTAGTATCTTCATTTTATATTTAAAACGCTGAACTTCAAAGCATAGATTTGAATGCCAGTAGGGTGCACAGGTAGCACAATTACAGGCTTTTCAAATTCCAGAAGCACCAGATATATCTGAAATTACAGACATTTTATTTTATTTTTTATGTTTTTTTTTCTTTAGTCTCTTGTAACTTAAAACAATTTATAAGATCCACCGCCCTCTAGGCAGCATTTTATAGCCAAGTCATAAACCTCTAAAAACAGAAGTTTATGGTGGGAATGCTGACAGTCAGACAAGTCAGACCCACTATTGCAGAGCTAGCTGGTGCCAACAGACTACCTTGCCTTCCAGGGTGAGGATCAGAGCATAAATCAGCCTGAGGCCGGACGGACATGACTGTGTGTTCATGTTATCCATTTCCCATTCCCAGTAACATGAGACCATTTGTCTAACAAAAATCACATTGAAAGAGTGTTATGTGAGGCCGGTAAAGAATGACCTGAAATGCAGAAGGGATGGGGGGTAAACATTCACAATTAATCCAGCTTCAACATCTGGGAACATAGAACCTCTTTAAGAAATGCATTTACTGTCCCCTGGTGAGCTAAAGAGCGTGAGAGACCGCTGAGCACAGAGACCTTTGTATTTTGTAGTATTTTTCACCCCTCCTCAGTACTCTTAATTTGATTCTCATGGAATTTTGTTTGAATGACTTTTAACATATGGGCAGCCCTGTGTTCTATCTCGCCCTAATGAATGAACACGTTTTCCAATTAAAAAGTTACAGTTCTTTCTTTTTGTGAAGTAAAAATAGTAATAATAATAATTGTGGTTATAGATAGACAAATACCAGCCTGATTATTAAAAATCAGTATAAATAGCAGGTTAAAATACTTTTTGTGTTTTCTTTTATTAGTGTCGAATATCTTTAAAATTTTATGATTTACTTTCTACTGCCTGATGCTTCTTGCTCCCAATCTTCTCCCCCCCTGAAATACAATGAACTTTGACTCAGGATCAGCATAATCAAAATATAAGAATTAAAAAAAAAATTATAAGGCAAATACCAGTGCTTCTCTTGCAGGCAAATATATGACCCTTTAAAATGACTATCACACTTGCGTAATTGTCATTGTTTGGGACATGTTTCAATCATATTTACTGATCTGATGGAGTATTTGTTTTAAAAATCCCTCCACCCCTTGCTGTCTTGGTAACTGTTTTGCTGTTTCTACCTCAAACTTACATGGAACTAGGAAATCAAATGTGAACAAAGAAAATCTCTAAAATGTAATTTAGTGATTAGTCATCTCCAAATTGCAGCTGTATTTGCACAGAGAGAGATTACAGTGTTTGTTGAGACTGAAGAGAATAATGGCTGTTACTCCGTTCAGTAGTCTTAATTACTCAGCCAATTACCATCAAACGTGATCTACTGGAAAGTAGACTCTTGGTCCATCCTTCAGCTTCTGGATCTTTGTTCTTGTTTTCTGCGTTTCTTCATTTATCTTGATCTGTTTCTGCACAATGTTTCTTTCTTTCACCATCAGTAAGTCATGATCATGGCTAGAGGTATGGCAGAACATTCTGCTTTCTTTTCCATGTATTTGGAGCCTGGGGTTCAAGACCCAAACCAACCAACCAAGCAATGAGCCAACCAGTCAACCAATCAAACAAATGGCTTAAATTGCACCAAGTAATCTATCATTTTGAGATGTTCTGGACGCACGTCTTGCTCTATACATGGCTTTATAAAAACTAAGAGAAGGAGGGAAACATATAATTTATTATTTTATCATTGTATCATTGAAATGACCAGATCGCAAAGATCATCCTCTGTAGGATGAGAGGGGAGTTCTGAATATTATTTACTCGTGTAAAGCTGAAATTGGAGAACTTTGTTACCTCGAGGTTGGTAAGAGTAAATGTACTCAGGACCTGTACAATTTCTTTGCCTTGTACTGGCTATAAGCACAAACCATGATGGGGGCTCTTGGGCCATCTGAAGGCTGTGGGAATGTGAAGTAGGTTGCCTGTTTCCCACCAAAAAAGAAGAAAGACTGGGAAATGTCATTTGAACTCACAAGTGTGAGTCTTTTTTAGTATCTTTCCTATAGTCTCAGCTTTCTGTAAGTTGGATCATCTCATCCACTCACTCTGTGTGGTTATGAACATGGCTTTCTGGGTCAGAAATAACATAGCTTGCATCTTACTTCTGCATCTCCTATCTGTGTTCTTGGACAAAGTATAAAACTCTCTGAGTATACTTTTCTGCTATGTACCATGTGTTTGTTCGTTTGTCCGTGTCACCCAATAAGTATGTCTTGGGAACTATAAGATGCCAGTAATTGCTCAAGATACAGTATTGCAGAGGGGTACACAGGAGAAAAGTATCTGACATTGTACTAGACTGGGGAGACAAAAATTGTAACCAAACAAATAAGAAAATATAAAATAATATAAAATAATCCACATAAAATAATTGAAGGGCTATAAAAGCAAAATAAAACATAGGGGTACATTAGAGACCATGGAAGAATGAGAGGCTGGAAGTCAAGAATAGGCAAGTTCTCTGAAGAGAGAGCATTTAGGCTGAGATACATCTTGTGGTGGAAATGGATAGGGAATCCTGGCAAAAGGAAAAGGCAGGCAGAGATTCAAGATGGGGACAACTTTGGCATATTTGAGAACCAGAATAAGGGGTGAGGTTACTATTCATAAAGGAAAGAAAAGAGATGTAATATATAATAATAGCTAGGAGTTAAATGTGCCTGTAACACAAAGAGATTGATTAAAAGTGGTAATGAATTCCAGTGGCACTTAATGGTAGGATTTTTATAGTTCTGAACATTGTATACTTATTGATTCCTCCTTTATCTCTATTTTAATGTTTTTAATTTAATTTTCTTCCATTTCTTCACCAGAACTCCTTTTGAAAACTTTAGTCTATGGTTTTAAAGCCCAGATTTTGGTTATGATGTCAACTGAAGGTAGGCAGATAATCTAAGTATCAAGTAGTTCCCAGACTGGTGTAAAAGAAACCATTGTTTGTTTGTTTGTTTCTTGCCTTTTCCTTCAAACACACAGCCTCCAGGGTAATTTTGTCCCTCCAGACTTGATAGTTTTACGGCAGAGCCATCAGCATGCTGGCTGCAAACAGAATTTCACCCCACATGATTCAGCTGAAGAGACTAGAATAAAGCAGGATTTAAGAAAAGTGTGGGTAGAGTGAAGGGAACTGACCAAGGATGTGGAGATACCAAGAGATGACCAGCAGAAGGAAGTTTTACCACCCCAAGACAGCTGAAGGTAGATGGAAGAGTGCTCCCAGAGCCAGTGATACCCAGAGCTGTGGAAAAGGCTGCCTGGAGTACTGAAGACAGGGAGAGATACAGTCCCAGCCAGAGTGGCAGCGCCAAGGGCAAGAGAGAAGGAGGAGGAACTGGTCAAATTTCTCTTTACTCCTGTGGCTGAATCCAATGAAAAACTATCAGATAAAAGAGCTAAGAGGACAGAGTTCATAAACCGTTCTTTAAAGCATAGAGCAGAGAAGACATATAGAAGAGTAAACAGAAAATACCAGAAAACACATGGGTAAATTGACTTATTTTTCTTTCCCCTTGACTTCACTAATTAAAAAAAAAAAAAAAGAGAGAGAGAGAGAAGAGAAAAGGAAAGAAAATATAGTGCAAGGTTAATGATAACTAAGCATCTACTACTTTACCTTAGCATTGGCAATTGATACAGGATGGTAGGAGTGATGACAAACCAGTTCGGTTTAAAGGAAGCAACTGTTTAACTTCAGGTCATGGTTGCTATGATGCTACCACTTCTAAAACCGAAAGTGTGGGGTTTTCTAACAATAGATACATATTGTTTTTCTACATCAGTTCTCCAATTATGACACCAACTCGGTGTCCCATTATTCAGTTCAATTCTAACACTATGTAGGGTTATCAACAGACCTCACAGGTTTGAGGGCTCAGTCCCACAAGACTGTTCCCATTCAGAAACCAGCCCCAAATGGTGGGAACTACTCACCATTCCTTAACCCCATCAGATTTGCTGAGTCACTAGAACAATCCACAGGACCCATGAAAACAATTTTCTTATGTTTACTAGTATATTACGAAAGATACAACCCAGGAATGGCCAAAAGAGTTGCAGAGGGCAAGATACAGGGTATAAGGAGTGACCTAGAGCGTCTCTGTCCTCCGTGGGCATGCCACCCTCCCGGAAAATTGGCAAATCAGCGTGTTCACCAACGTAGAAGCTCTCTGAACTGTTTTGTTTAGTGGTTATTATGGAGGTTTTATTGCATAGGCATGGTTGATTCATTTACTGGCCGTTGGTGATTGAGATCAATCTTCAGCCCCTTTCCCATCCCCAGAGGTGATGGGTGGGGCTGAAGCTCCAAACTTCCAATCATTTGGCCTTTGTGGTGAATAG
The DNA here is from genome assembly GCF_022355385.1 of Mustela nigripes. NCBI lineage: Eukaryota > Metazoa > Chordata > Mammalia > Carnivora > Mustelidae > Mustela > Mustela nigripes. The sequence goes on along the minus strand of NC_081558.1, from coordinate 74,057,652 downwards.
CCCTCTCCAGGCCTCCCTTCTTGAGTTGCCTCATTAACATAAACTCAGATATGGTCAAAAAGGTCTTATTATAAGTAACAAAGGACACTACTTTCACTCAGGAAATATCATGGGTTTTAGGAGTTCTGTATCAGAAACCAGGGACAAAGACTGAATTTATTTTTATTATACCATGCAGAAAACATGGATCAGACCATATCAGCTTTCAAGAGGAATCAGAAATCCAGATTTTTATGTGAAATCTCCCAATCTTTAAATGTTGACAACCATTTCAGATTCTGTAAAAACCCCTTTGTAGGCCAAACAAAACTTTCTACCTGAAGGCTGGATTCAGCCCATAATTTCTAGTTTGGGACATGTGACAGGAGCTCCAGAACAGTGGTTTTCAACCTTGGCTGCACACTGGAATCACCTGGGTAGCTTTGAAAAATTGGTGCCTGGACTTCATGCCAAAGCAGTTAAATTAAAATCTCCTGGGCTGAGGCCCAGACATTGGTATTTTTAAAAATAGTTTCCTGATCATTTTAATGTATAGTTATTTTAATTAGCAATAATTGCTCCTCAGATAAGCTACGATACTGCCACTATGCAAAGCTAATGTACAGTTACTTTAAAATAAACATTTTATTTTGGAATAAGGTTAATTTAATAGAGACGTTACAGAGGTAATAAAGAGTTCCCGTATATACCATGCCATTTGTTAACATTTTATAACACCGTGGTGTACATGTCAAAATTAAGAAACTGGGGGCACCTGGGTGGCTCAGTGGCTTAAGCCTTTGCCTTCAGCTCAGGTCATGATCTCAGGGTCCTGGGATCGAGCCCTGCATCAGGCTCTCTGATTAAGCGGGGAGTCTGCTTCCCCCTCTTTCTCTACTTGCCTCTCTGCCTACTTGTGCTCTCTTTAAAAAAAAAAAAAAATTAAGAAACTGACATTGATACATTATTATTAACTAAACTCCAGACTTTATTTGGATTTCACCAACTTTTCCACTGATATGCTTTTTCTATTCCAGAATCTAACCCAGAGTGCCGTTTTTGTATTTAGTTGTCATGTGTCATCAGTCTGTTACGATTTGCAACTGTTTCTCAGACTTTCCTTGTTTTTCCTGAGTGGCACTAGCCAGGTAAACTGGGGAATGTCTCCAGAGTTGGGTATATTTGATGTTTTTCTCATAATAGGATCCCTATAATGTATAGATTTTTGGAAAGAGCACCATGGAGGTCAAGTGCCCTTTTAGTCACATCAGTTGAAGATATATCTCTGTTTTTGAGAACAACTGCTTTGGTTATTAGAGATGGAACTAGAATGGAGAGAGCATGATCTATCCAGCCTCAAAACACTTTACAAGAGATGAGTACAGGAAATCGGGGGGGATGGTGGGAGGCCAGCAATGGAACTCCCTCTTTTCCAGCTAATCTATCTGAATTGAGGGTCAAGAGACAAACATTCTATTCCAGGTCCTTCCACTGACTAGTCTCTAGGGAAGGCAATTAGTGTTTGTTTCTTCATCTGTATGATTTTGAAGTTGATATCTCGGGCTATTTCTAGTGCTGAAATTATGTGATTCTAAAACTCTGGAGTAGGTTTTTGTTAGTTAAATATCGTCCATAGTTTCGTTTCCTGAAAAAGAATGCGTTGTACTCCCGAGTAAGACCCCACCTCAATGTCTGGGTTTTGGCAAAGGAGGATGGCAGAAAGGCAGCTGGGCTTCATTATTGGGTGCTGCTGATACTTATATCCTAAGAATGTCAAGCACCGGGCATAGAGAAAACAACCTGTAAAGACTAAGAAGAAAGTTCAGTTCATTCACTCATCTTTGTTCCGGGGACTCAACTGTTCTCTCCATTACGATAAAGTAAGAAGTAAATGATGGAATTTATTTTCAAAATCTCAGAAGGAATAATCCCTTTAGTACTTCTAAAAATCTGTTAATGTTGCCCCTTTGTGTAACTCTAACCGGATTTAAATGGAAGGCTGGCTCGCAACGTTGGATACGCTAAATTGCCAATAATTTGTACAGAGCCCGGGATTGCAAAACCACAAAAATTTCACAATAGCGGAAACCTCTAATTAACCAAATAAATGGCAAAGTGGATTGGTTTTAAATATACGGCTAATAATGCTTACTGCCTTGAGATCATAAACTGAGAGATTCTCTATTAAGCTGAGATAGGTAGGCTGCAGAAGGTTTTGGAAAAATCTTTTCCACATCTGTGTTAAGTCCTGACCCAGAACATTCTACTAATATTGGATCAAACTCTCCTCTGATGTAACTTGCCTGTGGGAATTGTATTGGCTGTGAAACTGGCTCCCCTTAGGAACTGGTGTAAAAAAAAAAAAAAAAAAAATTATTATTATTTTTTTAATCACAATTCTGTGGTTTGTTTTGAATGACTGAAGCCAGGTTCCTAGGCACTGAGACAAGAAAGAATGTCAAACGAGACCTTTAATGTGTATTTATATTTAAACATCAGACCTAACAGAAAACCCTGAAGCTTTATACAATGATTGGAGCCTTGTAAGAACCTAATTAATGTATCTTGGGGTGAATGGTTGGCCTGGCACACAAGCTGTCCCGAGGTACTCGAGAGGGTTCAGGTACCGCCTGGGAAGAATAGATGTGGTTGTAGTGATTCAGTGGCCCGTCTGAAAGGGACATGCAAAGGCAGCTTTGTCTGGCGTGCCGCCTTTTCAGACTCACTTGATAATGCTAGTGTCAGTTTCAACCGAAGCGTGGGCCAGATTGCAGATAGCTTGAGCAGCCATGTCAAAGCGTTAATTGTGGAACCAGAGAAGAGAATGGGCACATTCTTCCGAAGGTGGCCATTCAAATGCCGTTTCTTTCCCCCCAGAGCTCCTGTCTCACTTTTGTTCCGGTTCCACACAAAATGCGTGAGGAACCTTGAGCCTTTCCCTTGGTGCCTCCTCTGTCGTCGCCTCTGCGGCGACTGCGTTGCCTTGTTACAGGGTGCCCCGTGTATTGAAATGAAATTGTCACTGCCGGGCGGTGCAGCGTAACAGGGTTTGACACGAAGCGCCGGCAGCTACAGAAAACAGACTTTCATTGCGTTTATTCTTTCTTAGACGAGAGTCTCTGAAGGCTCGCTGCCAACATGCACTCAGTTAAATCTGAACGAAGCAAAGTGAACCATCTATGCCTGTCTTCGCGTTACTAGAAACAGCCCCCATCCGGCTTGATAGGACTGTAAAATAGTCTCCAGGAAAGATGATCATACTTAGCATCCAAGAGGGAAGACTTGAGGCTTTCAATCCAGTGCAAACATATTTCAGGTGGGTGGAGTGGGGGAGCCACCTGATTTTCTACTTTAGCTTCTGTATTTCCTCAAATACAGAGATTCTGTTATATAGAATCAACAAGAACGTGCGAACACAGACACACACACACACACACACACACACCAATCTGGTTTTAGGCTTCCAAGACAAAGAGAAAGGATCTGATTTGTAGGACTCTTGCAAGCAAGCTTCAGATTCTTAACTGCCTTTTATCTAGATGAGTATCCAGAGAGAGATTGAATAAGGAGGGGGCTCTGGGGCATAAGCTTTTCATTCTGTAGCTCTCCTGGAATAAAAATTCCATAAAGTAACATCTGTAGTAATTAAGGGCTTACATTTCCTCTCCCATTCATGTCTCTGGTAAGAGGGTAGGTTATTGTCCCTAAGAGACGATAGATAGTAGATCCTGTGGGAAGACAGAAAGAACAGAATTAGAATTCTTTTGTTCCTAGAAATGTAAGTTTCTTACTTCAAAAAAAAAGTAATAATAATTATAATAACAACAGGATGGAAGACTTACTGTAAAAGATTCCACAAAAAGAAAAACTCAAAGGAGTTAAGAAAGTTGTACTTTGCTATTCCTCGGTGTTTGGAATGGAGAAAGGTTCATCTTGCCTTTCTTACCCAAGTATCTTTTCATTTGCAGGCACTTGTGATTAAGCAGTGAACAAAATGCTCTCTTTGTTTTTATTTATATTTGTTAAAATTATATGTTATTAAGCTTAAAGAGGTTTGGTTGTTCTCCCCCCCCCCCCACATTTGGACATAAAATCAATTCATTCTTTGCATGTTCTTCAAAATAACACCTATGTGAATCCATTGAGCCATCTGATAAATGAATAATGAGTTGTTGGGTTCCTACACTTTCTTGTCATAGCAGGACCAGTGACATAATTAGTGGAACCCAGTGCAAGTTAAAAATACAGGACCCCTTGTTAGAAAATCATGAAGAATTTCACGGTGGTGCCAACAGATTTTAAGCCACCAGACTTATTCTAAATCTGTGGCTTCCTTGTTCTGCACCGGTCTCAGTTTTACTGGGTAAAGATTTGCCATTTATCTGTATCTCTATACAAAAAAATGTGCCTCCATCCCATGCCTCATAGAAATGTACCTCAGAAAAGATAATTTTTTTGTTTTGTTTTGTTTTAAATCGAGTCAGAAAATAATGATGCCCGCCCCCTCTTGGAACACGCTTCTGATACCACCTTGAATTTCTCAACCTGATAATTCAGGTGGCCTCGTCTGCATCTCTCAGCTTACCTTCAAGAGTATCACCAAACCCTGTAAACCTTCCACACAAGCACAGTATTCTGCTCACCTCACCCACCTCTCAAAGGACACAGGGTCAGGTCAGTCCCCTGCCCTAATGACTTCTCTAAGGGCCCTTCTGGTGTCCTGTGCCTACTTCTCAGTGTTTCCTTGGTTCCTGGAATTCCTCTCACATCTGAATTCCTGTAGTTGTAATAAATGTTTAACTTATTTGGCATTTGTTTACATATTTTCCCTTATCTTATTTCTTCTGCATGTAATAGGCTCCTGAAAAAACACTTAAGACTTAGGTATAGGGAAGTTTTATAATTTGAGTTATAAGACTCCATTCCAAGGAAGCTCATATTAATAACACAGCAGAAAATCCAAAATTATACTTTGCCTTTTAGACAAATTTCACACATTTAGTACACATTCTTTCATATGTGTGTGAGCTGTTTTTTAAAATTTGTATTTGCCTCTAGTGTACTGTTTGGGGGACTTAATTTCCTTTCATCGGAATCAGCCCTTTAATTTTTATCTTCCCCAGCCAATGTTATAAAATAATAAAGCCCTGCTATAGTTAATTATTCAGAAAATGTTGCCAATACTAGTCTACTTAGGATAGGGTGACAGTGCTAATGTTGACATTATGATGGTATAGTTCAAAATGTTCGTTCATTAGCTTGCAAGTGAGATGTCAAAATTTGGCCCAAGAAACCTAGTTTAGGAATATGGATGTTTAGTATGAAAAAAGAGAGGATTTCAAGAATTCAAAGGGAAGAAAGTTCACAGGACTTGAGGTTTATGTATTTATGTTCTCTCTCACATTTGGAGCCCCAAATATATTCCCTTTTGTATCTTCACCCAGTGAGTTTTCAATAAAAGTGTTGAGGTGTTGATGACAACACTGTTATATTAAGCCTCAGAGCCCTTGATCCGAAGAGCAACAAGACCTACCTTTCAACTTCGCTAACTCAGATGTTCAACAGGTATTTATTGAGCAGTTTCAAATACCAGATATTGTTCGGTGGATTAAATAAGATAATGCCTCAGTATTTCTTCTGGGAGAGGAATCAGCACAGAGCCGTCCATATAGGCAACTTCCAATGCAGTAAATACTACATACTCTCAGCAGTGGTGAGTTCATGATATTCTGATCATGGTGGTCATGGCAAGAGTTGACAAGTCTCGTGGAATTCTAAAATCAAGCTTTTCTGTGGTTTTCCTATTTTTCTTTTCATTTTTATTTACTTTTCCTGAATATGCATGGCCTTATGAAAGTATATGATCTCCTGTTTACCTCTTTTTCCAGAATGGAGTCTACTGAAAAATGTGAAGTGGTCATTCAACATTTTAATGGAAAATATCTGAAAACACCACCAGGCATCCCAGGTAAGAAATGCCATTAAGTAATCATTCATTTATGTCTAGGTTTGTTGCTATTGTTTAAATGAGTACTTGGTAAAGCCCTCGGTTGGTCACTGGGAACGAAAACGTTGCTTTTGTAATTGTGTCTTTTTAAATAATATGTAGCAATTCATCTCTCTCAAAATAACCAAAATCTTCTTGATGATTCTTTGGCCTTTCTTTTGACTCTCTGCTACTGATTGCCTGAAGTGAACTGGAAGAGAAATAGCAAAGAATAGTTTAAAATTCGTTTCAAGTGAAGGAAGTTCATGACTCCTATCATTAACGTTGGTATCTTGATTTCTATTTTATTTATTTTTTTATAAATTTTTCTTTATTTTATTTTATTTATTCGAGAGAGAGACAGAGTGAGAGAGCATGAGAGGAGAGGTCAGAGGGAGAAGCCGACTCTCCATGGAGCAGAGAGCCTGATGTGGGACTCGATCCCAGGACTCTGGGATCATGACCTGAGCTGAAGGCAGTCACTTAACCAACTGAGTCACCCAGGCACCCCTTGATTTCTATTTTATAATGTTTCTCTCTAAACAGTGATAGACACAGTGAAATACACTGATTGATGCAAGTTTCCAAACATTTCTTACCAGTCCATCAGAAGAAGAGTACTCTCTGTACGAGAGTGAGAAGCATTTAGAACTTTTTTTTGCATTTAGAAACTTTTTTAGCAATTTTATGTTACCATGAAATCTGAATGCATAATTTTATATATTTTTTAAAAATATCAGTTCCTGACATATTGATTTCTTTCTTTCTTTTTTTTTTTTTTGTAAACTGTCTACTCATTAGAAACATTTTGAGAAGCACCGATCTTACTCTCCGAGGACATTTCACATTTCCCAAAGCAAAATCCTTAAGCTTTTATACATATCATAGATGATATAACTTTATACTATTAAAAATTACATTCAACATAAAGAATTGAATATATCACATGTGTCTGGACTTAAGCTGCAATGCCTCAACTTGCTATTAATTTGGTAGTAGTATATATGGCAAGAGTTTAATATTAAGTGAGTAGATTTAAAAATATATCTTACTCATGAATAAAAATATTTGAGATTGAATGGAATGCTAAAAAGGAAGAATTATAATGAGTGGATAAAGAAATGTCTGACTAATCCATATTGGTTTGTTGGTTGCTCTTTCATTTTCAGTGACTCAGGGGAAAAATGTGACTTCTTCAGTCTTATATTTTCCTTTTGATTCTTTAAAGCTGGACTTCCATTGTGTTTGCTATGTAATGCATCTGCTATTTAAAACACATGGTTAGAGAGTTCAGGGGTTGACTATTTCAGTTCCTTAAAATGTATTGAGGTTACCTAGAAGAGGAAATCTGAACAAAAAGAGAAATATTAATGTAGAGGGGTCAGGATCCTTTTTTGGACTGGTTCATCTGGGGAGGGTGTTGGGAAAGGAGAAAGGCCCTTCAGACGCTCACTTAGATGATCAGGAAAATCCAAAGTAGCATCTCCTGGTTAATCAGAGAGCACACAGACATTGACGCCTGTGCCTCAATTTGGTTAGCTTCCATGCGTAATGTTCCCTTGAGAACTGACTGCATTATGATCCAATTGGAGACATATGGTGTTGTTAAGAAGAGTTAGCAGTTTTCATCTCAGCATGTAAGCTGCCCTTGAATTTTAGGAGAAATACTTATTTTTTTTTTTTCTTTCAGCATAAAAGACACTTTAAGACACTCTGCTCAGACCTATCATTGAATAAAGGGGTTGAATTGTTAGAGGATTCTCCCTTATTTATCCCATTTTATCCAATGGATGCCTGTCTATATAGAAGGCATCCAGGCATCCAAACTGGGTGTGAATTAGATGGTTATATATAAATAAATTAAGAATGAACAAATTATGTAGAAATTATTGTTGATTGAAGTTAAAATACCTCTCAGGGTTTTTTTTTTTTTTTAAGATTTCTTCATTTTCATAAAAAGACATTAAAATCCTTCTTGACTTGATTTGAAACTGTACTATTTGGTTTTCCCCCACAGAACATAGCTGACTAATACAATTTAATGCTAAAGACAAAGAAAGTCCCTATAAATCCCCAAATGTCTGGGCATTCTTCCTGAAAACACAGGCTGTGATATCAACCTGTCTAATATCATAGCTACACCCAATGGAAACATTGTGAATAGCAAGAACCTGGTTATGAGTTTTTCACTCACTTTTATCTCATGGGAACACAAGAGGCAAAATAATTATGCTCATAAACTTGTAACTCTTAAGAGATACAAGTTTATGCTTCTGAGCTTTGCACTCAATGTAGTAAAATTAGATACACAATATTGATCATCATTATTAATTGAATTTGCTTATTTATGCAGTGGAAGTCAAATGGTTTAGTAAAAGTTTCAAATGTTAACAGAAAGTATTTCATCTTTAATATTGAAGTTTGATACAGAATAAAAAAAGGCTATAATGCAAAATGTGGGTATTTTGGTTAAGTGAAGTAGTAAAGCACGCTCATTAGGCTGATTCACAAAGTCAGAATGGATATGGTCAAATATGAGTGTATGTTTTTTGCCCTTATTGGTCCCCTGTGCTTATTTACTGTAGTTGATTGAAATGTTTTCAAATACTCATTTCTTAATCCAATTTTCTATTCCAAGTTGAAGACTGCAAGTGGGATGTCACTATAGGCCCTAATAGCAAATTGGAAGTGATTCCTTTGATATTTTCAAAAGAAATGACCAACTTCTTAACTTTTTCAATCCTAATGTAGCTTTAGAGATATATATCCTTGCTTGTGAGTATACTAATTAAAACCAACAATAATTGATCTGATGCCCCTACAATTAAAATAGAATTCAAAAAATTATAAAAATCTCAGTGTTCTATATTATCAAGATCCAGCATCTTTGAATTCAGAAGTTTGCAATTTTTTGGAAATCACATTGATTTTTCAATACAATGTTTTAAGGTCATGTGATTGATGGCCTCACAATGATCCAGACCAGAGAGTCTCAGGCTGTAAGCCTTAGAAACGATTGCATGTTAAGTCAATCATCTTACACTAGACCCTGCTTTTATCTTACTCTAAGCAAGTAGGGAACAATTGGTACCAAATTTGCTTTCTTTATTTCTCCATTTAGGGATGACTTGGGGGGAATGTGCACATGTCACTAGGCAAATACAATGCCATTTTGGTTTCTGTCACTTTTGACAAATGATTTCTCTTAAAGAAGAGGCAAAGATAATTATTTCCCTGAGATGATCATCTAGTTCCCAAATCCCCTACTGTTTCATTTCTATACAAGAATTAGTAAAAGATCTAATTCAACCCAAAACTTTGGCATTGCTTTGAATTTCAAATTTGAAAAACATTATAGTTAAGGATATCTACAAGGACATGTAACATTGACCACATTTAAGTTGTTGCTTCCATTCCAATTTGTTAGTCTAGCAACAATTTATTCATTAAAAATGATTCAGGGTGGTATTTAATCTTGATTCCTGCTGACAGATGATGTGCGTTGGAAAAAAAACTTTGTAGATATCTTCTTTTGGTTCATGCTTTCCTGGGCTCCTCCTTTTTGTTCATATAAAAGATCTAATTTTAAGAATATATCATGGATTGTTAATGTGTATTAGAGCCTCCAGAACTAGTTCTTTTCACTCTGGGTTGTAACACTGTCCCCAGACTTTGGTTACCTGGATCAATGAAGCTCAAATATACATGCCAAAAAAATAAAGTTATTTGAATTCTGGTATATATGATATGGGATTGGGCAGCTATGTTTCTACTAGCAGGTGGGAAGGAGAGGCCAGCGTCAATCATGTAGCCATCTGCAGAAAGCGATCATCTAGTATTTTCTCCCTCCCTTAGAGGGAAAAGAAAACACAGTGTTCCATAAATGTTGCATGTCCTACATATCGATCTTGATGTTTTCTGGACAAAATGAAGGATCATTAGTTGCTTGCCTGCCTAACCCCAGTCATTTCATTGTCCCATAATGAATTGCACAGCAATGTTGTACAGCCCCAAAGCATTTCATTTTCAAATCTCTGGCAGAAGCAAAGGGTAAGTTCCCAGACACTTTAGAGATCTGTAGGGCATGAACTTGAAAGGTTCACTTCCAAAGAGCCCCCGGAGCAGAGTGATGTACCATGTAGAAAAGGCCTCCACGTATAAGGACGTGTATTGATGAATGGATCGTGCAGGCTAGTTTGTAGAAAAATAAATCACATTTTGCTCCAAACTAGACTTTTGCCTGTAAACACATTTTCCTATCAATGGAGCAGTCTTTCCAGAAGAAAATGGAATAACCCACTTGAGGTATGATTTTCTTTCTCTTGAGGTAATTATATCTAATCCCAGTTGAACTTCAAAAAAGTAGGGAAGTGTAGGGAAAGAGCTCACCAAATTTTGAGATGTTTTTAATTTTAACAAATCTGTGATCAACAGCAATTTAGACAACTAAGTGAGTGATAGAAGAATCATATTTTTCTAATAGGTAGAATAAAATTTTTTGCCTTATTGATGCTTTGACATATAATCTTTCTATAGTGTGTTTATGTAAATAAAATGTGTATGATTGTGGGATATATATTATATTTTGTGGGAGTATGCAAGGAAAAATATTCAAAGTCTGGTAATTCTTTAAAGAACATGAAAAGAAATGTTGTTTACATTCGAACTTTTCCCAGAGTAAAAGATCAGAAAGTACTTAAATGACATTCATATTCAATTAAAGACATGGTACAAAATTCTGAATGTTTGGCAATAGTATACAAATTCTTATCAGTGGACAGTGTTGCGGTCCCTCACAATCAGTGATTACCCAGTGATACTTGTCTATTAAGTCCACAAATGTAACAAATGTTGTTGTTGAGTATAAAGAAACAAATAGAAAAGTGTTATGGTGTACAGCTTAGCAAAAATATATTCTTTTATGGTTTTACTTGGTTGAGGCATTGCCTAACCCTGAGCTTCTCATCTTTGGGAAACTAAAACATCATTTGCATAAGAAACTTGGTAAACACTACAATCCCCAACTGAGTGTTAGTTTAGATTTCTCATTTATAAGAGGATTTTTGCAATATTTAGGAGCTACTTTCTGTGAAGTCTCTCATTTTTAATGTTAGTTATGCCTTCTTGATTATTTCAAGGTACCAAATACATGTTGCTTCATGATGAAACACTGTTGGAATGTTATTAGTGAACTTCATGGAGTAGTCTGGCAATTTCATAGTCAATAGAGTCTTAGAATCTGTGTGAATTCTATGGACATTGGCTAGGTCAATCATTTCTCAAACTTCCTGTGGAGCCACAGTTGATACTGTGAAAAATATGAGTTGGTTTCTGATTGGGGGGGGGGAACCAAGATAATTAAATTTCTAAATCTGGAAAATGAGAAGCCTGACAGAGAAGGTACAGGGGATCCTATCTTCAGGAGGTTAGAAATGATTGGAATGGCTTGTGTGCCACATGCTACCTCCTCCCTCTTACCTGATTACAGCTGCAGATGAAGTGGGCAGGCTCTGTTCATCCTGGAAGTACCCATCTGGAGCATCAGAATCTCTCTATTTATCTCCTTCAGAGCAAAATCTATAAAAGCTCACACAATCCAGCATGGGTTTTCTGCAAACTCTGGGAGAGTTATCACTTCTAGGGATGGCCTTTAATTAATGCAATATTGAAGTCAATGGATAAAATTGAGCTTCTCATTCTTTGGAGAGACAATTCTGAGTCACATTCGACAAGATTTCTCAGAGGATTGTCGACAGTGGTAAAAACAAGCTTGGGAAGGCACCTTTTATTGGCTTTTCCTTCTTCCCTGTCTTTCTTTTCTCTTTCTATAATATCTGCTTCCTGGCATCAGCTCCAAATTAAACTAATTTATCCCAAGTTCTGATTTGGGGAAACTCAAAGTTAAGGTGGGTGTTCCCAGAATCGTGATGGGTAACTTTGTTTTGATTTAAAATTTCTGACCATAGAGGAAAGCCGACTCAGCTTACATGGTGAAGTGAATATCATAGACCAAATACATTGCTTTTTTGACTTTTTTTTTTTAACAGCAGCACTTATGAACTGCATATTTGGGATGATAAAGATTAATATTAGTGGTAGTAGATATACGGTGGTCAGAATTTGAATTTGGCAAGAGAAGTATGGAAGAAGATAAAGACAAAAATGCCACCAGTGACATGGCTAACCTTAGAACGAGTAAGGACATAAAGAGGTGGATGGTTGTTGAAATTGGGGAGGGAAGGGAAACTGGGGAGTAGTCATAATGCCAGCAGCAAAGTGAAGGTGGGATGTAAGCACAGAAAATTATGGCCACAGAGTAGGACTTATGAGGTTTTGGTCCTGAATGAATGTGGAGTGGTGGATGTTGATAATGAGGTCCAAAGAGGGAATGGCTGTAGTTGGCTTAAGAGGAATGGAAATGAATTTTAGCGGGACATTTGGAGACTTTGGATTAGACTGTTGGAAGTTTTGAACAACACTGGAGATTTCTTTACTCAATCTGATACTTCCCTTGATTTTCTCTGAAGTTTTAATCTTTACAGAAGCAGGTGGGAAAATGTAAGCAGTGCTGAGGTGATTTTTTGTTTATTTATTTGATTCTGAGTTTCCTAGAGCAGGCTTTGTTTTCGTGTTTGCTTTTGTTTTTGTTTTTCCAGTTTTCCTACTTCAAGAACTATTGCTCAACTCTGTAGATTGTTAGCAATGTTTTTCGGAATTGATGTGCACTCCCTTGAACTGAATCACCCTCCTACTTGTATTTGTCCTAATGAACTTCCTGAGAGTATATGGTTGATACAAAATTCCTGTGCATCAACAAACTTGGAAGAAAACGTTCAGATAAATCTTCAAATCTATTCTTAATAGTTTGCAAAGGTTCATATGTGTATAGCTAAATATACAGAGAGAACACTAAATATTCACAAGAAAAGGAAACGTACTTTGAGAAAGATTCTAGTTATTTTTTGAAAAGCTTTTTTTCCCCTTAGACTGCTTTCCAGTTGTTATCCTGGCGCTCAAAAGTTATTTCTTTAAAGAACTCATCTTTGGGCAGTGCAATGAGGAATTCTGTGTTCTGACATAGCAAATGCCTAAGTTAAATTGAAATTAGGTCTTGGTCTGAACTTTTTGCCACTGGATCCAGTTAGGCACTTTTACCATGCTGGCCTTTTGCCCCTTTCCTTTTTCTTTTTCTTTCTTTCTTTCTTTCTTTCTTTCTTTCTTTCTTTCTTTCTTTCTTTCTTTTTAATCATTATTATTATTATTATTAAAGAATTGAGAAGAATCACTCTTCCCACTTTTGTTTATTTTTTGAAAGATTTTATTTATTTATTTGACACAGAGAGAGAGAGAGATCACAGAGGCAGGCAGAGGCAGGCACTGAGCAGAGAGCCCAATGGGGGGCTCGATCCCAGGACTCCAAGGATGCCCCGCCCCTTTTTCTTTTTGCTCTTCTTCATATAAAAAAAAAAAAGAAAAGAAAAAAGAAAAGTGAATATCTTGAGAATAAGCAGAAAAAAGGAGCTCTTATTCTATGCTTTTGTCCCTTTGGCATAATGTTGCTTCACCCTGCCTAGAGGAAGTACTACATTGGCTTATTATTTCTACTATAACATAGTTTTTAGAAAATCTAAAGCATTTAATCAATATGATATGGTCAATATGCTTTACTGGCCATGTATTTTCTGTAATTATGTATAAGCACCAATGAGTGGTAGCAGAATTTGTCTGAAGTTGCCACCTGGCTCCCGAACCTGATTTTTAAAAAGCAATTGTAATTTCATGGAATAGAGAGGAAGGATAAAGAGGTTTTCTCTCTATCTCCGAAATCACAAACCATCTCCATCTATTCCTTCTAAAATAATCCATTTCGGTCTTCAAAAATCTCTGCATTGATGATTTCACAGTAAAAGCTTACAAAATAAATTATAAAACTTTAATTTTATTTCTGAGATGATGTTGGGCTTTGCCTTCTGTCAGCACCCCTAATGAGTAGTTAAGCCATTTGGTGTCCATCGGAATGAGTCCTATTAGCAAGCAAAAAGGCCTAAGGCCAATTAAGACACAAGTCATAGAAACCAAGCTCTGAATAATTAAGTCCATTTCTAAATCTAGAATCTCATTTAATAGTGTTGATTTAAAAATGTGTTTTAAACAAATTTTGGATAAATGGATGGTATCCTGAATTAAATGCTTGCCACTGTGGTCCCATCCAGAAGCCTGTCATGCCCATAACCCATTATTTACAATCTAATTTTTAGAATGAGAAGTCTGCAAAATTTAAGAAAATATTTTAAGAAAAATATAAATGAAAACACTCATTAGGCAAGATCTGAACAAGGTATCATTTGTTTATCTTAATACTATTTCCTCTGATTCTTAGCTCTTTATGCCTCTAAATGGTGAATCAGTTCATTAACTGTTATTTTAGTTTTTTGCCAGAAAAAAAAAAAATCCTTCATAGGAAATTGGTATGCTTATGATATTTTCAGTCTTTATATATTTCAAAGGCACATTCATCCCATTAGATTATACATTTTCTGCAGAGGGACTTTGATATTTGTCTTTCCCTTTACCCTTAAACAATTAGCCTATGAACTCTCTCGATGCAAGAGTTGCACCTTGTTCTTTATGTTTCAAGTGTCTAACCAATGCCTCTCATAGATAATTATTTGTTAAATAAGTAAATAACTACTTGTAAAATACAGAATAATGTTCCCTCTCCCCAAATATCTCTGTTTACTCCCCACTACCTATTAATATGTTAGTTTCTATGGCCAAGAAGAATTAAGCTTGCTGTTAAACTGACCTTAAAGTAGTGTAATTATTCTGGATTATCTAAGTGAGCCTCATGTAATCACAAGGGTCCTTAAAAGTATAAGCGATCAGGGCCTCTGGATGGCTCAGTCAGTTAAGCAGCTGCTTTCTGCCTGGGGGTCATGGGTGCTGGGATTGAGTCCCACATCAGGTTCCCTGCTCAGTGGAGAGTCTGCTTTTTCCTCTGCCCTCCCCCTGCTGTTCTCTCTCTCTCTGTGTCAAATAAATAATAAAGTCTTAAAAAAAAAAAAAAAAAGTGGAAGCAAAGGGGAGAAGAGATCAGAGTGATACAATATGAGAGGGACTTGATCCACATTGGTGGCCTTGAAAATGAAGGAATGTGGGTGGCCTCTGGAAGCTGAAAAGACAAGGAATTGAATTCTCCCCTAAAGCTTTTGTAAAGGAACTCAGCCCTGTTGACATCATGATTGTAGACCAGTGGGATCTGTGTAGTACTTCCAGCCTATAGAACTCTAAGATCATTAATTTGTGTTGTTTTATTACCTAAGTTTTTTTTTTTTTTAACTTGTTAGCAACAACAGAAAACTACCACATTAATACAGAACTTGTTTAAACTGAATATCATGCACACCATTTCTGAATTAAATCACTAAACAGCCTCTGGAGGACTTTTTTAGTTTCTCCTATTTTTAATCTTCTTTGTATTATTTGGGTTGCTTATATGTTAAACAGGAAAATAAAATATCTTGTTAATTATTTTGACTTTAAAATTTCTTTGTAACTTCTTATAAGGATATATTAGAATGGAAGACTGTTGGACATCTTAAAAGAGAGTCTTTGGGGGTGGGTGCTTAGATCTCAGAATACATTATTTTGATCCAAAGAGATCAAATATTAATTCAAACCATCTGGTTCCATAAAATATGCCAAAAAAAATCAGTTGTAAATCTAAATTCAAACAAATATGTATCTCTTAGGTCTCAACCTGAATACTTGGTTTCAAGAGTTCTTGTTATTGAAAGATTATTATAGCTTAGAAGAGATCATAGAGTTATATAGTTGATATCAGCTGTAAGTTTTAGATAATTATATCTAAAGCGTTAGATGGTGCTTCTACTCCAACTCATTCTCCCCCAAAATAAAGAGTATCCTGAAGCTGTTAATGGTTGAGTCCCATAAGAAAACTTAGTTGTGAGACACAAGTAAAAATCCAGGGAAGTGAATGGATTCTTATTATGGGTTAACAAAAATATATAGATAATCCTTGTTATTTAAACCACTAAGAAGACTTTCAGTGAAATACATTTACAAAAATGTATTTCTCAGCCAAAGTTGTATTGCAGACCTACAGTAAAATTGGGCAAGCTGTTAATGTGAAAACATAACCTTTTTCTCTTGACTTATTTTGGACCAGAAGTTTTATTAAACAGTTGTACTGAGTCACTGAAATGACTTAAAGTAAATAGAGCCAACAATTTAAGTTGATTTCTAACTGTTTGTTATTGGAGCAGGTGTTAGCTCTCCCAGGGTGCTTAGTGAATGTCCTTCAGCCAGCACCCCACTCTTTTTCTAAGTGGACTGCCTTCTGGTTGTAGGAGCCCATTTACTGCATGCAGTGAGAATCAGAAATACCTAGGAATTTACAGTTTTCTGGTTAGGCATCCTTTAAGCAATGCTTGACTGGCAGTAGAGTATGTATACCCCAGTTCTTTTGCTCCTGGAGAAAACACCAGAGTATGACCTACACTATCTCCAAAGCTTCCCAGACTTTCCAGAAGATAGGCACACTAGACATACTCTAAGTAAGGTAGCAGCTATTCATAAGTAATGGACTTCTCTGGAAAAAAGCATGGACAATTTGCCCACTGATAATACATTTGCTAGGTTAGACAGAATTACAGTCATATGTCCTGTGAGTAAGTAGACCACTGGTTGTTAATATGATTTTACTAATCATAATATACCTTTATAAAGTTCTATTCAAAAGAATCAAAATTGTACCAATGTAAAAGATAATGGGGACATATCTTGAAAGAAGTTCGGTGAACCATGAGAGACTATCAACTCTGAGAAACAATCTGAGGGTTTTGAAGGGGCAGGGTGTGGGAGGTTGGGGGAACCAGGTGGTGGATATTGGAGAGGGCACGGATTGCATGGAGCACTGGGTGTGGTGCAAAAACAATGAATACTGTTACACTGAAAATAAATTAAAAAAAAAAAGATAATGGGGCCTTAATACATTTGTTCTTAAAATATAAAAGCATTAAAGCCAAATATTGACACTAACCTATTTTATGTGCAGTTGCTTTAAGATGGCATGGGTTGTTTGAGCTAAACTGTGGTCCCAAAGACCTATGGTGTTCCTTTCCAGTGGTCTACAAGACCAAAACATTTTCCTAATACTGAAACATTATTTGCCTTTTTGGCTCTGGTTCTCTCATGAGTGTGGAGTAGAGTTTCCCAGAAGCTACATGATGTGTTATATGGCAACAGATTGAATGCAGAAGCAGATATGAAAGTCCAGCTGTCTTCTATTAAACCTGAAATTACAAGGATTTGCAAAAATCTGAGACAAGGCCATTCTTGTCTTTATTTATTTTGTTTTTGAATTTTTTTAAATAAAAACTTGTCACTTAACATATGATGGGTTTATTATTGTTATTTTAAAATAAATTTTGAAATGATAAATATCATTAGATATAACCTGTGTAAACAGAAGCTCTTTGGGGTGTTCAATAATTTTTAAGAGTGTAAAGAGTTTCTGAGACAAAAAAGCAGTCAAACCAACAAACACAATAACTTTGAATGCCACTGATATAAAGCAGAATTTCAGAATCAAGCCCTTTTATCTTCTCAGAATTAGAAGAATTAAGGAAGGTAGCCAGGGTAAAGAAGACGTTTAAAATATCCTCTCATCCTCCTGATCTTATTTGAAAAACCTAGATGTGTTCTAGAAAATTACTTTAAGTGGAAAAATTTAAAAAATTTACTATCATACAAGTTACACTACTGTATTTTTTGTTTGTTTGTTTGTTTGTTTTTGGAAATAAGCAGGCAGATACCTTAAACTATCGTGAAGGTTTTTTTTATTTTTCAAATACAGAAACAGTGCATATTCTTCTGAACATCCACATTATCATCTCATTAGCAAATATTATGCAGAATATAGTTTGACAGGATATGTGAATGTTTTATTGCAATTATATCTATCCACAGCATGAGACTGTGGGAATGGGACTATAATTTGTGAGTGTCATGTGAGTCTGCCAGGATTTAGGAAGGTCAGGAAGACTAGTACCTATGAGCCACAGGGCTAAATACAGATATGACATGGGAGTTCTTATAAGAGCCATTCTGGGGGCACCTGGGTGGCTCAGTCGTTTAGTGCCTGACTCGTGATTTCGGCTCAGGTCATGAGATCGAGCCTGACATGGGTCTAACACTGGCATGGTTTTTCTCTCTCCCTCTCCCTTGGATTTTCCTCATCCTGCTGAAGCATGTGTGCATGCACTCTCTAAGAAAAAAATAAAAATAAGAGCTATTCTATGTCACTTCTTTGGTCACTGCTAATTTCCTATGTCACTCACCTTACAGCTGGACTGTACCATCGAGTCCTAGTCACTGGATAGGAAGCATCTCAAATAGAGGCTTCCAGGTTTGCTAAGTGTAGTAAATAATAATGCTAATATAATAAGAGTTATTATAATATTGTAAATACTAACATGTAACTAATTGAACACTGTTTATGATCAGTGTTCACATAAAATCTTTATTATTTTTTTTAAGAAATGGTACTATCTTCAATTGTACAGTCTGAAAATCATGATTTCCTTAAGCTTATTGCCTCTTTTAACCTAATATGAAAGACTTTAGAAAAGCATTCTCTAGGGGTGCTGGGGTGGCTCAGTCTGTTAAGTGTCTGTCTTTGGCACAGGTCATGATCTAGAGGACCTGGCATCCAGCCTGGCATTGGGCTCCCTGCTCAGTGGGGAGTCTGCTTCTCCCTCTTCCTCTCCCATTACTCATGCTCTCTTGCTCTCGCTCTCTCTCTCAAATAAATAAACAAACAAAAAAATAAACAAATGAATAAAAATAGAAATTTTAAATTTATATGAGGAAGTGGTGATGCAACATGGGGGCTTAAGTGGGTAGAAGAAGAATCAATGAAACAAGATGGAATCGGGAGGGAGACAAACCATAAGTGACTCTTAATCTCACAAAACAAATTGAGGGTTGCTGGGGGGAGGGGGGTTGGGAGAAGGGGGGTAGGGTTATGGACATTGGGGAGGGTATGTGCTTTGGTGAGTGCTGTGAAGTTTGTAAACCTGGTGATTCACAGACCTGTACCCCTGGGGATAAAAATATATGTTTATAAAAAATAAAAAATTTAAAAAAAAAGTAAAGTAAAATTTAAAAAAAAATTTTCTCTCTAGTCATCCTTCATAACTCATTAGGATTTTTAACCCACTAAATCCGTGTGGTAGATGAAAAAAAAATTAAGATAAAATTTCTCCTGTAATTTGTTTTGAAAAGACATAATTTAGTATTTGTTTACATATATTGACAACCTCTTCATTTCTCTTATCTCAAGGGAAGTGCTTTTTGTCTTTGCTGCAACATCTGCCCAGCTCATTCTATGCTTTCTATGAGACCCTCATGGCTGAGATACTCTTTGTCCTTTGAATGTACTGGTGAGAGGGCACATACGATCGAGAACACCATCTTTTCCTTTGGAGGCAGATAGATCTTGGTTTGAGTTTGGCTCTGTCTCTTGATCTGCTGAACTTGGGCAAGTTATTCAGCTTCTTGTCAGGTTCCTCATGGAACCCAGTGTTTCTATTTGATGTTTATAGTGCCTCCTCTACGAAAGTGTTATCAGAATTAACTTTTGTACAGCTCTACAGAAGTTCTGGCAGGAGCTGGTAGAGATCCTCACTATTAGTAGCATCTATTAGCATCATGAAAACCATTTCATCAACATCTACCCTCTAGGCTGGAAATATAATTTAGCTGTAGAAATCCATGAACTACAGTCATCAATGGGCATTATCTGGTACACAGACCACATGAGGTAATCCTCCGTTTTCAATGGGTAAAGACCACCCTCCAGTCTCAAACCATTTGCAGACAGCTGCTATATTTTGACCTACAAGGGTGTCCAATTAACTAAAAAATCCAGTTTGGGGCTCAACTGTTTTCTGGGATAATTGGAAATAGTATAGTAAACAGACAGATAAATATTTACCTGAAATTTGTTCTGTTGACTCCCAGATTCATAAACACTTGTCACACTTCTGGTAGAACCAAGATAGCCATGTTGATGCAGAGGGTCTTTAATTAGGTAAAACAACTGTAAAAACACGTATAAGCACAGACCTCTTAACAATGATTTCTTGGTATATCTTTGTATCTCCAGTTCACAAGGCCCCAAATTCCCCTTTTCTACCTTCATTTCCTCAAGAAATCCTGCTCAAAAAGAAATACAACATTTTTCATGCAGCTTTTCCTAATTTTTTATCTCCCTATCTTCCTGCCCCTGTTCTTAACTCTCAGGGCATCACATTAAAATGTTTTCTCCTACAGTGGATGTCCATTTGTGATACATAGTCTCTTATGGCAGTTGCTATATACTTACCTTATCCCACTGGATGGCAGAATTATGCTTCTTTTTTTTTTTTTTTTCCTGTGTCTGTTCTAATGCCAGACATTTGAACACACGAGATGCTTAATATAGACACACTGAATTGGGGTGGGGGGGAGTTGAGCTTATTATTCCAGTGTGATTTCCTAATACTGTCCTAATTCTTTCTTAATAAGGCATTCGATTAGTAAATGCTTGTAAAGGGAATGCAGAAACCATCAACTATGATGCTTCCATATAGAAGTATTTTTTAACACGTTCCTCTCAGTAAACTTTAAAATATTTAAATCTCAAAAGCTTTCTCTGGGATGGAAGGCAGTGTTCAAAAGGCAAGAATCCTTTATTTTCTTGTAAAGATTAAATTCTCTTTCCATTCGATCTCCTGTTCTCCATTGCTCCTTCTCCAGAATTAAAAACAAGAAAACAAAACAAAACAAAACAAAAAAAAGTCATGGGCTATGGAAATTAAAAGGACAAAAAGAATATAAAATAAATGTGTTGAAACACCAAGCATCCTGTGGGTTGTTACAATTAATTCTACAGCTAGCACTGAGACACACATTTTTCAACTTCAAACTTTGAGAAAACTCTTCTAGTTTTTTTAAAACATTCTCTGTTTCTAAAGCTTTCTGCAGGTTGTGTCCTTGTAGTGCTTGGGGGCTGGGTGCCAGTGCCATCAACAGAATGGACTCATTAACCTTTACATTGATTTGAATTGTCATTCGGATAAATATTTATACCTATTTTCCCTGAGGGCTTAATGACGTCCTTTGTCAATAGCACCAGGAACTTCTCCCCTTGACCTTTGTCATCCATTCATTCAGAAAATTTTCATCAAGCTGTTTTGTTTACATTGCTAATCTCTCACTGCCTTAGGTTTGGCACAGAGAAGTATCCATCCTGGATTCAGTAGAATTATTTTACACTATTTTGGGTTCTGCAGAGATGATAATTCTGCCTTTGAGTTTTCTGTTTTAACTTCAGGATTTAAACATTTCCAGTCTCCTGCATATTTGTCTTTCTGCTTTTTGTCTGCCTATAGAATATTTCTCTTGTTATCCTTTGTATGTGGTGATTTCAATTTCACTTTCTGACACCAAAATCTCCTAAAAGATACAGTTAAAAGACGTGTTAGCTAATGCTATGGTGGTAATCATTTTGCAATAAACATACATCAAATTCTCGATATGTATATCAAATCAACACCTTGTGTATCTTAAATTTATATAACATTACATGTCAAATATATTTCTTAAAGCTAGAAGGAACAAAAGATGGAGTCAGAGCCAGAAAATATCTTTGCTCCCCTGTCCCCACATTTTATCAGTGAACATTTTTAGTGTGGGAAGAAAAGGGGAGATTATTATATGCCAACCATGGTGCTTAATACATTATTGTTATGCCTGAGTTTTCGAGTCTGAGAGACCACCCAGGAGCCAACACCAATGTAATCACAGGAGGGTTTATTTGACAAGCTTAAGCTTGGGCCCAAGTATACCCGAGGCGGCAGAGTAGGGACTTGGACCCTGAATCAGATTACAGTCAGGGTTTTTAAAGGCAGAGTAGGGGTGGACTCAATGGTGGGTGAGGACAAAGGGGCTGCTCAGAAGGGCTATCAGGGTAAAGGAGACTGTCAGGATATTGGAGGCCTGGTTATTATCAAGCCAAGGCCGTTTTTCCCTCTAATGAGGCACTAACATGAAGACAGTTGGGAGTTTCCTGGTGGAATGTCACATTCCTCCTATCAGCATCCTTGTTAATGAGAGTTAGCACTGGGACATTTGTAAACTGAGGGAGACTCCTTCCTGTCTTGCAGGATTGTGATTTCTACAAGTTAAGTATTTGTTCACACATACCACCGAGGGGAGGGGAGCAGGTGCAGAGGGGGTGTAAGGTGCCAGCTTTTGCTTTGTCAGGATGGCTGTACTTATGTCAGTGCTAGACTCAAGGTGGGTACACCCTTGTTTTTCTTGGCCTCCACAATTATGTATTTTTCTATTTCACCCTCAAAGTGCACTTAGGCAAAACATACTGCTCCATTTTGTGGATGAGGAGGCTGAGACTATGGAATTCAAGTAAGTTGCTCAAAGTCAGACATGGTAAGTAGCTGATTGATCCCAGGATTTAGTTTTGCCATTTAACTAGATGTTTGACTTTGGGCGAATTACTTAACCCCTCTTTGGTTCAATTTCTTCATTGGTAAAATGGAGATAATCATAGTTCCTTTCTGTACTATAGTTGTGACGTGGCTGTGGATTAAATAAATTACACTATCAGAGCTGCTGGAGTGTTCCTAGTAAATGATAAGGGCTATTTATTTAGGTTACACTGATTTACTTATTTAATTATATTAAATCTTGTCTTTTCTAGTTTTCTTGGATGGAAGGGGGAATACTCCAGGAGAAGAGATGAGCGAGAAAGTCAGTAGCTCTTCCCCTAGCTAGGCATGTTTTTCCTTCCATTCCCAAACTTGGAAGAGCAAGTTTCTTATTTGCAAAATAGAGTGAGTACTAATATTCAGTAGTGGGTTAAATGTTTCATTCCCTTAGTCTCTTTGGTGCCTTCTTCCTTGAGATTCAGTTACTTACTTTAATACTCAGTCTAGTTTTTAGAACAGTAGATATATTTGGCCATCAATTTCAGCAAACCATGCACTTGGTTTTTATATTAGTGTTTGATAAGTGGTTCTTTTGTTATAAAGAAAAGGTAACCTATTTATAGAAACTTCCTTTAGAGAAGCAATCTTTCTTCAAAAACTAAGCTGTAGAATTTTTTTTTTCCTATTTTGAGTTAAAATAGGAAATATATAATATATAATATATAATAATATATATATTATATATATATAATATATATATTATATAATATATAATATATAAATTTTGAGAGCTGGGTCCAGAAGAAAAGGCACATTACTCAAAAGCCTGAATGAGAAGAATTACACTTTTTTTTTTCCTCCTTCTATATAGTATCTTTTCATTGGATGGACCAAAGGACCCATGGAAACTAAGTGGAACCTGATCATGTTTTTTTATTCCTTGCATTCCTGAGATACTGGAGAGAAAATGTGTTGCTATTGCTACTGTTTTTTAGGCTGTAAAGTACCACTCACAAAAACAATTACCACAGATACCTAATTCAAACAACTGAATAGAGTTCCTCCTGTGGTTACAAAGGGGCTGCAAATCTCAGTTATGAAAGAAAGTAATTCCAGCAATCCTAGATTAAGACTAAAAAAAAAATTAAAAAAAACTAAAAAAAATCAAATCTTAATGGCCCAGTAGAAAATCCATATAGTTCAACGATTGAAGGCACAAAAAAACATCATATACCTTAGAGCCTAGTTTACCTTGTGGTAATTGAATATCCTTTACACTAGGAGACGTTTGCGGTCTTTTTCTTTACTCATTAAGCAGGTATTTTTAATTTGAGTGTAAAGTGACCATAGAAGTACGTTTTCAGGGATAAAACACAAAGTGGAAGAGGTGTCATAAAGAGACCAGGGACTGGAGGTAAACAGAGGGAATAATCAATATCTCCTAGAGGAGAGGGATCAAGAGATATTCTGCAGGAGTGCCGGCTTTATTGAGATCAAAAGGTAAGACTGGAAGATCTGCTCCAAGCAAAACCAAGCTGATGCATATGGAAATTCCTTGATACTATAAAATTCCAACCAATAGGCTTGAGTTTAAATGCATCAGAGCTAAGTTGTACGGGTTAAAATCAGGTCAGGATGACCAGACCAGATCCCAGTGAGCCCTTTAAATTGAATGGAGCGGGGTGGAACTGGTTTAGTCTGGTTGGGTTTGATTTTAAACTGCTTGGTGCAAGTTCTATCCCTTAGATTAAAAAAGAAGAAGAAGAAGAAGAAGAAGAAGAAGAAGGAGAATTTGATGTAATCCTATTGTTGTAACGAAGTGCTTTCTATATTAAGGATATTAAGCATTAGTCTATAACATTTCTCTTACACACTTTTCCTAGCTTACTGTTTAACTTTTACTTCCATTTTTAAAAATAATAGTTCATTTTTTATGAAACAATCTTTTCCATTATGCCTTCTTAAAAAATCTTTAAACGTAAGAGATTTCATCAATATTCACTAATGTATCTTTTACTTTTCCCCTATATTTAACTCATTAACATATTTGATATCAAATAAGTACCTAAATCGATTTTAATCAGATATCTCAGCAGCCCTTAGAAATTAATCCATTTATTTCACACTACTTAACATCACCTTTCTCTATACTAACTAATTTAATTACCTGTGATAGAGTGCTTGTTTTACAGAAGGGTCACACCATTTATCCAGTCATTATAAAGTATTTTATCTGACAGTATTAGTCCCTGCTTTAGATACTATTTTCAAGTTATTATTACTTTACTTTTAGCTATTCCTTTTTCTGTTTTCCAAATCTACTTTAAAATTATTTTGCTGCCTCTCTACAAAATGTAGTTGCTATATTATTAGGTACTCTATCCAGATCTAGAATAGTTCCTAAAACTCTCTTGTGCTGCCTCTTTGCTGTGGAATCCCTCCTTCTACCTTTCCCTCAACCCTGGAAACCACAACTCTGTTTTCTATTTCTGTAGCTTTTGCCTTTTGCAGAATATTCTCTAAATGGAATCATGCAGTATAGAGTCCTTGGAATCTGCCTTCCTTCACTCAGCATAAGGCATTTAAAATGCATGCATGGGGGCACCTGAGTGGCTCAGTGGGTTAAAGCCTCTGCCTTCAGCTCAGGTCCTGATCTCAGGGTCCTGGGATAGAGCCCTGCATTGGGCTCTCTGCAAGCAGGGAACCTGCTCCCCTCTCTTTCTCTCTTTGCCCACCTTGGCCTATTTGTGATCTCTCTCTCGGTCAAATAAATAAATAAAATCTTTCAAAAAAAATGCATGCATGTTGTTGAGTCTATCATCAAGTCATTATTTTTTGTTGCGGAGTAGTGTTTCATTGAATTGCTGTACTTCATTTTGTTTACCCTTCAGTTGAAGAGTATTTGAGTTATAATGAGTTTCTGGAAACTGAATATGAAAAAGTACCAAATTTTAATGCCAAATTAGTATCTTTTTAAAATGGTGGTGCCATTAATTGGGAGTGGATCCTGAATTTTATCTAATACTTCAAGTAATCATTGTCTCATCATTGACTTTCTTGCTGTCCTGTATGTATCAATATTTAAAAATATTAAGCCATTTATTTTCCTGAGAAATTTAAAACTTAATTGTGACAAATTCTTCTTCTTATGTACACTTGGTATATTTTATACTTTGAGTTGGTAATATGTACCAATAGTTACAAAATGCAAAAGCTTCATAGTGAAAAGTAGTCTCTTTCCTTTATCTGTGGTACAGTTTCCTCCCTAGAGGAATAAGTATTGCATTTCCTGTGTTTCCAGAGGCAGTTCCTGAATCTCAAACATGCTTTTATGATTTTACTCCAATCATGCCAAGTATACACTCTTCTAAACCTTGATTTTTTTTTTCTTTTGCTTAACAATGTACCTTGGAGTTCTTTATTAACAGTACAAGGAAAATTATTTTACTATTTTTGATGGCTCTATAGTATTTCATTTTATAGAGGTAGAATACTTTTTTATAAAAATGGTCAAAGTTCCTTACTTATGGATATCTATGTTGTTTCCAATCTTTTTCTATTACAAATAGCACAAAAATGAAAATTGTTGTTTGTGCCTATTTTCTTACAATGCAGACATATCTATAGGAACAACATGTCAAGTGGACTTGCTAAGTAAAATAATGCATGATTATTTATTGAATTTTTTTTTAAGATTTTATTTATTTATTTGACAGACAGCAATCACAAGTAGACAGAGAGGCAGGCAGAGAGAGGAGGAAGCAGGCTCCCCAGTGAGCAGAGAGCCTGATGTGGGGCTTGATCCCAGGGCCCTGAGATCATGACCTGAGCCAAAGGCAGAGGCTTTAACCCACTGAGCCACCCAGGCACCCCGTTTATTGAATTTTGATAAACTCTGTCAAATTGTTCCTTCTATTGGTGTCCTAAGTCACACTTGGCAGTATAAGAAATCATCTCCTGATGCTTTCTTTGACCAATACAATGTCAAGGAATCTTTTTCCTAAATAAGTATAATAAGTGAAGATTTACCATATTTTAATCATAATAGCAGTAAGAGAAATGTGAGCTGAAGTTGAACATGTCTTCATGTTTTTAGAGCTTTTGTATTTCCTTTTTTTAAACTTCACATCATTTGCCCATTTTTCAACTGGACTGGTGACCTTTTTCTTCACTTGTAGGCACTTTCTTGCATTAAAGAAAGTTGGTGTTTGTCAGTCACTTATCTTTTGCCTTAATTCATGGTATTTTTGGGGTGAGCTTTCAGGTTTTTTAAAGATATTTATAGTATTTTTATGTAATGTTCACTTTGAAAAACATTAAAATGTTATTTTTTCTCCACTAATTTTTAAAACTCTAACCTTGAGGTCATTTAGAATTTATTTTGACATACATTGTTAGATGAAGAAACCAACTTTATTTATTTATTTTTTTTTACTTCCTTGTGGTTTGGCAGCTGTTTCAACACCATGTATTGAATAATACATTTTTTCTCTTTGAATTCAAATGCTACATTTTTCATCTACTAAATTACCATGTGATATTTTAAAATGTCCTTGCTACTTCAATTGTTTTCATTCATCTGTCAAATCATATGATAACTTACAACATTAATAATGAGTATTTTCTATGATGTTTTAATATGGAAGCCCTATGCCCACCACCACCCTGACATTTCTCTTCTTTTTAATAATATACTTGGGTGTGTGTGCATGTTTGTTTTGTTTGCTTTTGCTTATCTTTTTTTACACTAACTTTAGAATTTATTTTTTACCTACTCCTCAAAAATACATGGTCATTTTATGATTTGTCCATTTATAATTTTAAATGAGACAAACCCACTGTTTTCAAGAGGAGACTTTCTACTTTGAGAGCTTGTTATCAGAAGAAAACTATGGCATCATCTGGCACCCACTTCAAATTATAGTCACATGTTCCAGAATGGGTTCTTGTTACCCTAGAAGGTAGGACTTATGTCACTTTCACTTGGTAACCAAGGCTATCCGTTTTCTCTCTCTCCCAAAACAAAATCTTAAAGGCAAAAGGCATTACAATACATTATAGCCCTTTAAATATTTAAAGGTGATCTAGCTAAGAAAAATCAACTATGTCGAGATCATTTTCTGTTTACTTTGTGAACACATTTTTATTGAAATGGATAGCTCTCTTCTACATTGCTATAGAGAAAATATTTCTTGCCCAGTATTTCAAGTACAATTTAAAGAATTTATTATGAAAACAAAATGGTTGAAGAAGAGCCATATGTAAAGTTGAAACATTGTATCAAAACAAAACATAATTGTGCTGTAAAGATTAAATCTCATACTTAAAGAATGAAAACACATGCATTATACTACTTAATTTTACGCAGGGTCTTTTGTAAAGTGGGGTAGGCCATCATGATGACTCCATTACATAGTTTAGCTTGGTGTACATGGGAAGTATTAATGTATTTTGTGGATTTTGGCCCTATGACTTTCCAAAGAGCATGATTCATTCATGAGTAATCCATAACCCTTGCTCCTTGTATAGTCATTAGAAAATCTTGCCTTGATGATTTTCCTTTGAATATCAAAGCTCTCAGAAGTATGCTATTGGGAATGAGCCTACACAGATGTGGGAGATTCTCCAAAATGACCCAGGCTTGATATTCCCTCCTCCCCTGTTTCTCTGGTATTGTGATTTACCAAGTGTTCTACAAGAAGAGATTAAGCTTTCAGGAGAATTATTTAATTTTCAAAAGGACTGCTTTTTTTTTTTTTTTTTTTTATAATGCCTGTCCCATTTTCTTGCTTTTTGAGTTAGTTACAGAGATTTTGAAGTTGGAAATAACTGAGATATTTTATAGCCTAAATAGTGAAACATTTTTACTTTGACATTGAGTGGAATTTCCCAAATTGCATGATCTTTGAAATACAAATTTGATTTCCATTTACTTTTCAAAGCTTTTAATTCCTTTTGGTAATGTCCCCTGAAACCTTGCCCTCCACAGGCCCTTTCTGTTTGTTTTGCTTTGGCAAACAAACTTTTGCTTTGGCTCCTCCCATGCCCTGAGTCTTGGACCTGGCTGGAGACAGGCAAGGAAATCAGAGCAAACCCTCATACCCCAGCCCCTGATAGAATGTGCACATTATTCCTCTTTACCAGCATGTTTGTGAAATCTCATAAGAAATCCTGCTTTTAGAAGTCCCTTTATTTATTTATTTTTTAAAAAGCCTCTCATACACAAGTGGGGTGAATAGGTAAATAACATTGATTTCTTTCAAAGAAGGCTGTTATGTAAATGATACCCTAGTAGAATTTCATTTCCATTTCCTGCATTGATCTCATCTTAAAGCCTTGAAGTCAATCCTATTTTTTTATGTATTGCTGTTGTAACAGAAATTCCATGTTACAAAATGAAAGCAACTGACCAAAGATGTTGGAATGATGCTTAAAAGCCTCTTATCTATTATCTTTTGAGTTTCAGAATGCCATTAAAAAAAAACCCAAACAAACAAATGTTAAAAAGAACAAATGGCTGTGTACTTTAGCTGACATCATTATCTAAATAGCTGCTCAAGCAGTTGTTTTGTTTTGTTCTTTTGTTTTTTTTTTTTTCCTCCTAGAAAACCCAGTATTTGGAATATGGCTTTGATCTAGGCCCAGTGTATAAGGAATAAATTGTACTGTTTATCATTAAGAGTGGAGAATTTTCTTACCTTAGAGATTGCACAGTTGAACCCATCATGAAGTGGCTGGAACTCTACTCTTGTCTGAAACTCCATCTGTTCAGCTAGGGGAACCAAGACAGTGCATCTTCCTCTCTTAAGATATCGTGGCGGTGCCCACTAAAAGCTTATCTGGGTATCCCAGTAGAGATTTCCACTGACAAAGCAGGGACAGATATGACAATGCATTTTGCATTTCTATCACAATATTTTGGGACATGAGTAGGATCTCAACTGGCACTAGCATATAATGGATATGCCTACACTTAGCCATTACCAATTGATTTTTTTCCTCTAAAATAACCAGATGTTCTTTTTTAAAGGCAATGATAAATCTTAATCTCAAATAGGTCTTAAATCCGGGGCGCCTGGGTGGCTCAGTGGGTTAAGCCGCTGCCTTCGGCTCGGGTAGTGATCTCGGGGTCCTGGGATCGAGTCCCAAATCGGGTTCTCTGCTCAGCGGGGAGCCTGCTTCCCTCTCTCTCTGCCTGTCTCTCTGCCTCCTTGTGACCTCTGCCTGTCAAATAAATAAATAAATAAATAAATAAATAAATAAATAAATAAAATCTTAAAAAAAAAATAGGTCTTAAATCCTATTGTAGTTTATTAAATGTATTCAGTTAACCACAAACATCAATGAGCTCTACTTTTTAATCCAAGAGTTGTTTATCTTATACATTCTGACTTCTCTTGGATGCCTCTGGTATTCTCAATTTAAAAATCACAGAGGGGGCACCTGAGTGGCTCAGTGGGTTAAAGCCTCTGCCTTCGGCTCAAGTCGCAATCCCAGGGTCCTGGGATCGAGCCCCACATCGGGCTCTCTGCTCGTCGCGGAGCCTGCTTCCCTTCCTCTCTCTCTGCCTGCCTCTCTAACGACTTGTGATCTCTGTCTGTCAAATAAATAAAATCTACAAAAAAAAAAAAATGACAGAGGATTGGGGCGTCTGGGTGACTTAGTGGGTTAACCTCTGCCTTCGGCTCAGGTCATGATCTCAGGGTCCTGGGATCGAGTGCCGCATCAGGCTCTCTGCTCAGTGGAGAGCCTGCTTCCCTTCCTCTCTCTCTCTGCCTGCCTCTCTGTCTACTTGTGATCTATGTCTGTCAAATAAATAAATAAAATCTTAAGAAAAAAAAATGACATAGGATTAAAGAAAAAAGAGAAGTGATTAAATATCCAAATCTGAGTTCTCAGCTTCAGTCCATGATTATCATTTATTTTTCTCAGTCTCAATTTCAGTTATCAAAAAAGAAGTACCCTTAACTATGTTTCAGTTTTTAGGAAAGGAGTTCATGTATGACTTACTGATCATCATACTCCATATGAAGTCTTGCATTTGAAATGTAGGGTCCTGCATGCTTTCACTTTATACCTGACTCTAACCAAGTTTCCCAAACTTGCTTATACTACCATATGCACATGTTTTTGGCTATTCTGGGGAAAAGGCAACATGAACTAAACTCTGGAACCAAAGTGTCTGGATCAGAATCCAGCTCTACTACCTACTACCATGTGACCTTGGGACAAGTGTAACCAATCCATGGCTCAGTTTCCTCATCCATATACTGAGAATAAGAATAGCACCTACCTCATAGGACTATTAAGTTATATGAAGATATATATCTAAAGACCTTAATAAAGAGTCATATTTACTAACTAAGAACTCAATAAATAGCTGGTATGGTAATAATATTTATCCTCCTCCTCACAAATAGATGTCACTATCATTTATTTACCTCCACCCTACTTCAGCATGTCCTAAATTCTGCCATTAAGACTTTTGGAATAGAAATTAGCTATCCTTCTTAGCAGCCTAAATTATTTTCTAAAATAGACAAGACAATTAAAAAAAAAAAAAACAGAAAAAAAGGAAGGTAGTATTTAGGGAAATCACTTGAGTGAAACTCTCTGTCTATGCTGGGTTTTATTCCTTTACTCAGTAAATATTTGTTGAGTCTCACCTATCAGTCAGGTGCAGTGCAGGGCCCTAGAAACATGGCGGCAAACAAAATAGTTACAGTCCCCAAACTCATGAAGGTTAATGTCCAGATGGGAGAGTCAGTAATCAAATACCTCCCAGATGTATAATTATTCATTTAAATAATTCTATAAAGGAAAAGAACAGAACAAGTGAGGGAGAAAAAGAACCAATTTGAGATATCAGAAAAAGCCTTCTATAGTTAACTATTTAATTCAAGACCTGAAATGGACAAGGACAGGCCACGAGTGGGAGGGAGGGACAGGGCATTCCAGGCATGAAGAACTCATGTACAAAGTCCCTGAGGCAGGAGACAAGAGGTCATTGAGCAGTTGAAGGGCATTTGATCCACTGGCACATGGGGAGCAAGGGAGCAGGGCTAATATCATAGGGGCTGGGTCAGAGCTTTGGGCCTCAAGATCTTGTTAATGACCAGGACTGGATTCTAAATGCACTGGGAAGTTGAAACAGGGAAGTCATCTAGTAAAATATATATCTTTAAGAGATTGTGCTGGTTCATGCGTTGTAACTGGATTCTAGATAAACAAAGCGAAACGAGGTGATCATTAGAGGTGATCATTAGTGCTGCAGTGCACAGGAAAGAGCTAATGGTGGTCTGGGGGGCAGTGGATATAGACATATCTCAAATTATATTTACATATTGTTAATTACATTTACAATTACATTTTGGAGGTAAAAGAGGCAGGACCTGGTGAGGGATTGCATATTAGTTTTTGGGGAAATGAAGGTGTTTTGGAATGAATCTCAGGTGACTCTGATTAATGAGGTAAGTAATATTACAGATTTTACTGAACATTATAGATGCAAACAGATGACATTATCATCTATTAAGGAATAAAAAAAGGAAAAATGCTTTCAAAGTAGCCAAAGAGTCTCATGAATATTTCTGACTGGGAGTTCATATAGACACCTGCTGAAGATTAAATAAAAGAATTCTAGAAAGAACCAGTATTTTTCTGGTTCTTCTTCTACCAAAACTTAAATCTCTTGACTAAGAGTGAGGCTTGGAGCTCAACATCTTTCATATTATACAAAAAAGGACCTGTTAGCATTAGAGACTCCCTCTTTCACAGTTTTTGTTTGATTGTTTTCTGGTTTACTTTACTTCCCTGGCAGAGATGAAAGTGCCCTATTCGTTGGGAACACAGTTAATAAAAGTGACTATGCTTCCTCATTGGCTTCATTGTTCTGCTGATTTACAATAAGGGAGATCAGAAATAAGGGAGGAAAATATCAGCCAGCATGTTGTTGCTTAAGGACTTTCTTCTTCCCCTTTCTCCAGACACATGGGTGTATATTCTTCTCTCACTGGGCCAGCAAATGCTTTCTGGAGTCCCTTGTCTGCACCAGGCACTGTGCTAAGCCCAGTGCTGATGCCAGCTGCTCATTGAACCCTCTGTGTCTCCAACATTCTCCAAGGGAATCTCATGCTATCTGTAAAATTTTCTCTGAGAAAAGCTTTTCTGCCACTGGGAAGGCAAATTATTTCTTATATCCTTTTAGATGCTCTTTTTAAAAATTGAAAAAGAATTACCTGGAGAAAACATTTTCATTCTTAAATGATGGGGGAATATATGAAAAGATTAAAGAAACTATTTTGTCTTATTTTGGTTGAGTGAAGTGTGATCAAGAGGAAAACACATGGCTTCTCAATAATTTGTCATCTCCAAGGATGGTGATAAAGTGCCATCTGTGGAAGAATTCTTTAGAAACTGATAATAAATAAATAGTACATACACTCCCCAAACATGCCGTAGGGTGGTAAGACCAGAAGTATGGGTGTTCTGTCAGTGAGTGTGCATTAAACATTTATCTAAAACAGGATCCATTTTGCTGAAATGTTTCTAGCAAACCTAATGAACCTCATCTGTGGGCTTTTGGTTTATAACTCTGGCACTGACTCTTAAGCAAGGATTCTCTAACAAGGGACAAAATGGACCTCTGTGGGAAGTTTATGCTCACTTCCAAATGAAGGGCCGATTCTAGTTTTGAGGAAGGCCTGCATGAATTTGAACGTGACGGCATCTGTACCTGTGTTTCTTCTGCTTTAATTGGAAACCAACCCAAACAGGATATATACTGTCCAGAGGCTGAACAAACACAGTCTCAATAATGTTGCCTCAGTTATATGTGGTACCAGGTAGTGAGTAAGAAAGTAGGTACTGACATTCAACCACAGATTTGGATCCTGGTGCCACCACATATCCAGCTGTGTGACCGGGGGGCAAAGTCACTTCTCTGCATCATGGGAATAATAATGCCTACTCCAGAGGTTTCTCCTGCAAATCCAATGAGCTAGAGTCATGTAAAACTCATGGCTGCTGGCTCATTGTAAGTGGTCAGTGAATATAACATATATACAATATATGCTTAGTTTAAGACCATTTAAATGGTGTTTTCATAATTATAGACAAGCACTGCTTTAAATGATGGGTGTAGGGACTCAATATATTGTACATTTATTTTATCTTATCCTCATATATTACCTTCAGCATCCCCAAAGGCTATAATAGTCATCGTAGGAAACCCACTTGGGCTTGCTATATGTGAGCACCACTGCATGTTTCCCACCCCCCTTTGGTAGGAACTATTGCTCACTAAATTGAAACACAGGAAGGTGGAAAGAAACAGAACTAACATCTATAAAACACTAATTATGCCAAATACTTTTCCAAGTGCTTGTGGAACATTACATTTTGTCCCTGTAAAAATCTGCACCTTAATTTCTGTCATTTCTAATTGAAAGCTGGATTTCAGAGAATCTGCTATTTGCCTCAAACACATAATGAGTGGCCAGGCCAGGATTTGATACCAGCTAAGATTTGACATCAGAATCAGTCTGGCCAAGTGAAACAGGAAATGAGGATGCAAAAATACATTTTTCTCCTGGATCATTTGCTCTTTAATTAAATTACCATTATACCCCATCAACTTCCAAATTTAACAAAAACATATTTGGCTTTATTTAGAATATGGAAAATAGAATATATGGATAAATGACACCAAAGAAACACATATTAAGTAGTCATAATCATTAGTAAGGAGCGATATTTAGCTTTCTTTAAAACATGGAGATGATATTTAAGTCATGATCTGAAATGAACTATAATTGAGATTCCTGGAAGCAAAAGCAAAATAAATTAAAAAATAAACCCCATGAATTATTTAATTTAGCCTAGAATGTTAGGTTTTGGTGGGAGGGGTGGGAAAGGAAGCAAGAGTCTTTTTCAGTTTGTTTGTTTTTTTTCACTGCTGCATACTAATAATCTGAATATTATTGGAAAATAATTGGTGTTGATTTAATATATGTTGAATTAGTCATTAGTGACTGAATAATAAAAGAGCATGTCACATTTTCAGTTTCTAAGAAAGTGATTGTATATGGCATTCATTTCTCCAAGCTGCATCATCTCTCATTTAAGATGGATAAGGATGCCTTATCTTATTTTAGAAATATATTCTAATATATATAAAATGTATATTTAGTATAAATGATGTATATTTAGAAATGTATTCTATTTTTATGGGACTGGGGAATCCCATTGGACCCTCGACTGTTGTTGATAGACTGGTCCCACCAAGGTAACTCTTCCCGGCTCTCTCTTGGCCCTTCCCATGGAAAAGCATCTTAAAACCACTTGATCTGGATCTTGAGTCATAGATGCAAATGGATTTGCAGGCACAGGACTTTGTAACAATTTGAGACCCCAAGGGAATCATGAGCCGAGGGAGCACTGCCTGTCCTTAGGACATTTTTTTTGACTGCCCTGAAACCCTTTAGAAGATTCATTATGTGTGTGTGCACATGGCCATGTGCCTGGTATGTAGCCACCCGCATGTGATAACAAGCAAGGCATAGAGCAAAACAACATTGCTAAAGGGGAGGAAGAAAAAAAGAATCTATTACATTCATGTGCTTTCTCAAAGGGCTCTCTTTAAAAAGCATACGTGTTATGTCAATATAACTCTATGTTTCCCATTCTCAACTCATGAATACTATTCACTTGAGGCTGTAGGCTGTTTGTTGACATTTTTAATTCTGTTATTATTGGACCCCATTGGATTCTCCAGGCTGCATGTGTGTTAACATAGAGAATATTTCTCTTCTTGCCTCTTCCCTCATTTGAGCTGTTGTCTGGTGGGGATGAGGAAAGGACAGAAGAAGGGTAGTGAACAAAGTAGCACTTGCTGGTATGCCATGATTTTAAGTGCTTGTCAGCAATCCAGGATTTCCTGGGAGGAGGGGGGAAAAAGAAGATAAATGAGTATGTGAGCTCTCACAGAAGGTGGGAGCTTGGATCCCCATGAAATTCATATTCTATTTTGGAAGCACATCAGAGGCATGATCCATCTCTGTAAACCTTAAGGCTGAGCACCCATTTAAAATATATTGTTGTATTTTTCTGGCTAACTGCATACTTGACAGGCAAGATAAAATAGTGTGTCTTATTTATTCTTATATCATTGTCATCATATAATTGCATCTCTGGTTGATTTGTTACGAATTAGTTCCCATCTCCCTGCACTAGAGCATCAACTCTATGAGATCAAGAAAACTTTCCAGTTTTATTTGCTATTATATTGCTAACCTAAAACTGTATAACTAGTATAAGCTTAGCAAATGTTTTTTGAATTAATTAATAAATAAATGGTAGTGGAATTAGATTCTAAACCATGATACATCATTAGAAAGTTATATAATCATGGTTACATTTCTTTAAGTCTCTTGGACTCATCTTTTTCCTTTATAAACTGGGGGGCAGGAGGTAGTAAGGGAGACAAAGCGGTGACCTGTGAAGGTTCATTATAATTCTGCATTTTATGTATTATTAGCAGGAAAAGATATTGGGCTGATCTACTGCTTCATCAAGTAATTAATTCAATAGAAATTAATAGAGTTCTATAGAAAATAATTAAATTACACTTAGCACCTACTATATGCCAGTGTCATTTGAATAAAACACAGTCCCTGTACTAGTCAATTGCATGGTGATAGGAAATTTACATGAACAAATAGACTATGATAGTAAAAGGGAGAAAGGTAATCAATGCACTATGGAAACCTTAGGAAGTCTTCACATATGACTGGTTCTAAAAAGGTAAGCAAAATTTTCTACCTTAAGAAGGGGTCAAGGTTGGAGAAGACCCCTTAAGAAGGGGTCAAGGGGTCAAAATGGTGATAAGGAGGGAACATGAAATTATGAAATGGCATGTGAAATTGGCAAGTGGGAAAATTTTAGCAAGACTGGAGCATTGAATATCTGTGGTATGAGAACTAGAGATGAAATTGGAGAGGCAGGATAGATATCAGATGTGATGAAGCATGCACATTAAAGATTGGATTTTGAGGAGCCTGGGTGGCTCAGTCATTAAGTGTCTGCCTTCGGTTCAGGTCATGATTCTAGGGTCCTGGGATTGAGCCCCACATTGGGCTCCTTGCTCAGCCTGCTTCTCCCTCAGCCTGCTGCTCTCCCTACTTGTGCATGTGTGCTCTCTCTCTTTCTATCAAACAAATAAATAAAATCTTTAAAAGAAAAAAAAGATTGGATTTTATTCTCTAGCGCAGAATGATTTAGAACAATATTACCAAACACCTTATTGTTGATAAAATCCACAAAAGTTACAGTGACTTGGCTAAGGCCATACAGCTAGAATATAAGTGAAATCTTTTGACCCTCAAGTAAATGTTTCTATTGTGCCATGCTTTATCTCCATCCAGTTTGGCTGGTTGCCCAAAGGGATTATTGAAAATGTGAAGAAAGTCTAAACTTTCAGGGCTAAATAGTTCATGCTACTTAAGTCTTCTGCAAGGTCTTAGGCAGAATATTTATTTCTAAAAAGAGAGATGTCAAACAGGGTGTTTATTGCTGGGTGGGAGGCAACATGGTGCAAATGAAAATTTTCAGAATAAATCTGGTTAGGTGTATGGGGAATCTAAGTAGGGTTTTAGATTTTGCATCTCATGTGGAGGTAGAACAAGAAAGAGAGAGAGCGGGAGAGAGGAGGGAGGAAAGGAACAGTGGAAGAGAGGAGGAAGGGAGGAAAATGTTAAGATTGTCGAGAAATCAATTTTGTCTCTTATCACATTGCCAAGAAAAATTTCATGACATATACAGACATGGAACATGAAGTAGTTCCCTGAAATTTGAGATATGCTAACATTTGCTTGCTGATTACATGGTATACTTTATACTAAACCATTAAAAGAAACTTAAAATTTTACAGAACTCTCGCCTTAGCCGAACAAATGACATAGAGATGCAAAGCAGTGTCTGTGCTATCCTAACCAAGTGCTGTCAGATATTGTTGCAACAGTGGAATTCTTTGTGCCTCTATGCACTTGAGTAGTTCATCATCTGGGTCTTTGAAGCCATAATTTGTTAAACACAGGTTTTTGTTAAGACATCAATTGTCATTATGTGTATCCTCTGTTTTGTTTTGTTTTGTTTTTCTTTTTCTAATCACATTGGATGGTATGATCCTTAAAGCTGGGGACCTTATTATTGTCTTTCTCTATAGCTTCTTTAAGTCTTTTGCAAATATTTCACAGGCATTTTTTTTCTTCTTAAGAAATGCCATTGATTTACCAGTGAGAGAAGCCAATCCCCATTAAGGAAATAATGGTGAATGCCTTTCAACTACTTATAAATGGAGTTGACTTAATGCTAACTTATGTTCCAAGATTAGAAGATCACTGAGGAAATTTCAAGCAGAGATGGTTGAAGCCATTCACATATCCTATAATCCTCTATCTTTCTCAAACAAATAAACAGTTTCCAAACTGTCAAGACTTACTTTTTTGAGTTATTTGAGTGACAGGGCATGCTTGAATTTTACACACTTCAAAAGTTGTCTTTAAATGCACAATGGGTACTCCTACATCTACACTTAATAAATATTCCTTGTAACTTTCCTAGCACATCAAGACAAACTATGTTAATACTATCCTATTTAATGCCAATGGCACATCAAAAAAAAAAAATCGAAAGGAAAGAACTCGTTTTCTCAAGTCAATTTAAAACCTCCTTATTCATTTTAAATATTTCATTGCATTAATTTTTCAAAGCAACAAAACAAACATTCATCAAGTGAAACTAAGCATGACCCCCCTCAGATGGGTACATCTGTTGCTTTCCTGCTGTGTCCTTGAATAATTCATTTTAATACATTTAAAGTATACACTTCATTAAAATGAGCTACACTCGTTTACATATGAAATTTACATTGATGGAAACCAAAATAAAAGCTGTTAGAATGCTGACCCTGGAATTTTGTTACCATCTGTAGTTTATAACTAGCTGCTTCTGTCCCTTTACCTGTACAAGGAAGGTGGAACAGCATCTCCACACCAGTGGGCCCATTGAGAGCTCTAGTTACATCACCAAATATGTGGACAGTGTTATCCAGGATAGCTTAATACCTTTTTCCCACAGCCTGTGTTCCTCATGAACAGTTTTAACAAGATCTGTAGTCACTGCATGTCCCTTTTACTCCCTCTGCTCACATCACACAATAGATGCATCAGGTATACTGAACGACATCTAGGAATCAAAGCCAGCACAGAGAATAGTAATGAGTTTTAACTTCTCAAAAATTAATCAATGTGAGTTCATCCCATGCAGTGCAGGAAAAAATCTCCAGTTTTATTCAGTGCCCATCCTTGTGAACTCTGTTAACTGATGGTCTGAATGGTTTTGGAGGAAGGGATAATATTTTTCACCATTATAGCATTTTTTCCCTCCTCATCCATCTGGTTATGTGTTAAGCCTCAAAATGTTAGGAAAAGGAAAGGAAGGGATAGAATCAGAGTTTAGCAGTTAAAGACACAGTGTTGAGGCTTCCTTTTCAAGAAACTTGCTTTTGGTAGGGAAGAGGGGGCAAAATATTTGATACCCAAATATTCCACTTTGGCATGTGGATTATTTTCAACTAAAGATAATCAAGACCCAGCAGATTAAAAAAAAATTATTTCTCCCTTAAATACCTAAAAGAAGCTACATAATGGGGTAGCCTGGGTGGTTCATTCCATTAGGCAACTGACTCTTGATTTTGGCTCAGGTCATGATCTCAGGGTTGTAAGATCCAGCCTCCTGCTGGGCTCTGTGTTCAGTGGGGAGTCTATTTGAGATACTTCCTCTCTTCCTCTCTCTCTGCAACCCCTCAAATAAATAAATCTATCTTTAATAAAATAAAAAAGTAGTAAGTAAACAAAAGAACTTAGATAAGGGGCCTGGCTCAGGAGAGAACTATTATTAAAGATACCTTTTACCTGAAAGACCTACCTGTAGGGCAGGGCAAACATCTAATCACCAAACACTTGCTCTTCTTACTGTCCTGTGGATTACCCTCATCCCCTTTGAAGCCCCAGGCCCCTATCCCATTCCTTAGCTCAGGATGACATAGAAACCTCAATACTAAATTTGTCTTGGGGATTCATATTCTTAAGGGGCCCATGCATACATAATTAATTTGTTTTTTTCTTGTTAAATTATCTAATGTTGATGGGATTATTAGACCAGCCAAAGAATCAAGAAGGGTTTAAGGAGAACTTTTCTTCCCCAACACTTTCTATAATATTTTTTTTTATTAAGAACAAAACAAAAACAAAATACAAAAACCTATCTCCTTCTAAGAGTGGCAAATAGAGCTTCAATATTATACAATCAAAAAATAAAATAATTTATGAGATATTTTCTACACAAGACTTTATCTAAATATTCGGTAATCATCACTATTCTTATTTATTTGAAAAAAAAAAGTTTCTATACCATGATATCTTCAGATCTCAAGGGTTATAAACCATAAGTATACTACAATACATAAATTTATATTAGTAAGTAATCTTAATAATACAATTTTAAACTCTGAAATCTTATTTTCTGAGGACCCAGAACAATTTGTCTATATTCAATATCGCCTATTTTTTAATAAAAAATAAAGTTAGATTTAAAAACTGTTTTAATGATAGCTAGTTGACACTTACTTTATAGAAATTACACTTGGAGAACATACATATTTTCCATATCACCTTATTTTTATTGATTAGAGGATTTTCAAGCTTTCTCCGTCCCTGGGACCCTTTTGTCAGGGAAAAAATGCTCTGGAGCTATCCACTCAACATCTCCTTGTTTATTTGTTTACCTGTTTTATCTTTTTCCCCCACCTCACCTATAACCAAAATAAATTAAATGGTGCGTTATCATCTCACTATTTTAAAAATGTCATAAACTAATAAGTACGCTAATAGGGGGTAACATTATTTATTTAACGCCAAATCAAAAACTAAAACTTCAACATATCTTACATTAAAACAGCAATGGAGCTCAGTGCCCAAATAATTTTGAGAACCCACTGTGGTTCATTTATGTTGTACAAACTATACTAGAAAAACTGTGGCTCTTAATCTCAACTTTCTGGATGTTTGCTTTATTTTGCTTTATTTTGTTTTTAAGATTGAAATGACGTAATGAGGGGCACCTGGGTGGCTCAGTGGGTTAAAGCCTCTGCCTTCAGCTCAGGTCATGATGCTCGGATCTTGGGATCAAGCCCCACGTCAGGCTCTCTGCTCGGTGGGGATCCTGGTTCCCCTTCTCTTTCTGCCTGCCTTTGCCTACTTGTGATCTCTGTCAAATAAATAAAATAAAATCTTAAAAAAAAAAAAAGAAATCACGTAATGATTGTGAAGATGCTTCACAAAAAGCTCAAAAGTACTGGGTAAATAGAAATTATTATCTTTAATAGCAAAATAGAGTACCCTGCCTTCACCTATCCACTCCTCATCATGGTAGTATGTGAATGGTTTCTATTGAGAGGAAGTCTGTAGGCAAAAGAATGTTGAAGTTAAAACTACAACTGATAGGAACATCCATCACCTTAATGTAGTCTTTACAGTTTGCAAACTGATTGTGTAGTTTCTTAGACTAGATCCTATATATATATATAGGTGTGTGTGTGTGTGTAGGACAATCTCATATTAGAAATTGTAAGAACAAAAAACAAAAAACAGGAACAAGAACAAAAAACATTTTTAAGCTATTTGAGAGTCAGATGCTGACATAGTTTATTTTCAAGAAATGATAATTATATTATCAAATGAGTAATACTAAAAGTGGAATAACATTTAACTTGGCAATATTTTTACACATAAAGGATGAACACTAAGTTATTTTACCTTCATGTGCATTTTTTCGTAAGCGACTTCTGATTTTTTTTTTACAAAAGCATATAAGAATCGTTAGGGACCAAGTAAGACAAATCTATCATTACCAATAAGGAAATTCATGCCTGGTTAATTCATTGGCCCTGGACAACCAGGTTGAATGTAAATTACTTCACGGTAGATTTGAGAAACCTTGGTCTTTTTATCACTGCTATCAAATAAAAGCAAGACTAGGTTTTTAAAAAAGATTTTATTTATGTATTTATTTTAGAGAGCTTGAGCGCATGAGTAGGGAGGGGCAGAGGGAGAGAGGCAGAGAGAATTTCAAGCAGACTCCGCTCAGCACAGAGCCCCATGCAGGGCTTAGTCTCACTACCCTGAGATCATAAACTGAGCTAAAAGTAAGAGGCAGATGCTTAACCGACTGAGCCAGCCAGGTGCCCCAAGACTACAATTTTTTACGTGTCTGTTCTTTTCAAAAAGATTTAGTGGTGTTCATGCTTATTGTAAAACTAACTGGGAAGAAAATTCTGACAGAAAAGATACATACGTAGATAGAAATCTGGAAGCCATTGGTTTAGAATCTGTTTTTGACTT
This sequence comes from Mustela nigripes, assembly GCF_022355385.1. Lineage (NCBI taxonomy): Eukaryota > Metazoa > Chordata > Mammalia > Carnivora > Mustelidae > Mustela > Mustela nigripes. The sequence goes on along the minus strand of NC_081558.1, from coordinate 74,015,713 downwards.
GATCAGGGAAATTAACAGAGAAAAACAGGGTCACAAAACTGGTCCAAATGACTTATAATTAGTTTTTCAGTATATAGACTTATATTCTACTTAGGTTAATGTTTTTTGAATACATGCCAAATAATTCAAAGATAAACCAGAGCTTAGTTAATGGCAAAATAGAAGGCTATATATGTTTTAAGATCCATCACAGAAACTCCAAATTAGATAAACCATATGCCAATAATTGAGATTCGATTCTACTGTTTTATTACTCTTAAGAAACAGTAACACTTTGGATACAAAGGCTGTACTTGTAACACTTCGAGTTTTATGTTTTTAATAATCACTCTTTTTCTTAATATTTATTTCTAGAAACTAGAGATAGGCCTTTTTTTTTTTTTTCATGGAAGCTCTCTATTTATGACTTCTTCCCTGTCAAAAAGCCAGTCTGTTCTCTTTCAGAGCATGGAATGAAAATCAGGGTTCTCTATGTCTTAAAGAAATGACAAAATGAATCTGTGGTGGTCTTATAATAGACAAGTGAATATGCTAGTTGCTTTATCTCATCTAATTAATAACATACCTTACTTATGGTCTACCATGCTCTCTTGGCAAAGACCACTATGCCTGTATGTGTGTGTGGTATGTGTGTGCGTCTGTCTGTGTGTCTGTGTGTGTGTGGTGGTTGTGTGTGTGGTGTTCATGTGGGGATGGGTGGGTGTGTGGTGTGTGTGGTATTTGTGTGGGGTATGTGTATGAGTGTGGGTGGGTGTGCTGTTTGTGTGTGTGTGGTATTGTGAGTGTGTGGTGTTTGTGTGGTGTGTGAGTGGTTGTGTGTGTGTGGTTTGTGTGTGTAGTATATGTGTGAATGTGTGATATGTATGTGGGGTGTGTGTGTGTGTGTGTGTTTGTGGTGTTTGTGGCAGATTCTGCTGAAATTCCTGGGAATATATACTGAATCAGTTTAATTCTCTATGCTGAAGCTACTAGTAGTGTTAAATCCTTTTTGTGTACTATCTGTTCTGTGGCTGGATTGTTAGACTTGGAGTACATTAACAATGGACAAATACAAAGAGAATATTATTCCCATACATGTGTTCAAAGTTGGATGAAAGTTCTCTCCTTTCACTTCAACTGCCCTCCAATACCTGTTTTCAGCACTAATTTGTCTTCTAAATGTATGAGGTGTAGTAATGACTTTGAGAAGTAGGCTGTTCTTTTTTTATTCCAGAGTATAAAATATTTTTAAAAACCAGAGCTTTGATCCATGTGTCATATATCTCTTCTCAGACAGACAATTGGAAACTCACAGACAAAACCAGAACCCTCTAACAAAAAGAACCAGAGGAAAGAAATAGCACCATATTTTAAAAGAGCAGAATTCATTCTTTCATTTGTTTCCTGTCATTTTGATATCACCTCTCCCTATACAAGTGTTTCAAACCAGGCAGATGACGAAACACTCCATCCACGAGCTCTCTTCTTAATAATCTAAGACAGTGAAAAAGAACATAGACACACGTAGGCTAATGTGAAAGATAATCTGGAAGTCACATGCAGAAGTTAGACTGTTAGAAGGTATGATGTTTTGTGGAAGAGGATATCCAGCAAATTTAGGATTCTTTTGTATTTCCCATTGACCATACCAGTTGGCAAAGCTTTCATGGATAATGAAGGAAGACAGCCCAATTTTTAAACCTTCTTCGGTAATTCTCACCCTCAGTCAAAGTCTTAACACAGAGTCCACAGATAAATGTGACATTTTAGGGAGCTATAAAGACTAGAGAAATCATGATAGCTTCAGTTTCTTCGCTGGGTCTGTTTGTAGAATCCTGCCTGGTGGATTGTTAATGGATTGTTAATAATTATCTCAAGGTTATGTCAGATTTCTGGACCATGGTATTCTCTCTCACTTTATTCAGGTGCATCACAAATTCTGTTTCTTTTAGCACTTACTGATCATTCTACAAGTCCTGAATATTGATCAAGGAACTATGCTTTTTAATCCTATTGCTTTAAGTGTTTGTAGTTGATTTTGCATAAAGCCTTTGGATTCTTACGCAATGTAATTAAAGTAAGAGTGTTTTTTTTTTTTTTAAATTTTGTACATATCTGAGTCCTGAACATCTGTATTAACTTGCAAATGTCAAAATTCATCAATTTTGACTATATGCATTATTAACCTGTAAATTGGGTGTGTGTGAAAATATACGCTTTAATTTGCAGATGGACAATTAAGCAGGAAGAGCTTTAGAAGCAGAGAAATAGGATGGCATGGTTTACTTCCTTAAGATGAGAGTGTTATAGAGTATCCAAGAGTATGTGTGGGAGGGGACCTTACAAACACCGGCATTAAAATAGTAAAAACATAAAACTGTCAGCATCAAGATTGCTTTTTCATAACTCAACATGACAGAAATGTCACTGCCTCACTAACTAAGCCACTGTCTTTTTCTACCCTGCATCAATCTAGCTTCTAATCTTTCCCAAATCCTCTGCAGAATGAAGCAGGCATTCTAATACATTAATAAACAAAATTAAATGAAATAAAATATTTTATATGATCTCTGCCAGGTGTAAAATCTTATTGGAGGGTGATTTTGCACTGTGGAGTAAAAGTTAAAACATGCACAACCTATTGAACACACACTCATGTATAGGACTCTGTCCCACAGAAATAATAGCATATATGCATGCAGATACTTGTACAAAGACATTCACTGCAACATTGTTAGCAGTATAAAAATCTGGTAGAACAACTCAAAGGTCTCTCAATTTTAAAAAGTGGTTTTTAATTTTTTTTTTTTTTTAATTTACAATGCATAGTGAAGTACTATGCTGACAAGTAGAGGTAAAACAAAAAAGAATGAAATGGCAATGTGACAACTTGGAAAGATGGGCCACAGCATGTTGTTGATATGAAGCAAACAGTTGTAGATCACCAGCTGTAGCTCGGGCTCACTATAGAGATAAAATACTGTGTGAATGTACGTGCCAATGTACACATACACGGGCTCATGTGTGTACATGAGCTTTCTAAATATATTGGTTTGGTCAATGGGAAAAATAAATTTCCTATTTTCAAACTCTGTTCCTTTTTTTCCCTCCCCCTACCTTTTAATTCTAAGATCTGGTTTTTGTTTATGTCAAACCAAATGAAGTTTTTCCAAATTGATGCCACTAAAATTTGAGTCAAAGTTGTTAAAACCCACATACCACATTGATTTAATTTTACAACGTGGATAGTTTAGATGTCCCAATACAGCTTTACTGTAGAGCATAGGAATGCATGGTTTGTGTCACTTAACTCTTCTTCCCCTTTAAACACAATGAACAGGTCACCACTTGGTTATCAACGCGCTCCAGGATCTTCAGTGACAAGTTGGGCCAATTTTGTTGTTCATTTCTTTTGTTAGCTATGTCAGCAGATAATATTCATATTTTAATACCTCTGTGGCTGAACATCAAAACCCCATAACTTCCTCAGCCTTCGTCCTTCCTGCTACTTGCACACTGACCTTTTACAAATTTAATTATTTATAACCAATTTGGTTTCTTCTCTCTTTCTCTTTGCCTGCTAATGTATCTAATGCAGAATTGATATTGTCAACCGTACAGTGGAATGTGCTCCAGGAAATCTCTTGCCTTCTGAAGCCAAGTGACAAATGAAAAGGAAAATGCCAACGGATTTTGCAATTCGAAACACAGAGGGCAAAATAGAAGGCATTGCTGGAGTTATGGTGTAACACATTCATTTCCCTCCTGCAGGGAAGAATTTTTCATAATATCTGGAGCAGGTCTCCTGACCAGCTATTCAATAAAGTACCCAAGCATGAGACTGATCCCCTAATCCCACAACACTATAAGAATGGGTTAAATAAGTTAATATCTGAGCAACCCCAGTTCTTATAATAAGATGTCGCATTGTGGCTTGTCCTATTACCTGTTTGACTGGCACATAGCCCTATTGTGCCATTTTGAGAAGAAATAAATCATAAAGGGAAAAAAGAATATAAAACGTCTGAGAAACAGAAAGGATCGGTAAATGATGATAGGAATTCCTGCATTTTATTGAAGTTAGGATTCTATTTAAAAAGGTACATTAAGAATTCCTGCTGAGGGCGCCTGGGTGGCTCAGTGGGTTAAGCCGCTGCCTTCGGCTCAGGTCATGATCTCAGGGTCCTGGGATCGAGGCCCGCATTGGGCTCTCTGCTCAGCAGGGAGCCTGCTTCCCTCTCTCTCTCTGCCTACCTCTCTCTACTTGTGATCTCTCTCTGTCAAATAAATAAATAAAATCTTAAAAAAAAAAAAAGATTTAAGAATTCCTGCTGAATTCTGTTCGATTGAGGACATTAATTAAATGATCATGAGGAAATGTTGATCTCAAATGTGATTTGTTGCAGTGAGAGAAAAGAACTCTTTTTCTTTACTCTTAGTTTCCTTAACTGTGGAATGATTCGAAGACCTAATTAATGATTTGCTTTTATTTACTGATTTACTTTTATGGATTGATTTACTTTTATTTCCTAATAGTCAGTGGAGAAGATAAAATAAAATGTAAGGGTCAGAAAATAGTTTTTTGTCATTATCTCAGACTTCAAAAGTTGAGAATAATATTGAAAGAAGGAAAGGAAAAAAAAGAAGGAGGGAAGGAAGGAAAGAAAGAAAGAAAGAAAGAAAGAAAGAAAGAAAGAAAGAAAGAAAGAAAAGAATGAAAAGAAAAGCCAAAACTTTGTTGGTGAGCCAATGAAAGAAAAGAGAAATTTACTTAAATTTTACTTATTTTTAAGATTTATTTATTTTGGAGAGAGAGAGAGAATACATGTGTTTAGGAGTGGGGGAGGGAGGGAGGCAGGGAGGCATAGAGGGAGAGGGAGAGGGAGTATCTGAGCCTGGAGCTGAAGTGGGGTTGGGGGTGTGGGATGGTTGGGGGGTGGGATTCAGTCTCAAGATACTAAGGTCATGACCCTGAGATGCTCACTTGAGCCAAACCAAGAGTCAGATGCTCAACCCACTGCACCATCCAGGTGTCTGTAAAAATCCTTTTTTGGAAAATTCAGTTACTACTCAGAAACTTACTAACTTTATATTATCATTATATTTGGGGGTCATGGGGGTTATAATTTAACTTTTTTTTCAAATGATAATTTTCTTGTTTTCACCACAAAAAAATAAGCATATGATGATGGTGCTGATGTATCAGAAATCTTTACATTTCTATTTCTACATATTAACTTTACTGAGTTTTCTTTTTCTTTTCCCCAAATTGGAAATAGGCCGAGGAATTGGCATTTGAAGGGGAGATAAAACAATATTAAATGTACAGTTTTAGAAAGTATTGAACTACATACTGAAATTCTTTTCTAAATATAGATTTGGTTCCTTGGCATTATAGAATTTTATTCTCATTATTTTAGCATTATTACTGTATCAATAATAATAATAAAAACCAATAATAACTTTAAAAATGCCTAGCTGTTAGATTTGTTTCATTTATCTACATAGACACACTCTGTGTGTGTATGTGTGTGTGTGTTATAGGCACTTAACATTTGTATGTGCATGTGTTTATATAATTTCTATTCTAGGATAAGACAATAAATTATTGATTTATTACTAGTAACGGGATTTTCACTATATCAATACTTATGGCCAATTTTCACTTTTCAAATTAAAGTTTATCTCATATGTAATTGATTAAGGTTTTGTTTTGTTTTTAATAAAAGGCAATGGGAAGCAGCTTATTTCAGAGTTGACATCGTTTGTTTGTCCCAGAGTGTTCCTAACTTGTCACATATTTTTTAGGAGTTGGGAGAGTGTCCACTTTCTGGACAGTCCTCTTTCATGTTTGATGATTGTGATGATTAATACAATGGACTGCTATTTCCTGTGAAAACAGCAATGCTAAGCTGAAATGCTTTCTAGTAAATGAAGAAAAGAACATTCATCTCAGGAATTTTGGAGGGAGAAAAAAGTGCATAGGCAACATCTGTTTAGTATAATGATTCCCTCTCTGTTACCACCCCCATGTGGGTTCTTGTGTGTTTCTTCCATTGATTGGACATTTTCAGATTTTTATTTCATTTTATGTTAACATAATGTATGAAGGGATTTGGTTATGTTCTTATCCAGGAAATATCATTTTAAATTTCTTTAGTTGAGTCGTTAACCATGGTTAAAGATGTAAGGAAATAGCACTGTTCATGGATTATAATGTACACTTCATTAATAGAAATGATTCTTTTAGTCTTGATAACTAAGTGTTTCCTTATAAAGATGATTTGGATGGATTAGTCAGGAGGTGTGGTATGTAAGGTCTAACTAGATATAGAAGATTTTTTTGCTTTAACATTCTCTGTATCTCAATTATAATTCTTTTATTCCTAACTTAATACTAAACTTATTCTAGACTTTGTTTTGTCCATAAAGTTTATCTATTTACATGTCATAGCAGGTTATTTCTATTTAAGTAAGTGGTTGAAATAGTCAAACTATTTTGCAACTATTTTGCATTTCACAAGTCTTCCAGGTGAAACTTCAGATAAACAAACAGACACACATTTATATATGTTATGACTGCGTGTGTGTGTGTGTGTTGATAACTTTTCATTCTCAGGTAAGACATTAAGGAATGAAGTAAGCAAATTGATATTTCTCTTACGATTCTTGAAAGCTTTCTTTTTCCTTCCAAACAACAAATTCGTTACATCCTGTGACTTATTTTTGATTACTTTTGATTTTTATAGCATATTAATTATTTATTTTAGAAACCAGTAGAAATATACCTAAGTAATAAAACAAATTCTCCCTATTGAAACATATTACTTATTTTTTATGTGTGTATATTTTTCCAAGTTCATGTCTTTGATAATGAATATTTTCCCATATATATAGTCATATGTATATATAGATATGTACATTTTTTTGTGCTATATATTATAGTGCTTGCTATTTCCTTGAGGTAGTCTATCATGAACTCTTTTACATATTAATATGTCTCTTAATGGTTTCATTTGTCATAATATCTAACTAATCCCCTCTTACTGAAAACATTAGTAGTGTTTCTAGTTCCCAGTATTATGAATAATACTATTATTTGCTTAGGATAAATTTATTAAAGTCATTCCTTAATCTTAATATATATTTATATTATGCCCAAGAACTAGATGCCTAATTTAAAATGTAGTCAATATGTTACAACCCACTCTGGAAAACATGTTATTAAAAATAGTATTTTTGGGATGCCTGGGTGGCTCAGTGGGTTAAAGCCTCTGCCTTCCACTCAGGTCACAATCCCAGGGTCTTGTGATCGAGCCCTGCATGGGGCTCTCTGCTCAGTAGGGAGCCTGTTTCCCTTCCACTCTCTCTGCCTGTGTCAAATAAATAAATAAAATCTTTAAAAAAATAGTATTTTCATAGGATTCTTGGCACAATGGCCCAAAAAAGGCATGAGTTAGGACTTTCTAGAAAGTATTGGTCCCTCTGACAACTGTGTTGTGCTATAGAGAGATTCAGAGTTGGTATCTTATTTTCCATATTTTTTGGAGCAGTTTCTAGTGAACTGTAAGAACTTAGAAATAACTAATGTTAGTTTAGGAAGACGTATATTAATACTCAGTTCTTTGTTATGTGCTCCTTCTTGAAAAAAATAAGACCTCAGAATGAGTATTCCTTGAAAAACCCAAGTGGCTCTTTGGAAATTAAGTATGCCTAGTTAAAGAAAGATGAGCTTCAGGCCTTGGAAATAAGGCAGTTCTAACATAGCTTTAAAACATTTTAACATTAGGGGTGCCTGGGTGGCTCAGTGGATTAAAGCCTCTGCCTTCGGCTCAGGTTATGATCCCAGGGTCCTGGGATGGAGCCCTGCATTGGGCTCTCTGCTCGGCAGGGAGCCTGCTTCTCCCTTCCTCTCTCTCTGCCTGCTTCTCTGCCTACTTGTGATCTCTGTCTGTCAAATAAATAATGAAATCTTTAAAAAAAAAGTTTTAACATTATAGTTTTAAAAATTATATTTCACTTACATAATTCTTGCAGTAAGAAATTAAAACAGTCAAAAATATATGGAGTAAACTATATGTCCAACTATTTTTCTATGCCAAATTAAGTTCTATAAGTAGAAATTCATTTTGAATATTTTTGGCAACTTGAAATCTACCTGATAATATGTAATATAGATCCAACTCATTTTTTTGAATAGTATTCAGTTGCAGGGATACACTTTAGTTTACTTGACCATCTCCCTATTTTTACTATAATGAAAACAATAACAATGTATATTTTTAAAACTTCTATTTATTGAAAGCCCAAGTTATTTATGTGTATCATATCACTTAAACCCTATAACACCCTTTAAAGTGAAAACAATACTACAAAGAATATCTTTACAGAAGCATGATGATATATATATTTTTTTCTATTTTGATGACTGGAATTATAGGGTCATACAGTAAAGGCATTTAACATATAGATAGATCATGCCCATTTGTCTCTCCAGTTGATAGGAAATTTAAAACTGGAATAGTTCCAGAGATGTTCATTATTTTACAGATGAACATAGTGATGAACTTTTCAGGATCTTTCCATCATTAGAAATTCCTTCCCAAATGAACCTTGAGCTTTGATGTTTCCCAAATGAACCAGATGAAAATAACTTCTTGGGACTGGGTGCACTTGAGAGTTTGGTCCAGCGTTATTCATGACCCTGAAAGCTCTTTGTCTTTTATTCATTGCTTTTACTATTCACATGCTTCCAGAAAATAAATACATTATATTTATATTTTAATACATTATATTATACAAATATAATACATTATATTTATGTATATGCATATATATACATATATATGCACATATGTATGTGTATATATATATATTTTTTTTCTTTAAAAGATTTTAAAAGCACGGTTGAATCTCTTTGTGAGAACTGATGTTTGGAAAAAGATGTAGTGAGAAGTAGTATGGTCAGCTCTCAGACTGGCATAGAACGTTGTTTAGGTAGAGTTGATGAGAAGCCTGTTCTTGTCCATTTCCCATCTCCCTAACTGGGGAAGGGGGGTGCTGCCCCCTCCCTGACTGCAGCATCAGCTTAGAGCAGATTTAATTATCACATCACTTTACTTTAGAGGCAGGTCACGTGCGGTAATTCTTGGTTCCAAAGCCTCCTAACTGCATTCTCTTTCCCACATATACCCAAACCGGGAAATCACCTGCTTCAGTTACCCGGCAACTACCATTATTTGCAGGCTCCTTGCAGTTTTAAACACCCCAAACCAGAGGCATATCTTCTTCTTCTTCCTCTTATCCTCCATGTTTCTCCTTAGGAAACAATACACTGTTATGTTTATGAGTACAGACTTAAGTGACATCTGGTGAGAACCTGAAGGCAATTAATTTAATCCCTCAAAGCCTGAGTTTGTTCTTGGTTATAATAGGGTTAGAATTAAAATTAAAGACAGTGTCATGAGCATTAAATGAGATATCATGCATTAGCTCTTACTGTGGCGATTATTGGTTTCCTGCCATAGCTCAGTAAAAGTGAATTTTTAACCACGTCATAGTCCTTATAGTCAGGGAATGGGGTACATGTCCACATTCAGGAATCAAGGCCTTTTCCTTGTATAACTTGATTATTTTTAGGGCCTCAGAGTCTTCCTCTGGATCCTTTTTTTTTCCAGTTACCAGGCAAAGGAATAGAGAGAGCATGGAAGATTTTCTGACAAGCAAACCCAAAGGTCATGTAGATCCTCCCTCACACATTTCGTTGGACAGAAATCCATCATATAACCCAATCTTCTAAACACAGAAGACTAGGGAAATGTAATCTGTTTGTATGCCCAGGAGAAAGAGAACACAGATGTTGGTGAACATTTCAGCAAGCCTCTGCTGTGATTATCACTTGGATATAAAAATCAACATATTTTTGTTAATTGGCACAACCTCTAAGCATTCCTTTGACGGTTGTTTGCTTTGTTGTAGTTTAACACAGCCAAACCCAGAAATCAAAGGTTCTTGCAGTGATTGGAAACAGTTTAATACAAAGACATTATTACAAATGCTCAAAATTTACAGTGCTTTTTATTTTTACTGGGTGATAAGCCTTTAAAAAATAGTCATTTTTTTTCCTCTAAAACTTTTATGAGTCATAATATTTGACATACAGTACATAAGTCATGTTTGATGATGGTATCTAAATTTTATATATATATGTATATATATATACACACACATACACGTATAAACTAATAAATGGAAAACAAATCAGATACATATCTCTGTTTTGTTAGTTATGTATTTTATTTTTCTTTATTTTTTAATTAAAATGTGTTGCATTTCTAAATTTTTAAAAAACATTTTGAAAGACACAAATTGAATTTAGCAATTGTGTGTTTTCTTAAATTTTTATTACTTCTGATTGAATCTGGAAATAGAAGTCATCATGCATTTGGGAAAGAAAACATCAGGCACAGAAAATGCTTTTGGTCAGCATACTTAATGTAGAAAAGTGGGTTTATTAATGCAATGTCGTCTTCCATTTTGGAAGATGATATTCCTAGTGAGAAGTATGTCTATATGGGCCAATGAGGAAAGAGTATAAACTAATTGAAATAATTTTGAAAAGAAATAGAATATGAGAAGAAATGCAATCATTGTAGATTCAGTAATTTACTTCAGTGCTGCTCTTAGAGCCAATATGTTACTGAATGACCCCCACACCTCTCTACCCATTACTCTATTCATCCATGTAGTGAAGATTTATTGCACACCTGATGGATGTCATACTCAGTCAGACTAGATATTTTTACAGAAAGTTTTTCTTAATACTAGGTTCAGGGTTTTAGCAACCTTCTGATTTAGGTTTACCTATATAGAGATATGGAAATGGGTTTAAAGAGTGAGAAAGACATATAATTAAACACTCTCACATTAGATGTTCTGTTGTCCTATAATGAAAAGCTCATTTGAGATTCAAGTTCCATTATTTTACATGAAAAACTTAAGTCAGTAGCTGCTAAATTACTTCCCAAAGAAGTTATATGAATCTTATCCTCTTCCAACTATATATTGTAGGATTTTTCTATTCTTTCCTTAAGTTAACTTAAGGAAAAAGTTAAAAGTTGTGCTCAGTTAATGGGTAAAATATAATCCTCATTTTAAATTTTCCTAACGGTGAGTTTATGAGTTTTTTTCATATCTTTTGTTCACATGGGACCTTTTTCTGTGAGTTTTCTCTTACTAAATTGTTTTAGTTTTTCCACTTAACCTTTGATACCACTTAAATGCTGCTGATAGAATTTCTCAGTGATCCAGACTTGCATTTTGATATCAACTATGCACTCACAAAAGTTTTGTTGTTGATGATGTAAATTTGTAAACAGAGATGCTTTGGAGAGTGTGAATAAAATTCAGCTTACTTGATTTTCTTCACAGAGATTGTGTTGGGATAAGCAAAACACTGTTTATTATGCTGTAATCAATCAGCCATTCCATAAATATTGATTAATTTCTTCAGATACCCAGATATGATTAGTAAAATAATTATCATTATGTCTTTTATACTTGGCATCCTCTGAAAACATGATATTCCTTTATTTGGCCCCATGCTGAGTAAGCCTAAATTAGTTATTTTTAATTCAGCAGCTCAAAAATAGTATTTCCTCCATAGTAGCTACCTTTACCTTTCTCAAAAGCATGAGTTTTGATTTTTACTATCAAAAACCTGTGGAGGCACCTGGGTGGCTCCGTTGGTTAATCATCTGCCTTTGGCTCAGGTCATGGTCCCGGGATTCCGGGATAGAGCCCCTACATAGGGCTCCTTGCTCAGCAGGGGGCTGCTTCTCCTTCTTCCTCTGCCTGCTACTCTGCCTGTTGTGCTCTTGCTGCCTCTCTGTCAAATAAATAAATAATGTCTTAAAAAAGAAAACCTTATAAAGACAATTTGATAGTGGAGTTTAAATTAAAATAGTTTTAAATAATCGGAAAAATAATTTTCCAAAAGCAGGAAATTTTAGTGAAATGAAAAAAGGAAATGCATTCCATTATCACCCAGCAAGATAAAAAAGATATCAGAGATTTCTGCTCTCTTCCTGGATTGACAGTGTTAAGTCAAATATCAAGTGTTCTAGTCCTGACTCCTCCTCCAGGGGCAACTGTCCTCTCTCCTGAAGTAGCGAGCATCTTGCCCTCACAGATTGTTTCCTTTCACCACATCCCTAGAGTCAGGGAGAGCAGGAGTCAGCAAACTCTTATTTAAAGGCACAATAGTAAGTATTTTAGGCTTCAGGGGCCAAAAATTATCTGTTGTACCTTCTTATCTCTTTCCATAGAGAAGATGTGAATGGATGGAGGTAACCCTACTTCGATAAAACTTTATCTCATGAAGAGGTATCAGCCCAGATTTGGCCCATGGGCTAGAATACTACTTAATATGTAATATTAGTCGGTGTGTTTTTAAAATTTTTGAATAACATCAATGTATATTTTGGCATTTTTTTTTTACATTGAACATCAAGGTTTTGAGATTTATATTTGTATGCATGGATCTCATTCATTCATTTAATATTCAGAGTAAAATTGTTTACCTTGTCTTTTAATGGTGGATATTTGTTTACAATTTTCTACTGTTGTCTGCAGTGCTACCATGATCGTTCTTCAACTTCTTTCCCTTGGGTATATGTGTAAAAGATTCTCAATGGTACTGCGCTGGTATTCAGAGTACTTATCAGACTCTGTGTGTCTAAGTTAGCACCTCAAAAGACATGTGCTAGTAGATGAAAATCAGGGACAGCTGAGATTAGTGAAATTCTCTGGGTGAATCTGGAAAGATTCAAAGAATCAATTTATTTTCTCCTGACTCCTCATATTAAGTATTAGGTAATGAAAATGCAAATTTAAACACTGTGATTTATATATTTAATTGTCATGTTATCAGAACACAAAAGCTTTAGTTTTAAACATGAAATTTGAATCCTTTCTGGCTGAAAAACACAAACATTTTCTGCAATAGAACTTTGATAATTTCCATGATAATTTTTGCAGTGGTTTCAATCAAATACCATTTTATTTTTTCTAACTAATTTTATGTTTCCTCTTGTATTCAAACCAGCTAACTGAGAAGATAGAATTTATTCAGGATTAGTTATTGATAAAAGTGGAATACAAGTTTTCTCTTTTGACCCAAGACTCTTCCTATCACCAGTTACGTTTTGATCAGTGAGATTATATCATTCTGGGTTATTTGCCTGTAATTCCGGTAAACTACCATTGGGTAGACAGTGGAAGGTGACTTCTTAAAATCAATGCTCGTGATACTACAAAGTTCCAAGAGTCTAAGAGAGTATACAATAAACAGTAAATTTCCCTTCAACTATTTCTCTTATGAGATTCTTCAGTCCTCTTCCAGGGATATCCAGTGCCTAGACTCGTGGTGCTTTAAGATTAACATTCAGGTACATTCATCTATTCCCTTATGGTTTTTCTACTAAAGTAAAATCCATTATCCAAACTGCCAAGTGTATTGCTACTTTTGGTAGATAGGTGGGTAGGTATTTTCAGAGAAAGCTTTCATAAAATGCAAACATCAAGGCACAACTTGATTTTTCTCTTTCTAAAATTTTGCCTAGACTATGAAAATTTTACTGATTCATCTTCTAAACTTTTACTATTTTCAATTATCCTAGAATGTTGAATTTGTATTTTTAGTTTATAACCATGAATTCTTTTGTAAGTTCTGATTATTTCACTCTGTTTTTGGGTTATGTTTCTATACCTAGAAATGGTCTACAGAGCTATTGGAAAGTAATCAGTCTTGTTTACTTGATCCCAACACGTGCCTGGACAACAGTTATTCAATGCTCAAGTACATAAAGCAAAGCGAACAAACACAGATGTATAAACAAGGCACATAAACTTAAGCACCATTTCTGCTTTCAACTAGGTCATGTTTTCATTATTACATGATAAACAAACTACCTATTAGAGACTATTATATATATGTTATATTATTATTACATTATATATTATGTTATATGTGTACATACACACATACATATATACGTACATATATATGTACATGTGTATATATATATATATATATATATATATATAGCAGAGCCAGATTATCAGGACACCTCCCTATAGAATTGTTCCCTGGAAAATAGAGAATAATTTCAAGAGAAAGTATGAACAGTAAGAACATTTTATAATTTAGAGACACTAAAAAGTAGACTAACAACTAAGTCTCATTCTGAGATTTTGATATTGGAGTCAGAGAATCAAAAATAACTAGGGATGTTTGCATTTATCAGGAAGTTCTTGCTCCCCCCCCCCACTTTCTCATTGCTTCAGGCATATCAGATATTTGGTGGAAAGTATATCCTTTTTATTGTCATTAGGAAACTGAAACCTGAAATAAGTAATCAAGAGTGGACTATGCCTGGCTGTTTTTCTCAAAACTCAACTGTTCCTTGGCTTCTAGGGAACATTATTTAGCCATTACATGTTCATTCATGAGTCATTAATTCAAACCCAAATATATGACTGTCATTTTACACACTACACAAGGGAGATAATCCTTAATTCACTGGGTTTAAGACTTTCTTGTATGCATTTTATCAGGCCAGTAGGTACTCTTCTCTTCTGTGCGTTTGCTCAGACATACGTCATTCATCATAGCATTCCGTGCCATTTGCCACTTCCTAAGCTGACTGTGTGACTGCAAGTATTTGAGAGTTTTATTCCTCCCTTCCTTCAGACTAGTGAATGCCTAATTTTAAACAAACTATTTCAGCCAGTTTCTCAGTTTAATCCCTGTTGCCATGATTAAGTAGTCCACAACATTCTTCAATGACGTCTGAGGCTTTGGAATTTAAAAGTAAATTGCTTCTGGGAAAAACAAATCAAACTTGCATTGCAGACCTACAGAAAGTGCATTAAAACATATTACGCTGCACTTTCTTGGTGGAATAAATTGAGAGTCACAGTAATGTTTCTTCTAGCAATGTCAGATTCTGAGACAGTTCGATTAATTTTGGCTTTAGATTGAGTTTCTCTCCAACACTGCACTCTCTATTTGATGTGTCTACATTTTTCATTGTATCCAATGGCAATTTATGCCATAAATTATTGGCTTTGGGGCCAAAACTCCAAGTAGAAAGGTGAGGCAATATACTGGAGAGAGTGCACGGAGAAGATATGGATTGGATTTGATTTTCCATCACTGATTTGTTATGTGACTTGGGCAAACTGTGCTACCTTAGTGGGCCTTCCTGTCTATTTGTGATGATGTCATGGCTGCCTTATTTCACTCGAGATGTCTTCTGGTGCAGGATGGTGAGGGTGGTATTAAGAAATACTCTCAAATCCTCCAATGTCACCTAGGCACCTTTCATGCCCTACTTGAAAAAGTGAAAAAGAACAGCTTGGTAAAGTATGGTACCTGGAAGAATCTATTGTGTTTTCTTGCTTAAATCAAGAAATTAAATACATTTCCCTTTCTAGCAATAAAGAAGAAATTAATATTTACATGTTTAATTCAAAATTAAAAGTTATGTTAGGGTTACCTTTTTTAAAAAATTATCTTATTAAAGCATAATATAGCTACAGAAAACTCTGCATGTTATAAATAAATAGCTTGGGGGCACCTTTGTGGCTCAGTTTGTTCAGTGACTACCTTTGGCTCAGGTCATGATCCCAGAGTCCTGGGATAGAGTCCGCATTTGGCTCCTGGCTTCTCCCTCTGATCCTCTTGCCTCTCAGGCTGTTTCTCATTCTCTATCCCTCTCCAATAAATAAATAAATAAATAATCTTAAAAAAATATCTCGATAAATTTTCACAAACTGAATACAGGCATTGCAAGCAGTATCAATAAGCAGCACCACTTACCAGTTCCCCAAGTGACCCCTCATGATCTCTCCTAGTCATCACCTTTGTATCCACTAATGATGACCACTGTACTAAATTTAACACAGTAGATGAGATTTATCTGTTTTTGTGTATTATGTAAGTGAGATCTTATAGTCTGTACTCTTATGTTTGACATTTTACCCAAAAATAATTTTAGGATTTACCCATACCATTCCCTGTAAATATGGATAATTCATTATCATTGTCACATAGCATTGTTTTGTGTGAATATGTGATAATTTATTTTTTCATTCTAATGTTGACACACGTGTAGGTAGTTTCCAACTTTACCCATTACTAACAATGCCACTGTGAACATTTTAGCATACCAAAGTCCAATAAAACTTCCTACAATGGTAGAAATGATCTATATCTGCACTGTCTGTTATGGTAACCACTAGATACATTTGGCTATTGAATGCTTGAAATGTGGCTAGTGATTAATGACAGATACGTTTTTATTGACATCATGTTGCCATGAAGTCCTTGTTTCTGTAGATTGTCTCTGTAAATTTCTGTTCTTTGCCACTGTTGGATTCTTTCTTCTTTTATAGAACCACCCCCCACCCCTTAATATTTCTTGTAGTGCCGGCTTGGTGGTCACATACTCTCTTAAACATTGCCAGTCTTGGCAATTTATCTTTCCATTCATTTTAAATGTCAACCTTGCTGGATAAAGTATTCTTGGCTGCACTTTCTTCTCATTTAGTGTCCTGAATATGTCTTGCCAGCCCTTTCTGGCTTGCCAGGTTTCTGTGGACAGGTCTGACGTTATTCTGATGGACTTTTCTCTGTATGTAAGGAATCTCTTCTCCCTAGCTGCTCTCAAAAGCTCTTGCCTAAAATTCTGATTCATCAGTCTTACAATCAAGTGCCTCAAGGTCTTTCTAGATTTCTTATTCTTTCAATAATCACTCTCAATATGAGTGGCCTAAATGCTCCCATAAAATGGCACAGGGTTTCAGATTGGATAAAATGATGGGACCTGTCCATATGTTGTCTACATTTGGAACCTAAGGATACATCCAGACTGAAAGTGAAGGGATGGCGAAACATCTTTCATGCCAGTGGGCCTCAAAAAAAAAGCTTGGGTAGAAATTCTTATATATTGGATAAATTAGACTTTAAACCAAAGACTGTAGTCAGAGATAAAGAAGGACACTACATCATTCTTAAAGGGTCTACCCACCAAGAAGATCTAATAATTGTAAATATTTATGCCCCCAGTACAGGAGCAGCCACCTACATAAGACAACTGTTAATCAAGATAAAGAGTCATATTAATAGTAATACATTAATAGTAGGGGATCTTAACACACCACTCTCATTAATAGACAGATCATCCAAGCAGAAAATCAATAAACAAGACCACTGAATGACACATTGGACCAGATGGACCTTATAGATATATACAGAACATTCTACCCTAAAACAACAGAATACTCATTCTTCTCGAGTGCACATGGAACTTTCTCCAGAATAGGCCACATACTGGGGTCACAAATCAGGGTTCAACCAATACCAAAAGATTGAGATTATTCCCTGTATATTCTCAGACCACAATGCTTTGAAACTGGAACTCAACCACAAGAAAAAGTTTGGAAGTAATTCTAACACTTGGAAGCTAAAGACCACCCTGCTTAAGAATGTTTGGATCAACCAGGAAATCAAAGAATAACTTAAACAATTCATGGAAACCAATGAGAATGAAGACACTTTGGTCCAAAACCTATGGGATATGGCAAAGGAGGTCCCAAGGGGGAAATACATAGCCACCCAAGCCTCCCTCAAAAAAAAAATTTAAAGTCCAGAATACACCAGCTCTCTTTACACCCTAAAGAACTGGGGAATCAACAACAAATTATGCCAACTGCATGCACAAGAAGGGAAATAATCAAGATTAGAGCATAGATCAATAAGACAGAAACCAGAGATACTGTAGAACACATCAACAAAACTAGAAACTGGTTTTTTGAAAGAATCAATAAGATCAGTAAACCATTGGCCAAACTAATTCAAAAGAAAAAAGAGAGGGCCCAAATTATTAAAATTATGAATGAAAAGGGAGAGAGCATCAGTAATACCAAAGAAATAGAAACAATCATCAGAAATTATTATCAACAGTTATATGCCAATAAGTTAAGCAAACTAGACAAAAAGGATGCATTTCTGGAAACCTATAAACTTCCAAAACTGAATTAGAAAGAAATTGACAACACGAATAGACCAATATCTAATAATGAGATTGAAGCAGTAATCAAAAACCTCTCCAAAAAAAAGAGCCCAGGACCTGACAGATTCCCTGGAGAATTCTACCAAACATTCAAAGAAGAAATAATACCTATTGTCTTGAAGCTGTTCCAAAAAATAGAAACAGAAGGAAAACTTACAGACTCTTTTTATGAAGCCAGCATTACCCTGATCCCCAAACCAGGCAAAGACCCCACCAAAAAGGAGAATTTCAGACCAATATCCCTAATGAATATGGATGCCAAGATTCTCAACAAGATCCTAGCTAGTAGGATCCAATAGGACATTAAAAAGACTATCCAACATGAACAGGTGGGATTTATTCATGGGATGCAAGCATGGTTCAACATTTGCAAATTAATCAATGTGATAGAATAAATCAATAAAAGAAGAGAGAAGAACCTCATGGTCCTCTCGATGCAGAAAAAGCGTTTGACAAGATACAACATCCTTTCCTGATTAAAACAATTCAAAGTATAAGGATAAAGGGAACATTCTTCAACTTCTATAAAATCTAACTGTGAAAAACCCACAGTGAATACCATCCTCAATGGGGAAAAGCTGACAGTCTTCCCTTTAGAGCAGGAACACAACAAGGATGTCTACTCTCACCACTGTTATTCAACATAGTACTAGAAGTCCTAGCAACAGCAAACAGACAACAAAAAGAAATAAAAGATATTCATACTGGCAATGAAGAAGTCAAACTCTCTCTCTTCACAGATGCCATGATACTTTATATGGAAAACCCAAAAGACTCCACCCCCAAACTACTTGAACTCATTCAGCAATTCAGTAATGTGTCAGGATACAAAATCAATGTACAGAAATCAGTTGCAGTCTTATACACTAACAATGAAAATATAGAAAGGGAAATTAGAGAATCAATTCCATTTACTATAGCACCAAGAACCTTAATATATCTGGGAATAAACCTAACCAAAGAGGTAAAGGATCTATACTCGAAGAACTACAGAACACTCATGAAAGAAACTGAAGAATACACAAAAAGATGGAAGAGCATTCCATGCTTATGAATCAGAAGAATAAACATTGTTAAAATGTCTATACTGTCTAGAGCCACCTATACTTTCAGTGCCATCCTGATCAAACTTCCACTGGCATTTTTCAAAGAGCTGGAACAAACAATCCTAAAATTTGCGTGGAACCAGAATAGACCCTGAATTGCTAAGGAAATATTAAAAGGAAAAAATTGGAAGCATCACATTGCCTGATTTCAAAATTTACTACAAAGCTATGATCACTAAGACAACATGGTACTGGCACAAAAACAGACATAGCCTAGTGGAACAGAGTAGAGACCCCAGATATGGACCTTCAACTCTATGGTCAAATAAGCTTTGACAAAGCAGGAAAATATATACAGTGGAAAAAAGACAGTCTCTTTAATAAGTGGTGCTGGAAAAATTGGACAGCTATGTGTAGAAGAATGAAACCTGAACATTCTCTTACACCATACACAAAGATAAACTCGAAATGGAGAAAACACCTCAACATGAGGCAGGAATCTATCAAAATCCTAAAGGAGAACATAGGCAGTAACTTCTTCGACATCGACCACAGCGACTTCTTTCAAGACATGTCTCCAAAGCCAAAGGAAATAAAAGTGAAAATGAACTTTGAGACTTCATCAAGATCAAAAGCTTCTGCACAGCAAAGGAAACAGTCAACGAAACTAAGAGGCAACCCATGGAATGGGAGAAGATATTCCCAAATGACACTACAGACAAAGGGCTGATATCCAAGATCTATAAAGAACTCCTCAAACTCAACACACACAAAACAGATACTCATGTCAAAAAATGGGCAGAAGACATGAACAGACACTTCTCCAAAGAAGACATACAAATGACTAATAGACACATGAAAAAATGTTCATCAGCATTAGCCATCAGGGAGATTCAAATCAAAACCACATTGAGATATACCTCCCACCAGTTAGAATGGCCAAAATGAACAAGATAGGAAACAACAAGTGTTGGAGAAGATGTGGAGAAAGGGGAACCCTCTCACACTGTTGGTGGGAATGCAAGTTGGTGCAGTCACTTTGGAAAACAGTGTGGAGATTCCTTAAGAAATTAAAAATAGGGCGACCCTATGACCCTGCAATTGCACTACTGGGTATTTACCCCAGAGATACAGATGTAGTGAAAAGAAGGGACATTAGTACCCCAATGTTCATAGCAGCAATGGCTACAGTCACCAAACTGTGGAAAGAACCAAGATGCCCTTCAACAGACAAATAAATAAAGAAGATATGGTCTATATATACAATGGAGTGTTATGCCTCCATCAGAAAAGATGAATAGCCAACTTTTGTATCAACGTGGATGGGACTGGAGGAAATTATGCTGAGTGAAATAAGTCAAGCAGAGAGAATAAACTATCATATGGTTTCACTTCTTGTGGAGCATAAGGAATAACATGGAAGACATTGGAAGACGAAGAGGAGAAGTGAGTTGGGGGAAATTGGAGGGGAAGACATACCATGAGAGACTATGGACTCTGAAAAACAAACTGAGGGTTTTGGAGGGGAGGGGAGTAGGGGGTTGGGTGAGCATGGTGGTGGGTATTATGGAAGGCACATAATGGATGGAGCACAGGGTATGGTGCATAAACAATGAATTTTGGAACACTGGGAAAAAAAAAAGAAATGTGGCTAGTGGAAGTGAGGAAATAAACTTTTAAAATTTCTGTTAACTTTAATTAATTTAAATATGGATACTATTCTTAATTTTATCTATAAACTAATGATAGTGCTTAATCCTAGAACAGATAGGTAAATGGCCTAAAGTCTTACAGGTAGCAGGTGGTAGAACTGAGATTTGAACTAATACTATATGATTTTGGAAGGCAAGTTCTTAACTAGTTAATATCTATGTAAAACAAGCAAAAATGAGTGATGATGCAGCTTATTTTAATTTAAAAACACTTTGAAAAAAAATAGAAGTACCATACAATCTAGTAATTCCTTTATTGGATCTTTACCAAAAAAAAAAAAAAAAACCAACAAAAAAAACAAACAAAAAACCCCCAAAACACTAAGTCAAAAAGATATATGCATGCCTATATTTATTGCAGCACTATTCACAATAGCCACAATATGGAACAACCCAGTGTCCACTGGTAGATGAGTAGATAAAGAAGATGTGAGAGATATATAGATCTATCTATCTATTTATTTATATATATTATACATATGTATAACATATATTATATATAACATGGAACATTATACAGCCATAAAAAAAGAATGAGTAAAAGAATGAAATCTTGTCATTTGCAACAACATGGATGGACCTAAAGGGTATAATGATAAGTGAAATAAGTCAGTCAGAAAAAAAAACAAATGCCATATGATTTCACTTATACGTGGGATCTAAAAAAACTCAAAACTTATAAATTTAAAAAGCAGAATCAGACCTATAAATACAGGGAAAAAATGGGTGGTTACTAGAGGTCAGGGAGGTGGAGGCTTCCATTTATAAAATAAATGAGTCACTAGGACAAAAGGGAATAAAGTCAATATTAGTGTAATAGCATTGTAATAGCATGGTGATTACATGGAAGCTACACTTGTGATGAGCAGAGCAGAATGTAAAGAGATATCAAATCACTGTGTTGTATACCCAAAACTAATGTAACATTGTGTTTCAACTATGCTTCAGCTGTGTTCAACTCTACTTCAATGAAAAATAAACAAACACATAAAACTAATGTAATTTGAAGACTAGAGCAATGAAGAATGCCTTAGTTTACTATCTTCCAATTGGCTTCAAATTAATAAAGTGTTAAATTTATGTTTCTTTGGATTATATTTTAAGAGAAAACTTAGTAATGGAAATAGACAACTCATTTCACTCAGGATAAAAGGTAGAAGAAAATGGACTGTGCTTCCAGTAACTTCATGTCGTCCTGCCAAGAGAGCCTTTCTCAAATCTGCTATTTGTATTTCCAAATTTTACTTTAGATTTACAACCCTTTAAGTTTATTATGTGTTTTCAAACTTGATAAAAATGTTCATCCTCAGAGGCCAATTTAAGATCTTAAGCCAGCTTACTTTAATGGATAAATTAGGGGAAGCTTAGGAAGAGCTTTACATTTTACAGAAGAAGAAAGGGTATCAGGAGGAGTAAAATCATTTCCCAGGTTGTCCACTTACCATCACACTGTTAAATGCTGGACTTACTGTGCAAATTAGGCACTGGGTGGTTATAAGAGTTTTACGCTGATATTGATGGTAGGAGGTCATCCTTTTCAGAGCAAGCTAGAGAACTCACATGTCAGCTAGGAATAATTTTTTCTATAATATTTTTTATTACCTTTATGATGAACTGCAAGAGGACCTAATGAAATCCTTAATAAAACCTGTTGGATACCTTAGAATTACTATTACTATTTTATTAGTATTTCTGATATTTTAATAATTATGTTATTTTGAATCACCATAAAAATAAAACATGGCAATTACATTTTAAAAAATGACTCAAATGAATTTTGCTATCAACAAATAATAGTAAAAGCATTATCCAAAATAACTATTAAGTCATTAGTAATTTAACTATGTCTTTTAAAGTGGAATTTAAGTTTGTGGCACCTAGATAGTTTAATCGGTTAAGTGTCCTACCCTTGGTTTCAATTCAGGTCAGGATCTCAGGTCCTGAGATCTAACCCCTTGTTAGGCTCCCTGCTCAGCAGGGTGTCTACTTGGGATTCTTCTCCTCTGCCCCTCTGCCGCGCACGCACACACACATTCTCTCTCTAAAAAATAAATAAATAAATCTTAAAAAATAAAACGAATATTAAGTTTAACATTGTATTAATAATTAATTGAATATTAGGTATTATAAATCACAATTGTATAGTTCTAAGTAAATATTATTATCATGCCCCATCAGTAAAGACATTAACAAACTCTGCTAAGTACCAGTATTTTTTTTTAATTTTTTATTTTTTATAAACATATATTTTTACCCCCAGGGGTACAGGTCTGTAAATCACCAGGTTTACACACTTCACAGCACTCACCAAAGCACATACCCTCCCCAATGTCCATAATCCCACCCCCTTCTCCCAACCCTCCTCCCCCCAGCAACCCTCAGTTTGTTTTGTGAGATTAAGAGTCACTTATGGATTGTCTCCCTCCCATTCCCATCTTGTTTCATTTATTCTTCTCCTACCCACTTAAGCCCCCATGTTGCATCACCACTTCCTCATATCAGGGAGATCATATGATAGTTGTCTTTCTCTGCTTGACTTATTTCGTTAAGGATGATACGCTCTAGTTCCATCCATGTTGTCGCAAATGGCAAGATTTCATTTCTTTTGATGGCTGCATAGTATTCCATTGTGTATATATACCACATCTTCTTGATCCATTCATCTGTTGATGGACATCTAGGTTCTTTCCATAGTTTGGCTATTGTGGACATTGCTGCTATAAACATTCGGGTGCATGTGCCCCTTTGGATCACTACGTTTGTATCTTGAGGGTAAATACCCAATAGTGCAATTGCTGGGTCATAGGGCAGTTCTATTTTCAACATTTTGAGGAACCTCCATGCTGTTTTCCAGAGTGGCTGCACCAGCTTGCATTCCCACCAACAGTGTAGGAGGGTTCCCCTTTCTCCGCATCCTCGCCAGCATCTGTCATTTCCTGATTTGTTTATTTTAGCCGTTCTGACTGGTGTGAGGTGATATCTCATTGTGGTTTTGATTTGTATTTCCCTGATGCCGAGTGATATGAGCACTTTTTCATGTGTCTATTGGCCATCTGGATGTCTTCTTTGCAGAAATGTCTGTTCATGTCCTCTGCCCATTTCTTGATTGGATTATTTGTTCTTTGGGTGTTGAGTTTGCTAAGTTCTTTATAGATTCTGGACACTAGTCCTTTATCTGATATGTCGTTTGCAAATATCTTCTCCCATTCTGTCAGTTGTCTTTTGATTTTGTTAACTGTTTCCTTTGCTGTGCAAAAGCTTTTGATCTTGATGAAATCCCAATAGTTCATTTTTGCCCTTGCTTCCCTTGCCTTTGGCGTTGTTCCTAGGAAGATGTTGCTGCGGCTGAGGTCGAAGAGGTTGCTGCCTGTGTTCTCCTCAAGGATTTTGATGGATTCCTTTCGCACATTGAGGTCCTTCATCCATTTTGAGTCTATTTTTGTGTGTGGTGTAAGGAAAGGGTCCAATTTCATTTTTCTGCATGTGGCTGTCCAGTTTTCCCAGCACCATTTATTGAAGAGGCTGTCTTTTTTCCATTGGACATTCTTTCCTGCTTTGTCGAAGATTAGTTGACTGTAGAGTTGAGGGTCTATTTCTGGGCTCTCTATTCTGTTCCATTGATCTATGTGTCTGTTTTTGTGCCAGTACCATGCTGTCTTGATGATGACAGCTTTGTAATAGAGCTTGAAGTCCGGAATTGTGATGCCACCAACTTTGGCTTTCTTTTATAATATCCTTTTGGCTATTTGAGGTCTTTTCTGGTTCCATATAAATTTTAGAATTATTTGTTCCATTTCTTTGAAAAAGATGGATGGTGCTAAGTACCAGTATTCTTAAAAACAATAAAATCAATTAGCACAAAACATCAAAAAGTGACGTCATAATCCATTCTTCCTACTTCAACTTACTGAAAAAACACTTCATGAATTAAAGGAATAGTCAGTTTGTTAATGTATTTTACTTTGAAGATGTTCTTTACTTTTACCATAATCACTAAATTAATATTAATTAATATTTTTTCTTTTGCAAAAGACTACATATTTCATGGGCGAAAGTATCTGTCATTGCTTGCCACCCAGAATTTGAATTTATGAGAATTCAGAGAGTTACTTAAAAAGTAAGTTTTAAAATATGATGTTAAAGCATTGCTTTCATTTGTATAATTTTAGATATTCCAGAAATAGAAAAGAGGGAAACTTGCATTTTATATCCAAAATCAAGGTTTTTCAAATTTAAAAACATTAAAACAAAACAAAATTTAAATTTAAATTAAAACAAAACAAAAACAAAATTTAAAAACAAAATTTCTTTATTGATTTTATTTAAAAAGAAGAAACTTTAGAATGCCCTGGAATTACTTTTAACAGCAGGGAACTGCTTGACAAAAATTCTTTGAAGCTTATTCCCTTCTCCTAGGGGCAGTCAACAGCAAATGAATGACTGACATAAGGCACAAAAGCTAGCCCTCTTACTGTATGGACGGGTGATCTGATTGTTTCATATCTGCATCTTAGCTCCCCAAAGGATAAAGCTGAGGCTAGACTTGTACCTGGGAGAGCATCCTTGCTTAGCTTCTTCCCTGGCTCTATCCGGCTTCCCTGGCTTCCTTATAGGTCTCATTTGAAAGCACCCACTTGCTCTACTCTTAGGAAACCCACCTAAATCAATGTCCCATTTCGATAATGCTCCTGTATGATTTCCAGATAAAATTTTTGACATGGACCTTGTTTCTTTCATTTGTTCTAGGAAAAGTATGCTGCTACATCTCTAAATGTCACTATTCTTTAGATATAGCTCATTCCAGAAAAAGACAGTACTTTAGGGAAGAAAAAAAAAAAAACAACCAAAGGGCTTCTAGAACAAACCATTTTGGACTTTACTTTGGCATCTGAATATCTGAAGACTTGGAATTAATGGAGAGGAACTGAACCAAACTCTCTGTACATTGTTATTAGGATTTGCTATGACGTTCTGAGTAAGACTGTTTATGGAAACAAAAAAGAAAAAGTATTGCAGAGCTGTCCCCAAGCTACTGGAAATAGGGTTATAGGAATCAGAAAAATCGTTCATGAAGCACTGGCCCCAATCAGAGATTGAAATTGTTTGCAACCAAAACTATGCAGTAGTAGCATGACTTTTTCTTCAGGAGAAAAGGTACAGCCTCCTCTCTTGAAAGAATGGATAAAGGAATAAGTGAGTGAGTGATTGGGACGGGCTGGATGAATGAATGCGTCAGTGGCCCAGTGAGTGATTGAATAGACTAGCCGCAGTGTCCTTGAGAAGGAAGTTCTTTGCTCTTGTCTGTTCTTCAGTTATAAAAAGGTATTACTTAAATCTACCTAAAAACACAGAGGAGACAGGCAAACTCATATTTCTTTCTCCTTACTGTTTTTTTCCTCATTCTTGCCCTTTTATGATAATACCTGAATGTATGAATTATTTGGGGGCATTCGTTAAGAAAAATATGATGCCAGGACTATCTTCCCAAGGTGCTTACTAACTGCTCATAAAGTGATTTACACCAATTCCTTCAGAGGCAAAGTTTTTCTCTTCTTTTCTTTTTTCTTTCTTTCTTTCTTTTTTTTTCTTTTTTATTTTATTTTTTTTAATTTTTATTATTTTTTTCTATTTTTTATAAACATATATTTTTATCCCCAGGGGTACAGGTCTGTGAATCACCAGGTTTACACACTTCACGAAAGGAATCCTTTTTTTTTCTTTTAAGATTTTATTTATTTATTTGTCAGAGAGAAAGAGAGAAAGTTCAAGCAGGAGAAGAGGCAGGCAGAGGGAAAAACAAGCTTCCTGCTGAGCAGGAAGCCTGGGTACAAGAGTCCAGCCCAGGACCCTGGGCTTATGACCTGAGCTGAAGGCAGATGCTCAACCAACTGAGCTACCCAGGCATCCCTGGAAGGCAAGATTTCTAATCCTTAAGAAACACCCTATCTTGAAAATTTAGCAAGTATGAGAAGGAGGCTTTTTCACCTTCTGAGAAATATGTTTGAGATATGTATATTTTATTTAAAAAATGGAAGGATTTTGGGGTGCCTGGGTGGTTTAGTGGGTCATGATCTCAGGGTCCTGGGATTGAGCCCCACATCGGGCTCTCTGCTCAGTGGGGAGTCTGCTTCCGCATCTCTCTCTCTGCCTGCCTCTCTGCCTACTTGTGATCTCTGTCTGTCAAATAAATAAATAAACATCTAAAAAAATTAGATAAAATTTTAGAACATAAAAGAAAATGAGTTCAATTAAACGATGCTAGGTCTTATACTACTTCTTTATAAACAAAGTTCCTTTGATTACTTTTGGCAAGATAACGAAATGTGATTGAGATATAGATATTTATTATATTTATTTATATTTATATTATCAATATTTATAATATTGATTTACTTTAGTGATAATTTGTATTATCATACTATGTATATATATTTAAAATATATACAAACCTGTCAGTTTAAATTAATGTGGGGTGTCTTATAGAAAAAAGATACACACATTATTTTGAAATGGTAATGATAAGTCAGAACAAAAATGGCAAGGGTGAGTGTGTAGCATTGTTACATATAATAGCGTCATTCCTGAGAATTTTAATGGCAAGTGAAGTCTGAGGAAACACAGCCAGACCTTCTAATGTGAGCCCTCAAAGGGGCCTTCAATTCATTTATACTGTCATTTTGTTCCATGTCATTAGGATGAAACACCCACATTTCAATGGCCTACTTTCTTGGCAAATAATAATATAAATAAATAAACTATCTCATTCTGACCTTTCCATTTATCTCTAATTTGAATCCCTGCTTGAGAAGCCCTACCAATTATATTCTTGACAAACAGTGAGAACAGATCAGAATGGACAGCCATTCAAAAAAAGAATGCTTAAAGATATTGTACTAATACCTTATTCTCAAAAGAGATTATAAAAATAGCAAGGGCTGTGGAAATGTATTGATACGAAAATGAACAAAGTAAGGAAGTGGAAAATAATGCAAGTGTGTGAGGTGTACTACCATAATTGAATTTCAGAAAGTCTAAGTGATAATAAAAAATGTCCTGTATAAAATTAAACACACACACTTCGATGTGAGTTTTTATTTTCTTGATTCATCAGGAATCAGTAGATATCTCTGTAAAAACAAACGTAGCATTCTCTTCTTTAAACTAGAATGCTTTTGTCCGGTTTGATTTCTGAGCTGGGTTTTGGAATTTGTTATATAGGCCTACAAAACTGCAAACAAATTTCCAAGTTTGACCCCATTACAGCTTTCACCATCAGTAATGGATACACAAGTATCAACTTCAAC
The DNA here is from genome assembly GCF_022355385.1 of Mustela nigripes. Classification (NCBI taxonomy): domain Eukaryota; kingdom Metazoa; phylum Chordata; class Mammalia; order Carnivora; family Mustelidae; genus Mustela; species Mustela nigripes. Next base: position 73,987,535 of record NC_081558.1, on the reverse strand, counting down.
CAGGGGCAGATTTTCTGGTGCTGACACTGGTGTAAAGTTATTATAACAGAACAGGAAGAAGTTGGTATATTTCTTCTTGGGATACTTCCATTGTGTGGCTCACTTGTACTTACTTTGGTATTTACCTGAGTGTGCACTGACATCACAGAAATTTCTTTTTCTCTGCAGTTCAATAGAGACAGTTACAAGAATTAAAAGTTGGAGGAAGAACAGTGGTAAATGATGAAGTGTCATGAAAAGGATGTTCTTCAGGCATACCAAACCAACCTACTCCTCTTTACCAAGTCGTTTGGTTGTAACAAAGCTGGAAAGAGAAGCAAACGGGAAGTTGAGTGATCTAAGAATCAGATTTGAAATTAGAATGGATCTCAAGTATAGCCAGCTGTATTCCAACAAGTGAAGAATGGTATTTATTCATGATAGGTTAAGTGCCTGACCTCGAATATACTTTCTTATGTGGTCATGAAAGCTGGAACCTAGTTCACCTTTCTTGAGTGCTAGAGAATCTTCCATAATGTCACAAATACGGAGTTCTCCTGGGAGTCCCTTTGAGGATTCTTGTATGCACACTTTAATTTGAACTGCCAGGGGTCAAGGTCAGCAGAACCATTTGTAGTGAAAACAACAGAGCTAATGTAATCGGTGGAATCTGTGATTTTTTTCAAGGCCACGGGACTGTCAGGAGTATTCTCAGTCTGCAGTCAATGGCTTTCTTGTGATAATTTGCATGCAGACACCCTGGAAGATTGAGAGGTTCTCAGAGCACATGTCTCCTGTGTGACTGAGTCCAGCCTGGGACTCTTGATTCCAATTCGGAGGCTTTCTCTCAATGCCATACTGTGTTATTTCTTTTAGAATAACTGACATAAATTTTTTATAACCAGAGCCGTAGGTGAGACCTTATTTGGATATTAAACCACACCTACCTTGCACATAGTTGGGACAAAATGTATTACCTAAGAAAAATAATGAATTAATCCAAACTCAACCTGTTCACCAGGTTAGCTACAAGTTAATCAGCAAACTGTCAGGCTGGTAGAAACAGACCAAAAACATGAGAGGAAAAGGCATATGGAAATGGAATAACCAGGTTGTCTCTATTAAATCTTTTGGATCATCCTAAATGCTTTGCCTGATGGTAACCTCATAGCATCCAGAAACTCTGAGTCATATCTTTCCTTTCCCCTTGCTTTTACCCTTGACTTTTTAGTAGTAGTTCAGTTCTGAATAGTTCTGAACAGTTCAGCGGCCAACCCAAACTATTAGCCATATTCTTCCAGAAATCACTTTCTAGTCATGAAAAATTTCACTGTCCTTATATCCCAAAGAATTTTGATTTGCAGCTATTCTATAGATCCTTCTCTCCTGAAGGCTCTTTCCTTGCCCATTTTGTATTATCATTATTATTCATTTTGTTTTAGCATAATAACATCATTTGACACCATTATTTAGTGAAACCTCTTATACATGGTGCTAGGTTGATATGCATGCTTTCTCTTCTCAAAGGTGTTTAGCACGGTAACCCATAACACAGAAAAGCATACATTAAGCACATTGTCTTCTATTATTCTTTCCCAAGCCTTAAGTGATAAAAGAGGAGATTACATCTTTCACTCAAATAGGCTGCCAGCATTATCCCTACCATGACCTGGTTTTTTAAATAAGAAATAGAGACTTAACAATTATATAGCATTCAAAGAGTTAAAGTTATAAATTTCACATTTCTCTAGACAGGCCTTAAAAAAAGAACAATCTCTGGCAGACCACAGACTCACCAAGGTAACAGATGTTGGACTAGAAACTGCACAGTCTAGAGGAGAAAAATTAATTTGTGAAAAAGTAACTTTTTCCCCTCGTGTGTGTTTTTAATGGCCTTAGCAAAGCAGAATGGAAATATTTGCATTCTCTGCAATCAATTTACATGGTTAAGCATTTGTTTTTCTCCCCATCCTAAACATAACTGTCTATTCAGTAATAACCCACATAGCAGAAAGAAGGGTCAAGAGATGCTCTGTATCTTTGGCATCAGCCTGCTGTTAGCACCTAAGTCTCTTAGTCCACCATGCTCATTTGGAGTTTCTTTTTGCATTTCCTAATGCACAACTTGCTGAACATCCTGCTCAGATAAAATCGATAAATTTCCCATCTTTTGGGTGGAATTTCTTCTCCTCCTGCCATCTGAATCAAATCTGCCGTCTCACTTCTCCAGAGCTGCCAACACAACTGTCTCCTTTTTATCTTCACTAAATTTTTGGAACATTGTGAAGATCGCCAAAGCAGAGTGGGAGTGGAGACAATAGGGAATAAAAAGAAGCCGTTTTAAGCAAGTATTGAGCCTGTAACTTTTTTTTTTTTTTTTAATATTTATCATCTGCTTGGAGTTGTTGCTGATGAAACCTTATAGTTTGGCAGAGCAGCTGTGTTTAAAGCAATTTACAACAGATTTCCAAAAAAAAAAAAAAAAAATCCCCATTGTGTCCCCCATTTCAATATCAGCCTTTAAGATTTCAGTATTATTATAATAGCGATGTATCAGGACAGATGGCAGCTACACTTGTGATGAACATGGCATAATGTGTAAACCTGTCAAATCACTGAGTGAGTTGTACACCTGGAATTGATGTGACATTGTGTGTCAGACGGAAGGAAGGAAGGAAGGAAGGAAGGAAGGAAGGAAGGAAGGATGCATAGAAGGAAGGAGAGAAGGGAGGGAGGGAGGAAAAGAAAGCAAGGGCAGAAGAAGGAAAAAAGAGGCAATGGTGGGTGTGAGAACTGTTTCCAAAGGACTTCTAGCAGAGGACAAACTGGCGAGAAACACCGAGAGACTTGGCTAAGAGAGATGTGCAATTCACACAGCATTCCAGCCCCATTTCTCCTGCTCAGATCACTAGTGTATCTGGTTAGAACTTGCAGAATTAACATGGGGCTTCCTGTCTCTCTCTGTCCCTCTTTGCTGTTTTAGTCAAGGGAATTAATTAAAAAAAAAAATGCTGCTTCATTTTTGAACTGCTTGTGAAAGCCTCCTTATTTTAGTTAAGTAGAAGTCTATTTTGTTAGCAATCCTGGGCTCTTCCTTTGGGCTACATTTATATATGCAGATCAACTAATCATATAGTGCAGATATCTTTACCGGGTGACAATCTTTTTTCCTCTCCTTGTCTCTTCTCTCTTGAGGCATTTTTGAGAAGGTTTGGCTGGAGGAAACTTAAAAAGGATTATTTTTCTGTATTAAAACCTTCAAGTTTAAACAATTTGACTAAACGAAGTAGTGCTCATGACACGAAAGACAAAGGTTTAATTCAAAAATGGAGTATTTTAGTTTTTGCATAGGAAACCTTTTTTCTCTAGGGCGAATCAAGCAGATAACCCCTTTAATTCCATCTTCAGCTCTTTGATGATGCAAGATGTTTTTAACACTTAACCCACAAATACACTCAACAGAGTACAAGTAATGGCAGTGAAGGTACAGGGCAGGTAGGCTGCTCCCAGCCCTGAAAAACAAAAGAAAGATTTTTCAAAACACAATTCCTTTTGATTGTGGTCAATAGACCACTTTGTTCATAAAGCTTTGACAAAATATAATACATAGAGGAGTTGTGTATGTAATATACACACAGGTCCCAAAAGCCCCCTGGAGAATTTCTCTTGATGAGAATTTTAGTACTTAACTGAAAATTATGGCTTTTGGACTCTTTCATTTATATTTCTAGCAAACACATCAAATACAAAAGCAACTTGTTTAGCTAACACATTGCATTTCAGTCTCTTCGCCACTTGTGTATTCATTTCCAGCAATGTTTGCAACACCATTTGATCTTAAACACCCAACATAAACTAGAGGCGCGGGGAGCTGGAATATTACTTCAATAAGTATAGACAAGCAAGAATTAAATTGACCTTCAACTTCAAATTTCTCTGTCCTTCCTTCGAGTAGGAATATACAGAGGTGCTAAGTTGATTTATGTTAACTTAAAGCTATTTCACTAAAGCAATGACCTTGTACCAATACATGTTTAAGTATCTAGTTCTTCAGGGATTGTTGAAAAAAAAAAAAAAAACACCATTCTTAAAATAACACAGATCCTCTGTGAAAGCTTTTGACTGCCCGAGAATTTACTCAGAGTGCATTTTAAACAACCGTCATATAGAAGGAAACTAAACCATGGCTACCATAGGCTTTCTATTTTAATCTTTATTTACAGGTTGAGTGGAGCCAAAGGGGAATGAAAAATGAAATGCTAGAGAGCAAGATATGTCTGTTTGTTCACAATATCCTGATGAAATCTTCCATATGGGGATTGAGTAGAAATTAAAGGTTGCTTTTTTTTTTTTTTTTTAAGGGTGTGGCTTTCACCCTTCTTCTTAAAGTGTTTGGACACTATCCCTCCTGGTAGAACCTCTCTCTACTTCAGTTTTCTTGGAGACAAAGGGAACGTAGGAAAAAAATAAATAATATGCAAATTCTTTTCAAGCTCTGAAAATTCTGGATTTATATCTCAGAAGTATTTTTACATGATACATGTACAGTAAGATCTCTGATACAGGCAATTTTAAACCATAGAAAAAGATTATAAATTAAATATATGAATAATTTTAGGTTCATACAGTTGGTAATTAATTATAATCAACTAAAAATCGACATGGATCATAGACTAAATCCTTCAAATACCTTTACTGAGAAACAATAAAAATGTGTAGTAAATCTATTAGAAGAATTACTTCCCTTCAAAATTTTACTTAAGTTCCTGATTTACGAAAGGGTGCTTGATTATATCCTCTTGCTTTTAAGCGGGTAGATCGATATAGAGTTTTTAAAGAGCATTAATAATTTTTTTATTTTACCTTGAGAGTAAACATTCATCTTAATTAACAAATTAAGGTAGGAGAATTAGTGTAGGAAGTAGTATTTCGTATATGATAAAAGTTATCCCAAGTCAGCTCCGGTGGGGATGGTGAGCCACTAGCTCAGTAGTTAAGATTCTGTTGTTCCAGAATTCCAGGACTGAAATTCTTGGTGCCACTTAAAAGCTCGGTAGGTCAGGAATTTCAGATTTTAAGCCAAGTGCTACCATTTTCCAAGAGGCCTTCCCTGAAGTCTTATTCCCTGATCCACTTCCCATGTTGTCCACCCTCTTTCACCTATTATTCTATAAGACTGTGTTCTGCATTTTACATCTATCCCTGCATCCACTGCTTCACAATACCCGAAGACTCAAAGAGTTTCTGCTATTATCCTACCAGTATTATGAAAATTCAGCCTCTCCCCCAAAGATACTACTTTATGTCCAAACTTACTGAGTTCTGTTTGTTCTCACTGAGATAGTGGATTCCATGCTGTTTTGGGGCTTCTGGATTATCGCTACTTCTCCAATTTGTAAACATTGCTTCTTTTTTGAGGCTTATGAAAACTGTCAAGACAAGTGTCTCTACTTACATCTACTGGCCTCCACATAATTTGCTCTGTCATTGAAGATTTTGGCAACTGGATAACTTTTCATTTCTAACCCAGTTTTTGCCATCACCTTAGATATTTTCAACAACCACTTATTATATTGAACCATACTGTATTGAATTGATGTGATGACTGCTTCAGAGCATGGCCTCTCAGTTTTTTCTTTTGGCCTCTCAATTTCTTTACCTCATTATCTGCAATAACATCATTTTCAGTTTCTCTTCAGCCATTTACTCTCAGAGTGAAACTCAAGACCATACAGCCTCTTGAAAGTGTTCTTCCGAAATCAAGAAATCAACTTCCTACACTTAACCCATAATCTTCTACTTTCCAAGCATGATTGTTTAATTAATGACCTTTCTCCAGCCTCTTGGGCATGTCCAGTCCATTGAGCATCCTCCCTTTTCTCTGTCCTGTCCATTAGCTTTGATTTGTCATCTGATTAAATCCTGACGTTAGATGTACTCAACTGCCTCCTTTCTTTGTGTCTCCACATAAACCATAGACAAAGAAAATCATAAGAGAAAAATGAATTGCTACATTATGATCACAAACCTCAGCTGTGTCTCTGGATTTCCTCGAAAATTGTACTAGGTTCAACTCATCCTCCAATTCTCAATGGCTGTTGCAAATTAACTTCACCCTTCTGAAACCGCTGCCACCATTCTCCTCCAGACACTCAGCAGATGGCATTTGCTTTCACTTAACTTATCATGTGGCCATCATTCAATGGAAACTCCCTCAGCCTGACACTATCAAAGTTACAAATCTATCTTCAGAACACAGCATTGTCTCCTTCCCTCCTGTTAAAAGTAAAGAGGTGTCTCTCCTCTTTCTGGTTCTGTTTTCCTTGTGCTTTGGAATCCACTTTCCCCTATTCTTTGTAAATTTCACGAATGACTATCCTTTTTATCACCTGTAACTTTACCCTCTCTCTCTATTTTGGATCTTTCTGATTAGCATCTATATAGGACTGGTTTTCTTCAACTAAAAACAAAGCAGGGGTACCTGGGCGGCTCAGTCAGTTAGCGCCTCTGACTCTCGATTTTGGCTTGGACCATAATCTCAAGGTTGGGAGATCAAGCCCCATGTAGGGTTCCACACTGAGTGTGAAGCCTGCTTAAGATTCTCTCTCTCCCTCTGCTCCTTATCTCGATCTTGCCCCTACAAAAACATCCTCAATCTTTCTTTCCCTTATCTATTTACAGCATACCCTCTTGAGAGCATTTAAGAAACTGCTATGCATGTGTCAGCCATCTTCTCTGTCTTCCCACTACCACCAGTCCACTGTGATTATCTCCTGTCAATGTCACCAACAATCTTATGCCACTAAATTCATTGCCCATTTTCTGGTTTTCATTTTACTTAACCTCTCAGGGCATCCAAACCTATTGTCCATTTCCTCCTTCATTCCTAGGTTTTTGTAAATGACACTCTTGTGGCTTCTCATATTATTCATCCTATAAATAATGGTACCCTTCAAAGTAAACCTTAAAACCTTGTTTTTTTCTTATCATATACTCTGTCTCTAAACAATTGAATCTATAGTAAGGCTTGAATATTCACATATGATTCAAATTTTTTATCTCCACCCATCTTTGAACTCCAAATGTGTATAGCTTTTTTAATATATCCTCTTAAATATTTCAGAAAAACTTCCAAGCTCAAATTAAAATAGAAATAAATCTTCTCTTTCATTTCCAATGTTTCCTTTAGTTGCCCTTAATTTATTTTCCCCTGCTGGAACCAGACAAATGTTTAAAAGGAAATATCATTCTGATTCCTCAATAGTTAAATAATTAAAAATCCTTTAAGGGTTTCCAAATATGTGGCTGTAACACCAAAATCCTTACCAGAATCTAGAAGTCTCTGTGAAATCTAGCTTCTTCTCACTTACCACTCCCTACCTCACTTCCCATCATTCAGTCATGTTGGTCGATTTTCCTTTCCTTCTAATGTTCAATATTTCTTTCCTCATCATAGCTTTCCACGTGCTGATCCATTTGCCTAAAACTTTTTTCCCTTTTCTTTGTCGTCTTTTTTTTTCTTTTTAGTTTTAGCTCAGACTTCAGAGCTCAGCTTAAATTCCCATCCTAATGGAAGCCTTTCTGAGGGTTCTCAGACTACATGATCTCATTAGCATTGTGGAACCCTTTTAGACATATATAACAATTTCAACAAAATGAAATTTGTGTAATTAATTATTCTATATGTTTCTTACCATTTAGAATGTAATCTCCACTAGGCCAGGGACCTTGATCACCTTTGTATTCCTAACACCAGAAGGCTTTTTTTTTTTTTTTTTTTAAATTCCTAATGGATACCTAACAAGTATATTTTTAACAGAATGAATGGTTTGGTATCTAAATCTCTGGATTTTAATGATAGTTATCTTTTAATACCTTTTGGTTGAAGTGTAAAATATTTTGACAGAAAAAAAATCCATTTTCAAGTTCAAACTTTGGTCTATGATCATATATTGAATATGATTTTAAGTGGTTTATTTATATATGGTCTACTTTCCTTTTTTGTTTTCTATAATATTCCCATGTGTTTTTCTGTCACTTTCTACACCAGAAATTATGGGGTAGAAATTAATATCATGACCTCTTAGAACTATTATCAAGGAGCATAGATTTATTGAAGGTGTTGTTTCTCTATTCAGTACCATGTTAAATACTTAAAGTGAAAATGCCATTTTCTTCTTTTCATAGACTCACAGATTCACTATTTCGTCTGTTTTGTGGAGTATAGCAAGAATTACTAGATTTGAAGTAAGTTTAGGATCTTTACATCTGTATTTATCAGTAAGCATAGGCAGATTACTTAATAGCTCCCATCCTCAGTTTCCCTATCTGTGAAATGGGGCAAATACTACTTAGAATAATTGATTGCCCTCAAATGTCTTCTACCTCCACCACTCACTCGCTCCTTTTTTTCCCCTTTATTAGTACTCATACTAATGATCTTATGAGACCTCACTTAAAAATAATTCAATGATTGTAGTTTCTCAAAATGTTAAAGCAGGGACTAGTAGAAGAATGGAGGAATGTAGTAGTGGAGGAATATAGTAATGAAATATTTAACTTTAGTCATCTTAAAATAAAATAAGATTAAAACTGAAACTGCTTGTTGTAATCAAGGTTGTATCTTACATATAAAATCTATTAATAGGTTCCACTGTAAAGAAATTTAGTAGATTGACAAAAAGCTCAAGCTCTGGAGGCAGACAGACCTGGGTTATAAGCATGACCCTGCTCTTAAACATAAGAACCTATGTAACCTAAGTCTCTAAAAGTTTGAGGCTCAGCTATACAATGTAGGTAATGATAAAGTATTCCTCAAAAAATGTTGGTAAAGACAAAGTGAGATAAGGCACATAATGCCTTTAATACCATGCTTGGCATATAGAAGTGTTCAGTAAGTGCTGTCAGTAAATTGAGAGAGAGAGATAGAGGACGTGTGACATATTTTTGCCTAATGCAAATTTTTTCTTTTATACCAAGCTGATGGCCAGGTAGTAAATCTGTTAAACTCTAATTTTATTAACTTACATATAAGATGAAGAACTGGTCTACATGTTCTGATCTCAAAAAGTTGCCTGGTCTTTGTCCTCTCACTAACTTCAGATGTCTTTGCAATTGAGTGAGTGCAGAAGTAAGAGAAATGAACTTTCAAATCTAGTCTTTGCTTTAGTGTCTAACCCTTGAACAATGTTGTCCTCAAATAATGGTTTCCATTACACTGGAAGATGAAGCCAATCATAATTAATGGAAAAATCTTTAGTAAATTTTCATCTTAACACTATAATGATAGTTCTAATACAGGTGATTCTTCTTCAGAATCTGAGTGATTATGAAGCTGTTGGATGGAAATTATAGTCTAGTGAGCATAGAGTAATATTTTTGTTAACTTTTTCTATTGTTTATTAATATATCTCACTCCCTTATAGTTACTGTGGTTTTATTGTGGATTATATGTGTTATGTCTTGGGTGTTTGTGTTTAATTTCCTTGCTTTTTTTCATGCTTTAATTGTTATTGTTATACATTTGGAACATTAAATGCTGCTTGTTATTTTATTTACCAAAGCTTGTCAAACTTTCCAAGCTTCTTAGCCCTGGGTCCTTCTTACATACAGATATGAATCAATATCTGAGTGAACATTGGATGAGATGTTGTACTCCCTCCCCTGGTCTGGTAGTAGCTGCTCTTGCAATTTAGTTAATCCCACTAATGAATGGTATCTTTGTTCCAAGAAAGAAAATAAAATTGCTATAGGGGAGATTGCTGCTTTTACACTTTATGAGGTCATGATAGAGATCAAGATAGAAATAGCTATTTAATTTCTTTGTCATCAGAATTGTCTCTGGATCTTCTGTCAACAAAACAATGAACATTTACTTTCAGGAAAATATGAAATCTAAAACAATGATGATGATAGTGACCTGAGACACCAAAGAGCAAATGGGTATTTTGGTGACTGAGGACTGTGACGTGACTCATTGCTTTTGTGTCTCAATGGCCATATGTTCCTGCTGGCTGTATGTGGTGAGCCATTTTCCTTTAAATGAATTTCTCCCGCTTTCCTTTATTTTGCAAGAGGTCTTTCAAGTTATAAACACATGAAAATACTATAGAGCTTTCCTTCTCATGGATGAGTGAGAGGTGTGAAATAATCATTTTTTAAGCTAATGTAAGTAGGCTTTTGATAGCCCTCAGACTAATCCTTCATTCTAAATACTTGATTATTGAAATGGCCACCCTGTAAAAAAAGAACTAATACATTCTACTAAAAATTTATCTGTTATCCATTAAGAACATTTCAATTATGCTGAGCCCACTTGACTCTTAAGTAATAACATGTTCTTCAATATTGTATTGATTCTGGCCCCACTTGAATAAGATATTTCAAGCATAGGTATTAAAATAAAAAACTATAAAGGAAGTCTAATTGATAAGAATAAGAAACATATTATATCGTAAATTTCCCACTTAACTTTTTAAAAACTTTAGATTTATTTTATGCCATAGACCCATATTTTTGTCTAACTAAGCCATTTTGATGCATCAACATTGGAAGATTTTAAATACTGTGTATTTCCTGCATCTGGTATAGTCAATGTTTTTTAGTTCAAATTGACAATTATTATTCTTGGTCTTATGTCATAATTAAATCAATAAACCAGAAAGACTTAATATATATACAATTATCTGTTAGTCTCAAGTTTAAATTTCTATTACCAACTTGAATGTTTTTGATTGGGATAACATTCTAAACAAACAAAAACAAAAAAAACAGGTTCATAAATGCTATGAGATTCCCACTAGGTAGCTCTCAGAATATAGGTATAATCAAAGATAAGGAAAGTGTTTCAAATTCACTAGTTTATGTTAATGAACATTCTTATAATGGCTGCCAGGGGGACAGCTTTTATTGGAATTATCTTTTGTGAGTCCTCTTCATTAAAGGGTAAGGTCTTACTAAAGTGAATAATTATCCTTCATTCCAGGACTACAATGTCAACTGTAATGAGTAGATTTGTTAATACCTCCTTCCATGTAGCCCAAGTTCTTCATCTGTAGCCATTAATTTGGTGACAGCCAATAATTATTTTAACTGGCCCCGATGCTGAAATGCACAGATGGCTTTCTTCCTGTGTGGTGCAGGGAACATTTCTAAATTTCTGAGAGGTTTCTGTCACTCTCCAAAGAATTTCCTGACAGCAGTGACATTTGGCCTAATCATTTATTCTGTTACAAGCCTCCCTGCAGTGGTTCTCAGAGTCAGGAAAGCTTCTGTGGTCGTAGAGCCACAGCCACCAACATCTGCTGCCAATATTCTGCTTGAAGTGTCCCAGCTCCTCTTAAAAAATATAGAACCCCCTTTATCCATAGAATCACTGTTAGGTTATTATCCTGGAAATAATGTCAAACTCGTAAAGTTTCATAGGGGTATGTTTCTCCAAGTTATGAATGAAGAGACATTTTAAGATATAATTGGAATAACACTGAAAATTTTAATACAATGTAACCTAAAAAGTAATAAAAAATAAATTCATTTTAATTTCATAAATAATTCAACTATAATTGGATCGTTCTCAGATGGAATATAACAAAATGATAACCATCGTAGGTCTCAGCAGTGGAGTTACAGATTTTTGCTTCATGACCTGTATTTTGCAAACACTAGAAAATAATTACCTCAAATTATTTAAAATGCTAAAGTAATTGTTATATAGATGATATATAGATTTCTTTATATGTAAAGAAAATAATATAAAAAGAATACCTTCAAAGATTTTACTATGTAATATTACTGTAATAATTCCATTCATGACATATATACCACTTATTTGTTACTATTCCATATACTTTAAAAATTATGTAGGAAATTTTCACTTCTTCACAACTTCCATTCTTGTGTATGCATGAGTGTGTTTCTTTTATTTATAGCCTTCTTCCTTTCTCTCCTCCCTTATAACTCTGGACGAAGCGCTAAAAGAAAAAATAGTTGTGAGATCTCTGCTGGGAAATCGTGTTTTGGCCTAGGTTAGTGGTTCAAATTAAAAAAAAAAAAAACAGTTAAGGATGGAATTGTTTTACATCTTTGAAAATCTCTTTACTGTTTTATCTAATAAAACATGGCTGAATTTTTATATCTGCCTCTGCTTCTGCCATGTCACACAGCATGTAGCCCCTAAAACATGTACACTGTGCTGTTGAGAATGACGATTAAGAAAAAAGCAGGAAATACCGATGATATCTTAGTTTTATTATGAAATAGTTTTGACCTTGTGAACTCTTTGAAAGATCTCTGAAATACGGAGCACACTTTGACAAGTGCTACGGAGGATGGACATATTTTTTTTTGTAGCTGCATCGTGTTCCATTTTACTGAATGGAGCTTTATTGATAGAAACTGCTCTGCAAATGAATATTTGTATAGTTTTGAGGTTTCCTTGTCTTATATGAAATCTCTCTGCATATTAACCAGAGTCAGCCTTCATTAGTTGCATGCCTCATATTTTTTCCCAAACAATGCATTCACAGTTTTTGATAGACCTTTCCAATCAGATAATTTGAAATTTCAGTGCTGTTCAAATTTTATAAACTATGCCCCTCCACCAGTGTTTTTAATAGTTGGGGAGCTTCTAGTAGTAATGTTAATTAAACACTCCTTTTCTCTTTCACCAGTTACTGAAAATCCCCAATATAATGCATTTCATTATAGAAATCTTTTAAGATTACACTGTGGTTTTGAAAAGATCATCAAAAAATTATGGTTTCTATAATTGGAGTAATGTATCAAAATAGATGAATTCTAAAATTATAATAATTCTGGAAATTGTCCTGAGGCAAAATTTGTTCTACCGTCTTAAGTGTGTCCATTTTCTTGTTAGGAAAAAGAGACACAATTTGAAATCCAACTCTGATTTTCCCTGAGGCACAGAAGAGAAGATCTTAGTAATTACTTGTCTTTTTCATCCAACCACTTAGTGTCTTCTTTTCTTATTTTTGCCAACAAATGCAGAAAGTGAAGATCCCCATAAGGAGAAAATGTTCTCTTAGAATCACTGTTCTTAGACCTTCAGTCGTACTTTTACCTTTGATTCATTCTTTGCAATATTTTGTATCTTTTTACGGTAACAAAATGTCCCTTAGTTAAAACCTTTTGAGCATATTATTTTGAATTAGTCTTTTTCTGTACACTGTCCATGTGATGTCATTATTGAGCATATCCTGGAACCAAATCTAATATTAAGATATATATATATATTTTACATTTTAAACTGAATAAACAAAATCTCTTTTCAGACTTGGCATTGAAGCTTTGTTCAGAGTATGACTTATTTCTTAATATTAACTCTGAACATTCAAGTACAGACAGGCCATAGTCATTTGGTTATATGACCAGTGTAGCTAATTTAGTTCCGCTACTTTAGAGTATGTCTACCATGTACTAGAATTCTTTGATATGATTTAATGGCTCAAGGAGATATTTGCTGAATGAATAAGTAATTATAATTATTATTATCATCATTATTATTAATCATTATTATATCAATACTTGCAAGCCCTTCATCTTTTCTGCCTTTTCTTTCATGTCTTCCTTCTATGGTAGGCTGAATAACAACAGCACGCCCAAAATATCTATCCCAATCCACAGAACCTATAAATATATTACCTTCCATGGTAAAGGAACTTTGCAGATGTGGCTAAATCAGACATCTGAAATAGGGAGATTATCCTGGATTTTTCTCAAGGGTACAATGTAATCATGAGAACCCTTAGAAGAAGGAGGCAGGAGGTTCAGAGTTAGTGTCAGAAAATGAAACAATAGAAGCAAGAGGTTGGAATGACGTAAGGGAGGAACTCTAAGCCAAAGAATACAGACAGCTTCTAGAAGCTGAAAAGACAAAGAAACATGCTTCCATGAAGCCTCCAGAAAGAAGACAGCTCTGCAGACACCTTGGTTTTAGAGGTCTGACCTCTAGAATGGAAGAGAAACTGCTGAGTTTGTGGGAATTTTTTTTTTTTTCCTGGCAGCAAAAGGAATCTAAGACACCCTTTTTACTCCCATTTCTTTCTATATCCTGTGCCATTAAATGTTGCCTCTAGAATCAAGCACCTACAGTAGTGCTTAGCACTTCGATTGAATGGTATGTGGAATTCACATTTAAGTCCAACACTTTAGCCATAACAGATAGGCTTCTACAGTATGTACAGTGAACAACTTTTGACTTCCATCAACCCAAAGGCATCCCTGTCTTTGTTATATGAATGTAAATACATTCAAAGCAAAGTAGGCTACCTATCTCAGAACAAGTTGTTCTTGAACTTTGTACTTGTAAAACTTAAACCCATCTCTTTGTTGGAAAGTAATATTAAATTTTGCTTGAAATTTGAGAACACAGTGTCATGAATGTAAACAATGCAGGCCTCCAGTGACTTTTATGTTACCAGCATAGGTATGCTCTTAAAACACTGAAATTATTGAAATACACTTCATAGGTATATATTTAGCTTATATGTATTTACTTCCGTAGATACTGAGGTATATTTCATTGTTCACAATCTATAACTCAAATCCTTTTACTATAACATAAAAATAATTTATCAAACCCATGGACATTGACTAGGTTTTTTTTGTTTTATTCCTTCATTAATGGAATATGAATTGCATCTGCTATTGTTTATCTTATGCATCTTAGAGTAGAAAGAAGCAAGAGGTTGGAATATGTTAAATGTTAAAGATTGGCCTCAATTAGCCTGTCCACGGAAAGTTAATTTATGCCTCTGAGGGGTAGGGAAAAATATTGGCTAAAACACTTGACTTCATTCTTCATTTTGGTTCATTCTACCAAGAGCAGAAAATGTAGTGCTTCCTAGAATTCTGTCTATATCAGGAAGAATGCAAATAGATGTGGTACAGATTCCTTGCTTATGTAAATATTATCCTAACTGTAAAGTAACTGACCACTTTTGCTGAGATAGGCTGAGAAGGCTCTTTGCATTGCTTGGCCTGTAATTGGCTCCCGAGGGGACTTGCACAATCCGTGATTTCAGATAAAATGGAGAACAATAAAGGAGTTACAAATTATGAAGCAATTATGACTAGACTAGGCAATAAAATCTCCCTATCAGTTATTAGAGTGTTGTTATAAATGTTAGGGGGCAAAGGGTACAGAAATTTTGCCATTAACTAATGAGTAATCTGGTCATATTTTTTGGTAAGACAGTAAGACTTTTAGTTATTTTTTAAGCTAAACTTTCTCTAAGAGGTTATGTGGTGTAAGGCAATATGATTAATATTACCACTCAATAATTTTAAGTCATTTCCTGTGAAGAAACAAATTCCACCAGTGGATGTGAGTATGGTCCTCTCTGGAAGGTTCAGACTTGGGACTCAATCTGGCATTTCTATCCACTGTCTAACTGTGTAATTTTGAGTGATTTATTTGTCAAGAGACTTGTTTATATAATCTGTAAAATTAAGATAAATCATTGTACTTTATTGGATTGTTTTTGGAAATGAGATATTTTATCTGAATTGGTCCAAACAGGGTGTATTTTATAGTAGTACTAAATACATTTTCAAATAAAATAAAATAAAGTGTTATGCCCTGTTCATATTACAAAGTTAGATTGTTGGGAGCTCTGTTGCACACAGTCACTCAGAGAGCACGAGTGACTCTAGGACACATGACATCCAAAGATGTGATGACACAGGATCAGAGATGAGAAAGACACACCATAATTGGAGGTTTGGCTCAGAAGTGACACATGTTCTGTTTCTCAGTTTATAGGCCAGAGAGACTTGCAAAAGTTGGAATCCTGGGAATATGGGTATTTGTAGGCACGGTCTTTCTCACAACATCCAAAATGCTCAGCAAGATGCCTGGCACATTATTAGAAAAATTCAACAAATATTAGTGATTGCCTTTGATTTTATCATTTTATGGCTATATTAGGGTTAGTACAGTTGATAGTTAAGGGTCCATTACTAACTCTACAACTTTAAGCAAGCTTTTAAAAGTCTCTAAACCTCTGTTTCCTCCATTGTAAAATGGGTTCACCTCATGAGATTGTTGGAAGGACTAAATGAAATGTTATAACGACTGCCATGTAGTGCACTCTACATTTGTTTTTACTCTACATTTTTCCCTCTTTATCTATCAATTGATTTAGACCAATTAAATGCCTATATATGTGTGCTTTAATGTAATGGTGTTAGGATTTCTTGATTCATTCTAGCATTCGTAAGCTAATAAAATATTGATTTTTCCATTTGTGGCAGATATATACAATCATTAATCATTCACTCAGCAAGTATTTATTAAGGGTCCGCTGTATTCTCAAGGCTGTAGATAAACAACTAACAAAATAGGCAAGTTCTTTGCTTTGGTGGAGTTTGGATTCTGGGACGGAAAGAGGGAAACAGGCAATGAATAAGCAAATATAAATGAACTGTCTAGCTCAGATATGATAATTCCTATGGATGTGCTAAAGTCAGAAGATATGGTAAAGACTGGTAAATAGTTCATTTTTTATGGCCAGAAGTGGCCTCTCTGAAGAAGAAGGATTTAAGCTGAGATTTCAATGACACAAACATTATTTAGGGGGAAGACCCTTCCTGGCAGAATTCCAAGTACAAACCCGCAAGGGAGAGCTACCTGGACTCTTTGCCATGTGATTAGAGCAGAGTGAACAATAAGCAGAGTGGTTAGAAATGAGTAAGTGGGGATCTTTGCCTATGAAAAGAGTTGGATTTTCTCCCCGAAGCTTGATGAGGAGCTATTGGAGGTTTTCAAGCAGGAGAGGGACACGACTTGATTTTTGCTTTAGAAAGCTCATGACTAGTTCATGGAAAATCAACCATAGGGGCATTTGCAGAATCCCAGAAAGGCATGTAATAATTTTCAACAAGTTAGCTATAGAGAGATGGACAAAAATGGAAAGATTGGGTGTATTTTGAAAGTAGAATCAAAAGATAGGTAAGGATGTGGAGGTAAAGGAAGGAGGCCTCTTAGGCTTGAACAGTTTGGTTGAATGACATAGTACTTGAAATTAAGGTGGCTGAGAAAAAACATGCTGTTTATGGGAGATCAAGGGTTACACTCTGGACCTGTAACATTTGCTATGCCTCTTAGATGTCTGACTGGTTGTCATTTATATGCAAACATTTTGGCCTTTCAAATAACACAAGATTAATTTAGGATTATATTTATTTCTGAATGTGTTATGAGTGCAATTCGGTAATGGAATGAATCAGTATCTTTCCCTCCTGTGCCCTGTTATAAGAAAGTTTACAGCTTACTTCAGAAGTTCATAAATGCCCTCTAAGGAAACAGTTGATATAATTTATAAAAAATAGACGTATCAATACAGGCAAAAAATACTTTTTATTTTTATTTAAAAAAATTTTTAAAGATTTTATTTATTTGATAGAGATAGAGTAGGCAAAGGGACAGGCAGATAGAGCGGGAAGCAGGCTCCCTGCTGAGCAGAGAACTCAATGCCTGGCTTGATCCCAGGACGCTGGGATTATGACCCGAGCCGAAGGCAGAGGCTTTAACTCACTGAGCCACCCAGGTGCCCCTGGGCAAAAAAACACTTTACTATAGAATCAGAAACAGAAAATTTATTTTCAATTGAGGATTCTTTCAGGGTCTGAATGAATTAGTCAGGAAGAAGGAGTAGCCTTTACTTATAATAGGCTTATGTAGCTTTCTTATTTTAAAAAGAACTATTTTTTTCCCCCTAGGTTGGAATTTTGAGTCAGTTAAGTAATGTGGTATAGTCTACCATTTTCATGTCCATCTGATGTTGTACCCAGGAAAAAAATGAGAGATACAAGTAGCCATATTTTATGACATACATGATAACAAGTAGCATAGGGCAAATACATTTGTCATTTCAGGGAAGTTCTTACCTGACACGATCTTGGGGAAAGCCTGCTTTGGAGAGATAAATGGATGAAGCCATTTAAGATGATGAATTAAACCCGCCTTTTATCTTTTCAATCGTGTCTAATAAAATAGCTTGTATTGAACAGGGGGGTCTTACCTTCCCTGATATAAAATATAATGTTATACAAGATACACACTGTGTGGAAAAATAGTCTGATTTGTGTTTATTGATATGTAACTCCTGCAAGTTTGGAATCTTTCTTTGTGCTTACTAGTTATGACATTGTAGCTCAGGGTCAGAGTTCCAATTTCAGCACACAAAGCCCTTGTTTTGGCAGCTGATGGCCTGTTATTATAGGCAGAGATTAAAATTACCCAGGGCCAGGATCTATAATTTTCTATATTAAGTCTTGGACCAGTGCCATAATGCTAGTAAAGTGAGGTATCAGTGACTCATTTAAAATTCTTTTTCTCATGGAGCAGTCAGACTAGTCATTCTGTTAAGTCCAGTAAATGGGATAAATCTGGACCACTTTAGTTTTGTGTTTTAAATAACACACTGTAAATCTACATGGTAGGGTGTAGCTTTCCCCCTCATGTTTTGTGGAGTGCCAGGACACCTGTTCTCAATACGGAACAGAGCCAACTCTTTGTTCCCTTCTTCCTTGATGCCTCCCAATGACCGTGATGGAGGAGCCAAAACTATTGTTTCTTACTTACTGATGATCATTCAAGAAGAGAGAGAGGGAGACCTCACAGAATTCCTTCCCTCCAAAGACAGTTATGTGAGGTCTACACGTCTACACAGCAGATAGCCAGGGCACATGGATAGGCCATCAGGAATGCATTCACTGCATCTTCATCCATATGCCACAGTCACTTTGTTCAAGGGTTTATATTTTATGAACTATGCCACGTAACATTGTCGCAGTGCTGCCTTACTCTGTTATAACTCATATTTTCTAGCAGCTTAGAAGTATCTATTTTATCCTTTTTTTTTTTTTTTTAAGCTGATGCATCTAGTTATAATGGGCTTTAGATTTGATCAGGGATAGGCTCCAGAACTATTGAACTTAGAAAGTCCAACAAGGAAATCCAAGGAAAGTCCTGGGACCTAAAGTACTATCTTGGGCTTTTATGTGAAAGCCTCCCTATATCCTGTGAATTGCCTAAAAAACACTTTGCCACACCCCCATAAAAAAGAAGGGGGCAGGAATGTTAGATGAAACCATATTGGTATGCTATAAATAATTGTTAGAACTATTGACACTGGGTGAAGGGAATATGGGGATTTGTAGTACTTTTCTCTCTACTTCGGAATGTGTTTGAAAATGTTCATAAAGAGAAGTGATTTTTTTTTTTTATACCAGAATTAAAATTTTTTTTAATTTTTTATTTTTTATAAACATGTATTTTTATCCCCAGGGGTACAGGTCTGTGAATCACCAGGTTTACACACTTCACAGCACTCACCAAAGCACATACCCTCCCCAATGTCCATAATCCCACCCCCTTCTCCCAAACCCCCTCCCCCCAGCAACCCTCAGTTTGTTTTGTGAGATTAAGAGTCACTTATGGTTTGTCTCCCTCCCATTCCCATCTTGTTTCATTTATTCTTCTCCTACCCACTTAAGCCCCCATGTTGCATCACCACTTCCTCATATCAGGGAGATCATATGATAGTTGTCTTTCTCTGCTTGACTTATTTCGCTAAGCATGATACGCTCTAGTTCCATCCATGTTGTCGCAAATGGCAAGATTTCATTTAAGTGATTTTTTAAATAAATAAATAGATGAAAACAAGTGCATAGGGATGGTGTTTTGGGTGTTTTGTTTTGTTGAGCAGTTTGGGTATTTTGTTTTGTTGAGACAAACTTTTGAGGATTTTATGCCATTGATAAGTCAGACTCAGAAATGCATGAGAAAAATCTGAAACCTAAGTGATGATTAAGGGAAAGAAATACTATAATTCTAGGGCATTTTTCAATTTCAAATTGTGAGTGATGGAATGCACTCCTGGGAGTGTAATTGGAACCATTTTTATTTTCTCAAAAAAATTTCCAAAAGATAGTTTTGTGATGGTTAATATATTTGCAGCCTTTTAGAGCTATTCAATATTCTTTTGTCTAATAATACAGATCTAAGTAGATGAGGAATATACTCCAATCTCTTCTTTTTAAAAATGAGCTTTTACATATAAACATGTGTGTGCATGCACACACACACACACCCCTCCAAGAATCATTTTACCCCTGTCACTAAAGGAACATGTGTATGTGTGTGTTTCACATTGAAAAATAGGTCAGTGTAGGAATTGTTTTGCCAGAGCATTTGGGTTCATTAGGCTCTTCATTAGGTAATGCTGCAAATTCTCTTTCAAATTAATATATATACATATATATATATATGTATATATATTAATTTATATATATTATGTATATATATACATATATATATATATCTGTGCCATTATTAAAGAAATTAGAAAGGTCTAATTATATTAAAAGAACAAACCCAACAAAGATCCTGTGAGCATATATATATATATGAAATTTTAAGCAGGAAACAATTTATACTACATTTCCATTTTGATGACCACTGTCATAACAATGCTAAGCTACAGTGAATTCTACCTATTTAATAATAAAAAAATATTGATTCCATTTAATTTAAGGATCTAGAGGTAGCAGCTCAGACACTAGAGGGATTATCAGTAAACATACCAGTTATTTTGGGGAGGAAAAATGATGTGAGTTCCTGACTACTTGCAACCTTTATTCCTCCTCTGCTTCCCAGAGAATATTTTATATATCTAATTTTTGTTGTTCTGATAAAGGTAATACATAGGCAGAACTGAAAGTTTGGTAGGACCTGGGGCAGACTAGTAGCATTCTCTTTCAGGAAAGTACTAACAAGAAATAAGATTAGATCCTAGATAATCTAAGAATGGGAAAGGGCAAAAACAGGCATCTGTGAAGACTGAGAAAGTCTTGGGGCAGATGGGTTATCCATAAAAACTGAAAAGGGTTGGGGAGAAGGACTTATTAATGGGATATTTTTGCTATTTTCTTAACATCATGAGATAGACTTGAATTGCTTTTTAAAATTTCTTACTTATTTGTCTTTGCACTTGATTCTATGCTGAGACTGGACCACGAAGGAGACCAGCTTTATTCATGCTACATAATTGATCATAAGTTAAATGTTTGATCTACTTTTCTTGGCTAGTGCTCACCGAAGGTACAAGAATGAATGCCCACAAAGGAACGTCTTCTTATCTTTCCACTTCCATCCTCTCTGCCATTGTAACTCTGGTTCCTTTGAGATTATATTATTGCTACTTCTCTGGACTCCTTTGGAGCTAACTGAAGGAAATTTCTTTATCCTCCCCATTGTCTCTAGAGAATTGGGAGCCAGATGGAAGGAGGGTGATTTTCATTGAGTTTTTGAATGAAGTCGCTTAGACAGCCCATCCTTCAGCACTCTCATTTAAAAATGAAAACATTTATTCCATAGTGGGATTTACAAAGAAATAAAACTAAATATTTGGCAGTGGACGCATCTCCATAACTAGGGACAGCTAAACCTTGAATCTTGATTTTCATCTCATGAGATATATCCTCCTCCTGAGGCTCCCTGTTGCCACCCTGCGAACCTCTAAAGATGGCAAATCCTTTTTTATTCTGCCACAAAGGTGTCAAGTTTTGAACCTGATAGCTTTCAGATCTCCTCTCCTATTGCATTCCCCTTCTTCACTTGGATCCCATACTTTATTGTCATTCTTCCAATGAGTCAAGTGCACATACCAACCTCAGGCTATTTGTACTCTGCCACTTTTCTTCGAACACTCTTGTTCCACATGTCTCCACAGCTTTTTCCTTCTTTTCATTTAGGTCTCTGTCTAGATCTTTGCAAATGACTAATATCGAAAATACCACTCCATTTCCTGTCACTTGCTGCCCCTACATCACCTTGACTTTTTTTTTTTTCCTCAGCGCTTAGCACCAATAATATCATATTTACAAATTTATGTATTTATTAGCTGTCTCTCTTTACTACAGCGGTGACAGTGGGGACTTCATTTTGTTCACTAGTCTAGTTCTGCAGGATCCAGAATAATGCCTGGTGCATTATAAGTGCTTGATCAATGATTATTGAATGAATGAATGAATGTTCTTAATGTTCTTCCCTTACTGTTGAGAAAAAATTGTACGCCATTAAGATCGTGATAATTGTGATAAGAAATAAGGAAGAGGGGATAATATGATACAGGAAGCTATATGCAATGAACAATAGAATATCAAAGACCTGGGATTAAATCCAGAGTCTGACATTTATTAGCTGTGTATAGTTGCCTAATTCCCCTAACTCTCCGATCTTTACTTTTTCCTCTCAAAATGGTTTCAACTCAAAAACAGGTTATTTGAGGGAATAAAGGTGATAATGCACTAAAGCATTTAGCAGAACGGCAAGGACATAGAAATCTTCACTTCAAAATTGTTAACTGTTTAATTCACTTTACAAAAGTTCATCTGTCCTTTAGAACCTATGGTTTGCATAACATCTTAAGTTGCAATTTACTTTCTTTATACTTTTTTTTAAAGATTTTATTTATTTATTTATTTGACAGAGAGAGATCACAAGTAAGCAGAGGCAGGCAGACAGAGGGGGAAGCAGGCTCCCTGCTGAGCAGAGAGCCCGATGCGGAGCTCCATTCCAGGACCCTGGGATCATGACCTGAGCCAAAGGCAGAGGCTTTAACCCACTGAGCCACCCAGGCGCCCCTCTTTATACTTTCATATCTACTAGTTAGAAGGATATTCTGATATATCTGTTTTCATATTTGGGGGGGGGAGGGAGGATTCTTCCTCCTGACCACCTGAAACCAGGCTTCTCACAACCAGCTTCCCCTTTGAGGAACAAGGTAATTGATTTTAGGTATGGATATTCTGCTTTAGAAGCAACTTCCCAAATGAACAACCACGTGATTGATTCTAGATAGGATCCCCCCTTTGGAGACCTCTCTACTTTGAAGACCTCAAAGGTCTTCACTACATTACAATGTGATAAACCCAATACCAAGTAAGAAGCAGTTTGCCAAATCTAGTAAGGGGATTATTTCATTTCATTCATTTCATTCTTAAGAAAGACAGATGTTGGCTTCATGTTACCTAACTTTCTTTAAGAGCATCCGAAATGGAAAAAATAAAGAATGGTGGTACTTTGTCCTTTATATCTTCTGGCAAATTTGACAGGTTCTCTCATGGGCTTTGTCTATAAGAGTGAAACAAAGCAGAGTGTTTTATAGTAATGCAGCGTATTGAAGTCCTTTCACAAAGTTGACCCCTGGTAAAACAGATCATAATCCATATAAAAAGAGAGCTCTCTTTGTTACCACTTTAGGTTTTATAAAGTCTAAAATAGAACCTTTGAACTCTCATCACTTCTGAAATTCATCACTGTGATGCCTGCCGAGTTTCAAGTCTTATTTTCTTTTTTTTTTTTTTTTTTTTTTTTTTTTTTTTTTTTTTAAAGATTTATTTATTTATTTGACAGAGAGAGAGATCACAAGCAGGCAGAGAGGCAGGCAGAGAGAGAGGAAGGGAAGCAGGCTCCCTGCTGAGCAGAGAGCCCGATGTGGGACTCGATCCCAGGACCCTGAGATCATGACCTGAGCCGAAGGCAGCGGCTTAACCCACTGAGCCACCCAGGCGCCCACAAGTCTTATTTTCAATTGACCGTACTATTTCTATGGGGGGAACAAAAGGAAGGCACTTCTCCAGGATAATGGCTCTATAAGTAACATTTTATTTGTGCCCCAACAACATTAATAATATCTACCACTTATTTTGTGTGCTCCATAGTTCATAAAAACGATGCCTCTGCCTATCTTACATAATGGTCACATAATTACTCCCAGTCTTTTATTCATTCAACAAACATTTACTATATGCTACTATAAACCAGGTTTGGGGTTAAGTGCTGAACGTGAAATTATTCAATCCCATGATTTAGGGGTAATGACAACTGATAAGTAAGTTCCATAGATTTTAAGTAGCAGGTCCCAAATTTTACAATGAATAAATGGTAAAACTGAAAGATGCAAATAAAAGACATTATCAGCAAAAGGATCCTATAAATCCTCCCTTCCACTATACTCAGTTTGTGAGAACTACATCACACATAACTTTTTCCTTTCAGGAGATACCTGGTGGGTGACTTCTACATATTTGGTATCTAATCATCATGCCTAGCAAATACATGCCATGTTCAGTGCAAAATACTTACTTCTTTGATTATCATTTTTTAAAAATATTTTATTTTTTTATGTGACAGAGATCACAAGTAGGCAGAGAAGCAGGCAGAGAGAGGGGGGAAGCAGGCTCCCTGCTGAGCAGAGAACCCGATTGGAGGCTCCATCCCAGGACCCTGGGATCACGACCCAAGCTGAAGGCAGAGGTTTTAACCCACTGAGCCACACAGGTGACCCGATTATTATTATTTTTAAGTAAAAATGGATGTATTATCAAACTGCAATTACTTAGAGTATGTCCAAGAAGTGACTAGAAAATTTTGCAGTGATCTGCAACCAACAGGGAAGTTTTCCAGTGCTTACTTCAGCTAAGAAAGCCTTTACAGACTTATTAAATATTAAATGCATTATCAAGAGGGATGCCTGGGTGGCTCAGTCGGTTCAGCATCTGAATTTGGCTCAGGTAATACCCCAGGGTCCTGGAATTGAGCCATGCATGAAGCCCAATCAGCGGGGTGTCTGCTTGTTCTTCTGCTCCCCTCACCCCACCCACTTGTGGTGCACACTCTCTCTCACTTTCTCAAATAAGTAAGTACAATCTTAAAAAAAATAAATAAATAAATGCAGGGGCACCTGGGTGGCTCAGTAGGTTAAGCCTCTGCCTTGGGCCCAGGTCATGATCTCAGGGTCCTGGGTTCGAGCCCCACATTAGGCTCTGTTCAGCAGGGAGCCTACTCCCCCCTCTCTCTATGCCTGCCTTTCTGCCTACTTGTGATCTCTCTCTCTCCTTCTGTGTCAAATAATAAATAAAATATTTAAAAAAATAAATGCATTATCAAGAAGTTCAGAGACTTTATGTAGCACTATTTTAAAAACTTGACAGATGTATCTGCTGCCTAACTGGATTAAAGTGCAATCTTGGTGTGTTCAGCTGAGACAATGTGCTCTGCCACTGTTAAGCCTTAGGACAGTTTCCAGGGTGTCTTCTGCATAAGAAAAAGCAAAACAAGCAAGCTTACTAAAATTGTGTGTGTGTGTGTGTGTGTGTGTGTGTGTGTGTGTGTGTGTGTGTCTGTGCATGTGATTTGCTCTGTTCCAGGAACAAGATTGTGATTTTGGAATATAAAAGTGAGTGATGCAGAAATCCTACTCTCAGGAGGCCCTAGAATTAGCAGAGAAAGACAGGTAAACATGAGTGAGCTGAGGTGTCTTACACATGCCAAATTAGAGGTCTGTATGGTGAATGCATAAAGGAAGAGATTGATTTATTACTTGTTTAATGCCTACTTTGACATCAGACTGAATTCTTTTAAGAACTAGAACTGTATCCATTTTATTCCCACTTAAATCTTTCATGGATTGCACAAGACCTGGTAGATAGCACTATGTTTCAAGTTAATTTTGAATGAATTTCAGGCAAAGGTGAAGGAATAAGTTGAGTGAATGTATTAAACAATTACTAATGGTGAGTTTTCTCTATGAGAACTTGGGGCATGCGAAAAGAGGTCAGGAAGGATTCTTTGAAAGTGATTAAGTGGGAAGAGAGGGAAGACCATCCAGGCAGAAGGGGCAGTCTAAGCAAATCTGGAAATACAGGAAAGGTCTCAGCCTTTTTTGGCGCAGTCCTGTGAATGGAAATGGAAATGTGTTGATTTAGGTCACGAAGTTAGATGGTGTTTTGTGCTAGAGAACTTGGGCTTTATCGATAGGCAGACATGTGGGGAATGGACAGGATAAAGATTGCATTTTAGAATGATCTATAAGCAGTTCATATAAGGTACTTTTAATGTTCAGTCCCAATAGAAGAATTGGTACCATCTAAGAAAAATTAATTTTGAACAGTTACCCCCACCTTCTCCTGGGGTAGTCTCATCCTAAGCAGTTTTATCCCTTTGTTTCCTTAAGAGGAACAAACGGATATTCTACTTTAGAACCATTTGTATGCATTGTTTTTGTCCTGAACTTCTCCAGAGGAGAGGCTGCCACATTCTGTATTCATTTTTTATGACACTTTAGCCTGACTTATCCATAGATGCTTACAACATGTGTGGTCCTTAACGCCTTTTTGAAAAGCTCAGTTTCTTACATCTGGATTACATTTGTTTAATATTGATTAGTAAGTGATTCAGTCTACATGAAAGCACTCTGAAAATTATCACAATTTCAGTGCCTCACCCGACTCCTTAGAAAAATCTCAGTCCCAAGCCATTTCTGCTGTAAATCCTTCACCTGCTGAAGGTGAGGTTTTCGTCCCAGCTGATGCCTCTAGCCTTGTTAACTGATACGTATCGTGTAATATACAGCTTTCACTTTGAAACTAGATTATATTTATTTCTGCTAACGCAGTTCATTGCATTTGGGAATTCTCTCTGTCTCCAGCACAGGAAATATACGCTTAGGAACAGCATGTAGGAAATTGAGATATGTTTTCTTGACCTGAGTTTGAGTTCAGTTTGGGGGCGCATAAGTGTTTCCTTCCTTGGTGGGGGATCGTAAGTGGATACCGGGAAGAATCCTGATGTTTTTCATTATCAGATTCCTTCCTACCTTTTTCATTCCATTTGTTTTTTTTTTCCTAGGGCAGTTGACCTGAGATCCACACGAAACTGGAATTACACCTGGGATTAAGACTTGGAATTCTTTCTTGTGTGTGTGTGTGTGTGTGTGTGTGTGTGTGTGTTTCTTTTTCCTGTAGGCTGGCTGGTTATATTTCAACATGGAAATGATGAGACTCTATGCTCTCTTAAAAGAGAAAAAGGTTGTGTCCTCACTCTTCAGTCCTTTAAAATTTCATTAATGTAAGGAATTTCAAGAAGTTATCTTGTCTATCTGTCTGCATTTATTTAATAATTTGATCAACAGAAAATGAAATGTGTGTGATCTTCAGACTCTTTGTGAGACCACTGGGGTGAATGCTCGGCAAAGGTAAATAGACCCAGCTCCTGACTTCAATCAAATTAAATTCTCATAATAGTAGAAAGAACATGGAAATGCATTATGGAAATTTAATGAGATTTAGCTGGTCCCCTATTGATGGACATTTACAAATTATGGTGCATGATAATTATGTTACAATACTGAGCAGCATTTCAGAAGGGTAATATGTACTAATATGGAAAGCTCCTCATGCATAATTAAGATACACAAACAACAAAACCAACACGCTGAGCAATAGTGCCCCCTTTGGAACTGAAAAACTAAACAAAACAAAGCAAACAAAAAACCCCAGAACGAGTAGATTAGTAGGTATATATTTATGTACTTCCCTGGAAAGAATTATTTAAAAAAAAAAAAAAAAGGAGTGGAGGAGTTAAGAAGAGGTCTTGTGCTCTTTTGAATTTTTACCCTTTGCATAGTTTGAATTTACTACTTTATGTTTCTTCTGTTAATGTGTTTATTCATTTTAAGTACCAAAGGGGTGTCTGTACTTTGAGATTATATCTATATTTTTTCTTCTTTGTACCTCTTTCTAAAAGTGCATTGTTACACTGAACATATAATAATATTGCATACAGCATACAAAGAGCTCTGTCAGAGTCAAGTACAGTGCCATGGAAATATGGAAATATGAGGCAAGATCAGATATGGCCCATCTTGGTCAATAAATATGATTCTCTTATTTCTTTATCTTGGAAACCTTTCCCTTAATGGTTTGTCCTCCAACTACAGGAGGATCCCCAATTGGAATTTGGGTATGTGAGTCCGTTGTAGGTAAGCAAGTTGATGCTTTTTTGGAAATGATGATACATTTTACTTTCTTGATGTCAAAACACTGTGTTCATTCAGCATAGATAATGTTTTAGTCATATTCCTTATAAAATGAACCAAATTTGACCTTCAAAGATATACTCTGTGTCCCATCTACATGAAACATTAACTTTCTCATCTAATTTATTCCCCTTATGGGGCTTGGTTTTTCTTCTTAAAATAATCTCTTCCTATATGAGAAGAATTAGCAGAGAATTATTATAAACACAGAAAAAGACAGTGTTTTAATACATAAAACAGAGAGGTGAACTTGAGATAATTACTTAGGCCATAATATAACTTATCAAAAAATGATTTTCTCTGTTATATGTCTAGGCAAACAGCTATTTTCTGCTTTTATTATCACTGTGGGGCATTTTCCTCTTCTGTAAAGTTGTTCTGCCTTGTATTTGAAACTAGTATAAGCATTAATCCATTACTGAGGGATAAAATTGGAAATGCACCTGCAAATCACACTTCATTTAAGTTTTATTAACTTTTTATTTATTTCTACCTTTTTGGTTTATATTTCTGTGCTCATTTTGGCCTAAATGATAGGAATAAAAATGTGTCTGACACTTGTAAATATAACCCATGTGATTTGTTTTTCTGTTAAAACAAACTGCTCTGAGGATGGCAGTGTAAATCATCTTAGGAGAACCTATTTGTTACTTAGCATTCAGTTGTAACTGTAGCCTGTGGGTAGAGAACCATTGTAATCATATTTTAATGAATATTCAGTCTTTTTGTTCCATCCCCAAATTATGAAGTCAGTCATAAGAACTGCTTGAAACTCATTTCCTTTTACCTCCAATGGTAAGGAAGGTAGAAAATAAGCAGTCGGAGAATGTTTGATTAGAAATCCAGAGAACATGATTCTGGGTGTGACTTTGCCACCAGCTAGCACAAATTAGCTGACAATTCATTAAATTTTTATTTTCCTTATTGGCAAAATAAAAGGTTTGAATTAAATAAATTTTAAGATCAGATAACAGAGGCTATATGCCTTCCCGTCTATTTGAACTAAGAACTGTCTAAATAACTACAATTAACTTATTATAGTCCACAAAATGTAATTAAATGGTAAATAAGATGCTGGAAATCAAAAGGAAATGTAACCAAATAGCCCACTTTCTCATACGTAAAAGGCTTTCTAACTCCAAAATATAATAATACTGTGTTATAAGCTTAAAGTAGTGTTTTCCGTGTAAATTGTAATTTAAATTTGGGGCTTGCTTGCTCTACATCTACAAAGATGATTGAGATAGAGGTATATAAACATGTACAGAGTTAGAAATGCATACATACATATATGCACACAAAGTCGATCATGTATAGGGCATATGTGGGAAAGAAAAAGTAACAAATCTTTTGCAGACAAATGAGAGGACACTGTGAAACTTCCCTGGATATAACAACAAGTACTTTGAAATTAGTCATGAAAATTAAGGACATGGCTTTTGACACAGAGTTACTTATTTATTTATTTAGTTGAGCTAGAGAGAGAGAGAGAGATTGAAGATGGCTGGCGCAGGGAGGGGCAGAGGGAGAAGGAAGGAGAGAATGAATCTTAAACTCCAGCTCGAACCTGGCATGGGGCTCAGTTTCATGACCCTGAGATCATGACCTGAGCTGAAATCAAGAGTCAGACACTTAACCAACTGAGCCAACCAGGCGCCTAATACAGAGTAATTTAGAAAGACACATCCATCATTTTTACATCATTGTTCTTTATTCCAAATC
Organism: Mustela nigripes; assembly: GCF_022355385.1. NCBI lineage: Eukaryota > Metazoa > Chordata > Mammalia > Carnivora > Mustelidae > Mustela > Mustela nigripes. Next base: position 73,957,929 of record NC_081558.1, on the reverse strand, counting down.
ATTATAGACTAATGATGCTTTTTTGCATCTGAGAGAAAATGAGGGTTGTCGGTCAGGTATAAGACAGCAGGAAGCTTAAGGATTGTGGAGAATTAAGGCAAATGCTGGAAGTTCTTATTTATTGTTGGAAAGCTACCAGTTTTCAACTTAAGATCTCTATGACCTCGGGTGTTCTAAAAGTATTTCAACTAAATCCTGTCATTATGTTCATCTCATTGATCATATTTTCATTTGCTAAACATTTAATAAAAGCCTGTTTTTAGTTAGACTAGATAACACTTGGTATTAGTCCTTCATGTGCTCATTTACTATCTAGCAGTCGGCATGGGGGGAGTCATGCCTGTGACATGTGATTTTCTACAACTCTATGGTAGTGAATGTGATTTTTGAGCTAGAGGACATTTTGTGTCTATAGTGCTAGAGAGTGACATCTGTTTTATGCTTTCAAATTACTTATCCATATTCCTATTATGGTATCCACTGAAAGCTGCTAGAAGTTTCCTTTTGCTTGTCTTTCTCCTCTTCTAGGCTGTGACTTCCCTCCCTGAGCAAGGATCCTGATGCGGGGCTTGATCAGAGAACCCCGGGATCACAACCTGAGTCAAAGGCAGATTCTTAAACAACTGAGCCCCCCCCAGGCACCCCTTAGTATCATTTTTTTAATTCTCTACTATGAAACCGCTTTTTAATGTACAAGGCACCTTGACTATCGCAGGAATAGTTCCTTTTTCTTTTTTTCATTGAGAACGGATCCATGTCCACACATTTAATAGGAAAATAGTAGAAACTATTTTAATATAGAAAGATTAAATTTTTATATTTTACCTTAGTGCTTGGAATTCTTTCTTTTTAATTCTTTTATCTCATTCTTTCACTCAGTCCCAGATTTTATAAGCTCACCTCCAATAAACTGCTTCTCTTGTCATTAGCTTATCTTTTCTACTCTGCTTCTCCCACCTTCCCCTTTTGTTTCCTGAAGTAAAATTTATAATCTCTCTGAGGTGAGGAATTTTTAAATTTAGTATTTAAACTACCAGACCTGTAAGTTATGGTAAGAAGAGATATTTTAAAAGACTGTCACCACAAGCCATTATAAATATCTGAAGAGTTTAAATAAACTGAATGTTAAAAATTGAAAATGTTCACTTCGCTAAGGGACAGCAGGAATTCTATTAATATTTAGAAGCTAAAAGGGTTATCTACTTGTAGAATATGATATTAGTAAACATTCTTAGTGAATCATAAAACCAAAGTCATGTGAAGTTTCTGTTCATTGTGTTTTCTCAGCTCTTGGTTTCAGTGATCTGTTCTTTTTGGTTTTTTAGTCTCTATATCATTTATTTCTACACTCATCTTTATTATTCCCTTCTTTCTATTGACTTTATGCTTTGTTTGTTCTATTTATAGCTCCTTGAGGAATAAAGTTAGGTTGTTTGAGATTTCTCTTGCATCTCGAGGTAGGCCTGGATTATGATACACTCCCATCTGAGAACGAATTTTGCTGAGTCCCAAAGATCTTGGACCATTTTGTTTTCATTTTCATTTGTTCCCATGTATTTTTTAAATTACCTCTTTTGATTTTTTTGTTGGCCATTCATTGTGTAGCAGCACGTGATTTAGCTTCCATATATTCGTGTTCTTCCAGATTCTTTCTTGGGATTGATTTCAAATTTCACACTGTTGTGGCTAGAAAAGAGGCATGATATGATTTCAGTCTGTTTGAATTTATTGAGACTTGTTTTGTGGCCCAACACTTTATCTACTCTGGGGAATGTTTCATGTGCCCTCCACCACTAAACCAGGCTTCCGAGAAATCTTAAAGGGAAATTAGTGGAAAGAAAAGGCCATAATTGGGAATAAGACCATTATGAATGGAAAGAATTTCAGAGGTAAATACAAATGTGTAATAAAAGCAGTAGATTAATCACTTGTAAAACCAATATAGTAGAAATTTTTAAAAAAACAGTAAAATTAATTATATCTACAAAAATCAGTCAAGGAATTCACAAAATAAAAGGATGTAAATTATGACATCATATACCTAAAACATGGGTGAGGGGAGTAAAAATTTAGTACTCTTAGTATGGGTTCAAACTTAAGTAACTATCAACTAAGTATAGACTACTATATGCATTAGATGTTATATATGAACCTCATGGTAGCCACAGTAAAAAACCGTTTTAAAATAGGTTTACAAAAAAGAAAGAGAAAGGAACCCAAGCAGAACTTTCAAGAAAGCCATCAAACCACAGGGGAAGAGAAGAATAAATTAAGTTTCAAATAAAACTCAAAAAAATTTTTACATTAATTGTGCTAGGTAAAATAAGTGGTGTTGTTTTGTTTGTTTAAAACAGCAAATCCAGTAAGCCATAAGGTTATCTTATCGGTTCATGCATTGGATGTTCTGTTTAATACAGTTTGGAAGGCTAGAAATACTGCACTAAGCAAACAAACAGTAATTACTCCTTCATAATTACCATGCAACTTTATCGCCATGCATTGTTATAATTATATTTTAAATACTCTTCATTTTCATGATAGATCATAATGTCTTCTAGCGCATTACAATCTGTGGCTTATAACTGCATCTCACTTCCACAAAGGCCTCTTCTTCATTTAGTCTGTATTTTAACTACTGTGAAAAGAGACTAGACAAAATTAATTGGTAGCATAATACTGCAATAAGGAAATTGTAGACAATATAATATTTGTGTGCTACTGAAATTATCTCATTATTCAGAGGATTCATGTTGAACATCTAAGATCTATTCTTACTTCCTCTGTTAAAGAGGCAGTCACAATCCAATCAGTGTTTCTCCAACTGATGTGTTCAGAAGAATCACCCGGAGATCTGGTTCAAATGCAGAGTTTGATTGGATAGGTCTGGGTAAGGGCCCAGATTCTGCATTTCTAACATGTTCCCAGGTGCTCCCAAGTTTGGATCCCACTGATGCCTGAACTTGGACCACACTTTGAGTAGCATCACTTTCAAGTATTATTTATTATTATTTCGCACCTATGTGCAGAATGCTGTTAACAATATGCACACACACGTGTGCACACATGCTATATGCATATATATAAACTTCATTTCTTTGTTACAATCACTTTCAAACTCAAGCGTGGACATTAATTGCTACTGTTGAAAGACTTAACACAACAGAAACAGCATTCAACCTAGGAAAGCCAGCCAAGTAAGCACTAGGTAAATTCCTCTTTCAAATGAGATGAAGTAGAGTCAAGGAAGGCTTTCCAAGGAACATGGATTTGAGCTGCATTCTGAAGGCTGATCAATAGTCTGCCAGGTGGAGGTTGTGTATGGGGGAGGCCGAGGAGCGAAAGCTGGGAAGGGAAATTCCAGGCATGAGAAAAGGCCTTTAGACATGAGGGGACTTTAGGCCAGAGGAGTGGGAGGAGTCTGGCTAAAGATGAGATCAAGGGAACAGATTCTTCTCTTCTAATGTCAGGGTTTGGATTTTATCTTGTAGGTACTTAGAAATCACCTGAGAATTAGAAGATTATATAAATCTTAATTCATCTAATTCACTCTTTGCTTTTACATTCTCAATGAAATCCACCTCCAAACTCCCCAGGAAACTAGCAATCATAATTACATGCCTAAATTCAAGGAAGATATTACAGATATTCCATCCTTTTTTAATTGCACATTTAAAAATGTGTTTCTGGGATTGTATTTCTTTTACTCCATTTAATAAAAATTTTGTGGCCCTGCTTTCCCATCATAATCATCTTCAAATCAATAAAGTGACAGCAGATATTTCAACTTAGGAATGTCAATAAATATAAATAAGTCATTACCAACATCTATAGTCTAACAACTTATGAAGATCTTCGAATACCAGAGTGGCTAAAATTTGAAACCTCCAAGACACTGTCAAACACAACTCACAAAGGCATCTCAGTTGAAAGTTAAGAAAGTCTTTTTCTATGGCTTTTTAAGTTTCCCTTAGTGTTAAAAATATTGTTTTAAAAGTTCCCTTTTCAATAATGAAAAATTCAAGGTGGGTCTACAAGCCAGAATATCATTGTCTATGTATAATTGATCCTTAGCAAGCTAAAATATTGTGATTTGGTAATATTTGTTTCAAAGAAGCTTCTATAAAATTTCTCTGTGCCAGTAGGGAGAAGAAATCCTTAAGCTCATGATTCATTCTAAGCCTTTCTTTTCTTGTCAGTGCTGTCCCCCTAATTCCATAGTGTCCAAGAGTTCACCAAGAAAATCTTTAAATATATGTGTGTGTGTGTGTGTGTGTGTGTGTGTATACATGTCAAAGAGACACATTTTGGGGTGGTGAATTTTGCTTGCCTACGATGTGTAGATAGCACTGTACTTACCTTAGTAGTAAAATACAGATTTGCTGGATTTAAATAGCCAATAGATGTCTAGCAATTAAGTAACAAAAAATAGTAGTAAGAATAGTTTTTTGAAAACACAGCAGAAAAAGGAACAGGGAACATTCAGGGTAGGCAATGGAGTGTTAAGATACATAACATGACTTTTATCCTACTCAGAATATTAAAAGTCAAACTTTGGTAAGAATTCAGGAGGGGAACGTGGCCGGATGTGGAGAGTCAGTTGAAAGTTCTGTGGCCAAACCAGCGTTGGAGTTAGAGTGGGACAGAGCTGAAGAACAATAAACCCAGTTGACTGAACACTCTGAACTCTGACTCTGCCAAGTAACCAGGTTTTACAGCTGATGTATGAGCAGTGGCTAATAAAGATGCTAGGCAATAATGATAGTTGTGGCTAATGTGGATTTAATAATCATTTATGTACCATATGCTGTTTTAAACTCTTTTCACACATGAGTTTATTTAATCCACATAACAGCTGCCTGAGGTAGATGATGTTATTATCCTCAACTCATACATGAGGAAAATGAGTCACAGAAATATTAAAAAAATTTAAAAGGTGTCTGGTGTCTTGTAGTTAGTAAGTCAGGGAGCCAGGAAGCAGACTGCTAGACACCAAAATGCACCCAAACTAAGTGTCAGAGCCTACAGAAACAAGGAATGACCTCAAGCAAAGTCATCATCATATCCTAGACTATTAGAATCAGTATATTATGTTCTCTAAAAGAATCTGTTTTAGGAGACAATAAAGAGAATCCTGCCTCAGATAGTAGAAAGTGATGACTCATGAAAGTTATTATCCCAAGAAACATAAAAGGTAGAATCTACATTTTTTTAACAGTAGGAAATTTAAGATATTTCTAGATTTATTTGCCTTTTGTGAGAAATTTGTACTATTGCCAGTTATAAACTCACATGTCGGCATGACCATCCCATTCGAATGAGTGAATATACCTTGAATTTTTAAAATATCAACAGAGAAAATATCCTATAGTGAGGAATGATGATGTATGTATAATGATATATATGATACATATATAATCATTCCTCACTATAGGCACATACTTATATATGCTTTTGGACTCTCACAGGAAATTTTCTTTAGCACAGAGTTTCAGGATCCTTGATTGCATTTATCCTTTCAGTTCTTCATCTGGAGAAAGAATTTAGACGACTTCAGTGTGATGGCAGCTCCTGTCTGCAGACACATCATGATTCAGCCTTTCCTTTGTATGATTTCTGTGGCTTCACCAAAGTCACTGAAGTTGGAGGCTCCAAAAGCAGACAGTTGGGAAGCACTTGTTCTCTGTGAGGAATGACATTGCTTGAGTTATGTGCCAGGATAAGTTACATATTCCCACATGACTCCTCCATAGGGAGGCAAGACATTTTGTTTTTCATTCCACCTAGCCAATTCTGACCTTCTGTCTGTTTGAGTCAGTATTTCCTTCAATATTAGTCAGTAGCATTCTGCTGATAATAAAGAATAAAAGGATTGAGTAAATCCTACTGCCACTTAAAGCTAAATGATTTTCAAATATTTATTTGTGGTTACCCACTCATTTCTTTTTCCACTATTGATTTTGGAGACAATTAAAAATCTCATGAATTCCATAATCTTTTTTTTTCTTTTGCATTATCCAGGTTAGTGAACATAAGCAACCTTGCTGGAGTGGATATGGGGAGGAATAGGTGTTGGGGAAAACAATAGCAGTTATCTATTAAGATTACAGTGTTACGTGTCAATTGCAAAATTTTAGTGATATGAAACAATGAAGATTCATTTAGCTTACATGTTTGTGGGATCATCTTTATTGACCTCACCTGGTCTGTGGTCAACTGTGTGTTTATCTGTGTATCTCTGATGATTTTAGTTGAGCTCACTCACATATCAGGGTCGTAATCATTGGATGATCTCTCTACTTTGGCCTTGGCTCTGATAGTAGGGATGACTCCTCTACACATGTATCTCATCCTTCCACAGGCCAGGCTGAGTATATTCATGCAGCTGTGCAGAGAAGCAAAAGAAGCAAAACTCAATGCTTATAAACACTTCAATGTTCTGCTTGTGCCTCATTTGCTAACATTGCGTTGGCTAGAGCAGTTCACATGGGATCAGACCAAGATTCAGAGAGCTCAACAATACTTCATGGCAAAAGGCAAAGATAGAAGGAGGGATAAAGAATTAAAATAATTTTCCTTCTACCTTTCTAAGCTCTTGGCTAGGACCCCCCAACCCCCATAAAGACCTAAGAACAGGAGAAAAGAACAAACAGAAGGTTAATAACATATATGTACCTCTTGTATGGAGATACCCAGAAAAACCTAGTAACTCCCTGAAATAGCCCCAGTCACCGTCTTAAATATGGTCTTCAGCTGAAGACAAAGGTGTTGGGGAGGGAGCAGGGAGGCCAGTTAGAGGAGATTACCAGAAAAAGCACAGTAAACAAGGGTGAGGTTGTTGCATAGATTTAAGTCCTTTTTCCTTTCTTGAGATTTAGAGTATTCTTTTCTTCCAGATACAAAGAATAAATTTCTGTTATAAATAGACATTTCCCTTATAAGTGTAAATGTCTCTTACAAAAGGGTAACTTCTGGTCAGTTTTCAGAGCTTTTCCTCTATCTGTTATTTCTTAAAAATAATCAGGTTAAATTAATCCTTTTGCCAAAGAGTCATTTTTTTGAGGGGTATATTTTGTTCCTCTTCAATCATTAATACAATTAATCTTCAGAAGAACTCATTTTCCCAGGGGGTTGGGAGAGGGAGGGGTTCACTTTAATTTTCAGATTATAAACTTATAAATCAATATTTTTTTATCCAAGCAAATAATAGCAAAAAAAAAAAAAAAATCCTTCTAGCCATTTAATGCATTGACCAAGTTTTTTAAACCATATGGCTTTCTTTTTATTCACTCATTTTTAAATATATTTGTGGTAATCACAAGCAGCAATTTTTTTAGTTAAGTAGGGATGTGGATGGGGCATCAGTTCTCAAAGAATAAATTTCTCCTTGTTGTGTTTTAAAAGATTATCAAATAAGTTAACCTAAGTCACCCAGGACCACATTTCCCCCCAGTCCAGGATTCTTTTCTTAGAGCCATATCCTTTGACTATATTTTACCATGTGGGCTCATTTGATATTCAAATAATTGTTCTCCCTGAGATACTGACTAGATTTCACTGGGGAATTGAAGAGAAAGGGGTTCAGTAGACAATCAACTTCTAGTCGTTTTGAAATTGCAGAGGTTAATGAGAAAAAAAAAAAACTGATTTGGTTGTAATTAGCAAAATGGCTCCCTTTTTAGAAGGCAACTCCTAAGGAGCTCTTTCCAAAATAGAATCCTACAGTTTCTACTGTGAAAACATAGTTACTTTGAGGGGGAAATATTTATCTACACACAAATACTGGTTAGGAATATGTTTCTAATATGAAAAAGCAAAATTCAATGAGAACTTTTTAAAGATCTTATTGGCTTTATTCAAGGATTTGTGAGTCCGGCAGCCTCTCCTCCAGCAGGTAGAGAGGAGCTCTGAGAACCTGTGCAGATGGGAGGCTTCTGCAGCAGAAGGGAGTGGGAACAAGAAAGTTATAGTGGCAAAAATTTGATTGGTTGTGGCAAAGTCACTTTTCTTTAGGGATGGCAGGGGTCTATCAGGTCAATTACCTCACTAATGCTTATTAGTGACTCCTGATTGATTGATTCAAAATTCCATTTCTGGGAAAGCCAAAACTATAATTAAGTTAGGTCTCGGTTTGGTGACATGGCACTTAGCATAAGTGACTCCATTTTAGACCCATCATCTGGTTTTTAGCATTGATGTAACGGGAAGGAGTCAACATTCCCCTCTTTACTTTTAAGGCAAGTTCACATTCTGCTTCAACTGATTTTTTTTTAACAATATTTTTTGTATTCTTTTATGGTCTGCCAGTACTTTTTTGAAGCCCAGTTAGATAGAATAGCAGCTAAGATAATTGAGACTAGAAGGGGGCCTACTATCTCTCCAGAAGCAAGAAAACGTCAAAAGAAAGGCATTACAAAGCGCTATTGTGACTCAAAAATCACTTGTTTTTTAGGGGTATTTGCTAATATAGAATTGATTTCTTATCTTCCCAGCCCCTAGTGAGCCTTTACTGTGCAAATTCGCTGATGGAGGACAAAAGAAGCGACAGAATCAAAGCAAATACACCCAGAATGGAAGGCCTTGGCCCAGGGAAGGAGAGGTGAGTCCTGACTGACTTTTGCTCAGAAATATAGCAGTGGACATCCCTCAGAAGGGTGGCAAGACAGATATTTGGGACCCTGATGAATTCGAGTCCTGTAGAAAATTAGATGGCTTTGAAGGGAGCAAATGAGAAGGCCTATGTTAATGTGCTCTAGATAAAATGACTTGAGGAGGAGTGCAGGACTTCAAAATTGACCTCAGTTCTATCCTATAATAAATCCTCTGTCTTTAACCAAATCTTAACCCAATATACACTCACTGAAAGAATTATCCACAAAGACTTGATCCATAATTGTGAGTACCTATATTTTCAGTGAAATCAATAGTGAGAGTTAAATGTTTGTGTTTGGGAAAAAACACGAATTTAGATTTATTTTATTCTACCCTTGAGATAGTCTACTTGCTCATATATGTGTATGTATGCATTTTCCCATTTGTTCATAAATGTGTTGATATGTATTTTATATATGTATATATCAGTATAAAATATGACATTTTCTGTTGGTCAAGAAAGAGGGGGAAAAGTTCATATACACAGGGTATTGTTTATCACAATAAAAAATAAAAGGCATTGAGTAGTTAATTATCCATTTATACTCTTAACACAAAGAAGTAGAAAAGCAAGCTTATGTATCCAATGACCCATGGGAATGATTTCCTTTTGGTTATTTTTATTGTAAGAAGACAAGGAAAAGGTATCTGGGCTTCTAAGAGGTTTTTTTTATTCTTTATGAAATGGAATAGAGTTGCTTGAATGACTTGAATAAATGCAATTTTGTACCAAAGCCATAATTTCAACAGAAGAGCTTTATTTCATATTTCTATTCAAAGCACCTACTTCATCCATTTCTCATTTAAGAGGCATCCCACTTGATGCAGCATTCACAGTTGTAAGGAAGGAAGAGGGTGGGGATTTTCTCACCAAAACCTTTAGCCAGTTTTTAGTTTCTAACACTGTTGTCTGTTTTGAGTATTTCTATGCAGGTCTCAAAACCTCTCTTAAAGTGTATAGTTACGCTCAAGTATTGTATAATCTATAACTCATTATTTTAAGAGAAAAAGAGGGGAATCACCACTGAGCACTTGAAACTAATGAAAAAGGAATGTTTGGATACTTCAACTATAGAAAGGCTATCTGTGTTATGTTCAAAAAAGGAAGGGGAAATGGAATGACCCCTGTGTTTTAGGTAGAGGTTAGTGACCAACAATTAGCCCCATTGCCTCCAAAGACAGCTGATTTCTGACAGCCCTCATTATGACATCCATCCCATACCAAATATCGTAGTCTAGAAAGACTCATTTGATCGTTTAAAATGCTATTGGGTCAAATGCTCACTGGTGAGAGAGATTTCTGGATCATAAACCATCACCAAGAAGCCTTGACAGTAAATTAGTTGGCTTGGTAATGATGACCAAAACCCCAGTTCCTGTCCCCATAAGAACCTGAATTATCATATCCACAAAAGGGATGCCAGCTTCAGCAAGACACTGTACTTAAATCTACATTTCTTAGGAACCGAACCAATAAACATGAGAAATGTAGACAGAGCTGCCACTTTGCTACCTCATATAAATCTAAGGCTTTAGGTTGATGTCATGGTAAAGAACATGTGTACTATTGAGACAGAAGCATTGTGGAGTCAAGTTTAACACCCAGAGCATCTTGTAGTTTAAATATAGGTTTTAAATATATATTCCTAGTCTCTGTTTTCAAAAGTTGCTGTTTAAGAGTTCTACATTTTCCTCTTGAACTGTGAAAATCAAGGGACCTTCATAAATTTATCTGTGACCCATAAAAATGTATTCCAAGTGTGTAGACACATTCAGAGGAAAGAAATTAGGAGAACAAGTAGCATGCACTAAACATATGCTTGCCAGATAGCTTGATTTTGAGATAAGCACGTTAATTTTTACATCTTGGTCTTAAGTGCAGACACTCTGAATGTTGCATAACTGTGTGTGTCCATCATAATATATATTTTTGCTTCTATTTCCCCTTGCTTTGTGATTGCTAGAGTAAATTATGTCAGCATGGTTGATAAAGTATGGCATAATGTAAATTATTCCTATGTAGGCAATATTTAATTAATTTTTATATACCAGGAAATTCTAATTACTGTATTTCATCATTTCTAAAACACATGTTTTCATGGTTGTTTTTTGACATTTTAACATTTCTGAAATTGGTTCTCCTCTTATAAACAATGGCATTATTACAAGACAATTTGCATTTGCTCCTATTAGTCACCTGGGGGCACTACCTACATTCTCTGTTTAAGGTCTTTGACCACACTGGCTGCATGAATTGAAGCACTAATCAAAGCAAGGACTATGGGTCAGATTCTTAGGAGAGATTTTCTCTGAGCTCTTCCTTCATGCAGTATTAAGACTGAGACATGGATATTCCCTTGAAGTCAATTTCTGATGGAGGGTCTTGTTTTCCATTTTCTTTGTAACCCTTTGCATACCAACTTTATCACATCATTTTGGGTTTTTTTACTTGTTTGCTTGCTTGTTGGTTTTCATTTTTGTTTTCTTTTTTGCTTTTTGGGTTTTTTTGTTTTTGTTTTGTTGTTATATAAAGTAATGGTAAACCTTTCAATCGCTGTTGCCTTAGACAAAATGTAAGATGATAGTTTCTATTCTGATGCTTCAGTATTTGGGATATTACTACAGAATGAGGCTCATGTTTCCTCTACCTCTCCCATGAAAGTCAGGTTAAAAAAAATAAAAAAAAAAGATAAAAAGTATTTCTCCTGAAATGTTTAAGTATCTTAGAAGTATTGGGGGCCTGGGTGGCTCAGTGGCTTAAGCCTTTTGCCTTCGGCTCAGGTCATGATCTCAGGGTCCTGGGACCCAGTCTTGCATCTGGCTCTCTGCTCTGCAGGGAGCCTGCTTCCTCCTCTTTGCCTGCCTCTCTGCCTACTTGTGATCTCTTTCTGTCAAATAAATAAATAAAATCTTTAAAACAAACAAACAAAAAAAGAAGTACCTACACATGACAATTGATAAGCTAATTAAAATTTTAATTTATTATGTAAAGCTATTTTCTTCTGAGTGTCATTTTGATAACAGTTATTTTAACATAGTTAGTGAAATATATTTCTTTACCCCCCCAAAAAAATCCAGTACTGAAAAGTTTATATACATAAAGTAGTGTAGATTAGCAAGGTTCTGAAATACAAATATATGCTGCTGGACATATTTTTGCATAAGTGAAATACACAGGGGTATTTTAAAGTCATTAACTAATCTCTTAAGTGACAATCAAAACTTTAAATAGAGCAATCAGGGATAGAGGCTGTTAGGCCTCTCTTTCCCAGTGCTCTACAGTTCTCATCATTTTATTTCTTGAAGCAGAAATCCACAAACTCTTTGGTCTCTGTATCTTTTTATCTTCTTAGTTCATCAAAAAAAATAAAGCCATCCCCCATTAACAAAAATATTATATTTTATGGAAAATATTGTATCTTTCAAAGATTTTTTTTGATAATAGCACTCTTTCACATTTTTGCAAATCACTTGAATGTCTGATTTAATAAAAGATGAGATTTTCATACCTGCATCAGCGTTCAACCTGTTGCAATATTCTGTTTGGTTTAATTATATGAAGAAAATCTAACTCCACATTAACATGCTATTGGAAAAGGGAGGGCTTATGGATCTCCTAAAAATATCTCAGGAACCCTCAGATATCCTTAGACCACACTTTGAGAACCACTGTCCTAGAGATGCTTGAGCCAAGCATAGGGCTCATATTCAACTTCCATATACCAGAAAAGCCACTCTGCTTGTTAAAATAGGAAAACATACTTCTTTCATTATGTAAATAACTGCTGACACTAGTCTATCAGAGTGACCTCTCTACTCCTTCCATTACGATGCCTCCTGCAGGACCCATTATGATCTCATAAGAATGGAGTGCTGGCTGGCACACCAGGAGTTTCCCAGGATGCTACTCCAGCATTTACATTCTGATTGGCCAGTGCTTCTGTCATAATGGTGATGCAATGTTTTTAATGTCACCCTTAGCTCAGAAATGGTTCCACTTTATCATCACTATGACTTTCAAGAAATGCAGTGGCTAGATATCCCATTACAGCTGAGGCCACAGTCTTTACTTCAGACAGAATGTTTCCCAAATTGTTCTTGTTAGTGCTCTCCCAAATGACTGGTCTGGAATTGGGAATAGAATCTGGAACCGGCAATCAAAAATATATCAGGAGTCACAGGAATAAAAGACACGGCATGAAGAAAGTAGTTTGTGGTATTGTAATGGGGTTGTTGGTGACAGATTGGAGCTACATGAGTGGTGTCATAGAATAGTGTATAGACTTGCCAAATCACTGTATTGTACACCTGAAACTAATACAACATTATGTGTCAACTCTACTTAAATAAAAAATTTAAAACAAGCAAATGAGCAAATAAATATAATTTCAATAATATATATAACCATACACACACACATAATATCAGGAACATGAACTCCTGTTTCTTCTTCCTATATTTCCAAAGAAGGTTTGGAATGACTACCAGAAAGCCACCAAATTTTTTGGTACCCAAATAATTTGCACAGCTGATCAAAAGTGTTCAATTATGTTGTAAAGATCAAAGGCTTAAATCAAAAGATGAATGTTTCTACTACAATGATTAGAGTTACTCAAACCTTGAAATTACTTTATGTTGACAATTGTTTTGACTAGTCTCTAGATTTCCTTCAGAATTTTCAAATATAACTAAATGCTAAGTGTCAGATTATAGAAGATGGTGATATTTCACCAAGTTTTCATGCTAGGACATTATCCTTACATAGTACAAATATCATAAACACACTATTTTTCACTGGCTTCGAAACTCTAGTCTAGCTTTCATAGATTTTCCCAAGCCCGATAGTAACTGAGTCAGTAAATGTCATTGATAACAATTGCTTTGGGTATTGTACCTCCAAGAAATAGTATTTTGGCTATGGACACAAACAAGAAACAAGGCAATTAAACAAGAAGTAGCTTGAGAAACAAGACAGAGGACCATAGGGGAAGGGAGGGAAAAATGAATCAAGATGAAACCAGAGAAGGAGATAAACCATAAGAGACTCTTAACCTCAGGAAACAAACTGAAGGTTGCTGGGGAGGGGCTGGGGAAAGATGGGGTGGCTAGGTGATCGACATTGAGGAGAGTATGTGCTATTGTGAGAAAATAAATAAACAAACAAATAAATAAATATTAGAAAAAAGAAGTAACCCAACAAAGTAGTCAAGTACTTCACATGTCTAGTGAAGAAATGCCAAGATTTTATTATAAAACTAAAAGCAATAAAATGGTATTTCTTGCTTTTATCTATCTTACAGTTCTCTGCTAGAGTCAATTTCAAAACAATTAGCAATAACAAATATGTTCTATGTGATGCTCTGAAGATACTTTTCTTTACTGTGGAAATGAAACATTTAATGAGATTGTCTTCACAGTCTGAATAAAGGGAGCTAAAATAATATTGTTAACAATCAGCACTCAGGTTCCTAGGAATAGTTTGCAAGGTTATTTGGGGGGAGAAAATGAAGTAAGCTTTTTTGGGGATGCATTCTAGGAATACTAAGGAATACTATTCCTGAATGAGGAGCAAGTTTTAGAGAAAACGTGATGATATATCTCAAAGACGTTTTGTTTGAGTGCATTTCTATTTGCAAACTTTGGGTACAGGGATATAGTATATGCATTTCCTAATACCAGCAGGTACCATTCACACAAACCAGATGTAAATTGTGTTCCTTACAGTAGTGAAATCCTGTGACTCTGCCTGAATATGTTTGAAATCTTTTAAGAGGTAGAGTAAACTGAAGAATATGCTTTAATTTCCTTAAATTAGGTCTCGTTAAGATGCCCACAAAATCCAATTTTACTGAACTAACTTTATTAGTTTTTTTTTTTTAAAGATTTCATTTATTTATTTGACAGACAGAGATCACAAGTAGGCAAAGAGGCAGGCAGAGAGAGAGAGAGAGAGAGAGAGAGAGAGAGAGGAGAAAGCAGGCTCCCCACGGAGCAGAGAGCCCAATGTGGGGCCTGATCCCAGGACCCTGGGATCATGACCTGAGCCGAAGACAGAGGCTTTAACCCACTGAGCCACCCAGGTGCCCTAAGTTTTTTCAGTTTTATCACAGCCAGCTAAAACTATGTGATCTGATATGACCCAGATTATCTATAACCCAGATAATATGTTGTCTATTTTCATACCTGAAATCAACTCGTTTTCAGTGATGGATGAAAATTTCCCCTGTGCTTTAAAGTTTTATAACTCTTGTCCATTCACAGCTACTATTAATAAACATTCTCTCCAGTGCCAGTAAGTGAATGAAAGCCTGCAAAGATCAGGTGGGAGAATGGGATTTCTCATACAGTGACGAAGTCCATAGCTGAGAGCAGACAAAGTTGATAAACCTGATTCCAAACATCCAGCCTCCTCCTCAGACTGCCTCAAGGTAGTAGGAGTAATTATTCATTCTGACTAAATCCATTTATGATTGAGACAAAGATGGCTTTTTAGATTTCTAAGTAGATAGATAGCCATTCTTAGTACAAAAGTTACATCCTATATTCCCACTCAAGATAAACGTTTCCTTTGAGATCCATGTCTTCATTTTTATGTTTGCTTTTGTTTTTATTTTTCTGAAAGAAAATGAGTACACACAGAATTCTTCATAATTCTGAATCTCAGCTGTGTCTCCATCACCATAATCACCACCACTCTTGTCAAAAGGCGTTTGCTCCTTCTATGACTTGTACTTTATGCTGTGTCCCCAGGACATATGAGGTATAAGGAAGACCCCTTACCCTGAATGTATATTAGAACTGTACTGTTGGGACGCCTGGGTGGCTCAGTGGCTTAAGCCCCTGCCTTCGGCTCAGGTCATGGTCCCAGGGTCCTGAGATTAAGCCCTGCATCTGGCTCTCTGCTCAGCGGGGAGCCTGCTTCCCTTCCTCTCTCTGCCTGCCTCTCTGCCTACTTGTGATCTCTCTGTCAAATAAATAAAATCTTTAAAAAAAAATAATAAAATTTCAAAAAGAACTGTACTGTTACCATGAGAACCCCTCTATCTCCTTATGTTTCCTATTTGCTTTCTTACTTTCTCAATATGTGACTCCTTTTTGCAGAAATTATCTTTTAAAGGGAAGAATTGTGTTAGAAATAGATTTTTTAAATAAAAGGAGCAGTTTAAACAAAAAGCATTCAGTCAGTCGATGAGCACTTAGTGAGTGTACCCTATGTGAGAGGACACACAGGACTGGACATAATGGACATGACATAAACATATAGACAGATTCCTCCATCCCTTTGGAACCTAAAATGGCAAAGATCTTCTCTGCCTGTAAAGTACACGATTAAACATTGGGTAGAATATAATTGAGTACCATGGAAGTACAATTACTGACTATAACTAGCTCTATCCCCTTACACTACAGTGAAAGAAAACCAAAACCAAAATAAAAATATAAAAATATCAAAAGTAGCAGCCACAAGACTGTCAGTGCACACTTGTTTTGTTACTATTAACTGTTTGATTGATTATGTGTTTGCTTTTCAGTGTAGGTAACTGAGAAACTGACTTATATGCATTTACAAACCAGAAAAATCACCCCAGAGTTGAAAAGTTCCACTTCGTTACTTGTCCAGTAAATGCCCCTATGCCCCTGGGTGTGGAATGGCACAGAGAGAATAATATTTAGAGGAGCAGCTGGAGCTTGGGTGTGATAGAGTCAATCTTGTGTCCTTCTCTCTAATGCAGCTAGTGAGAATAATAATTCCTTCTGAATTTTAAGGATTCATGTGTGTCAGCATCTGTGAAGTGCTCGGTATTCTTTGCTATTCTTCCTATTTTACCAGACAGTCTACTTTTGTGGTTAGGGGGAAAAGTGGAGCATTTCAACCACAAATCCACAGCCTTTGAGCTGGGTGACAACACTCATGGTTAAAAGTGCATATTTGGTGATTGGGAGGGTTAAATGAAGTGGTGAGGGTAAAGCCCTGAGCACAGCTCCTGGAAAACTAGAATCACTTCAGTATCAGCTATTATTATCGCTCTCATAATATCATCAACACAACTCGGGACTTTTTAATCTGAAAGCCAGTTTTTCTGTATGTTTCTTATGACTCAAATGCTTGAGTCCTTGGTTTCCAATTTCATGTCTTGTCTACTTATTTTCCAAATGGGGATTATTTTTAATTGATACAACATTCATTTGAAAGGAAATCTGATACCAATATAATTTTTCCAACTGTATTTTGACTTATTTAATAAAATATAAAACAAGTAGAAATTAATTTATTTTCCCTTTGACCTATATTTTATTAAGGTTTTTAAAAGATCACATTCCAAATCATCACCTGCATTCCAAACACTATTTAGCACTGAAACGTTAGGTGGTGTTCAAATTTCTAGCCACTTTTCTCTTGAAGGTCATGTAATCATAAGAGCCAAGAGCTGCCAGGGTAAGAGGGACTTAGATGGAGAAAAAAAGAAAGAAAAGTAAAAGAAAACATGGACTATTGCTAGATACCAAGGAAAAAATTGAGAACTGTGGAATTACATAGTTGATGTTTTTCAAAAGAAGGAAAATGAATTATTAACCTACCTATTCTGGCACATAATGGCAATTAATTTTGGATATAGAAAGTGCTTCTATATCTCTGTGGCCGTGAAAAGTATTCCTTATGCACAAGGACTTTCTAGTATCATTCAAAGCAATTATCTCTTACAAAGAAACATGCCAATGCCACAACTGGTGACCTACTGGATTTAACAAAGAGTTGGGAAACAGGAATTTTCTTGTACATTTTATGGCTTCAGAGTGCTGAATGTCAATAATTGTTAACTTTCCATATTCGAATCTATTTCAAGAGTATTATCACCAAGTTCTTTTGTGAAAGGAATTTTTAGAATTCCTATAAATAGTAATACTAATCCCATTTATAAAATTGCCTTTCATTTACTGAAAGACTCAGACTCATGAAATTGTCATTTGAAAGAAGATACAGTTGAGGGGCTCCTGGATGGTTCAGTTCAGTTGAGCATCCAACTCTTGGTTTTGGCTTAGGTCATGATCTCAGGGTCATCAAAGTGAGCCCCTTGTTGGTCTCTGCACTGGGCATGAAGCCTGCTTAAGATGCTCTCTCTCCCTCTCCCTCTCCTCCTCCCTCCAACTCTCCCTCCCTCCACCCCATCAAATTAATAAATAAATATTTTTTAAAAAATACAGTTGACTACCATTATTCATGGGCTCCATATTTGCAAGTTTACCTACTTGCTAAAATTTATTTGTAACCCAGAATTAATACTCATGTGTTTTCATGATCATTTGTAAAAAGCATTAAAAAGGTCGTGTCAGCTGGGGATTAAAAAGTACAGTTACTGTGATGAGAACTGAGTAAAATACGATTATTGAATCACTATATTGTATACCTGAAACTAATATAACACTGTGTGTTAACTCTACTGAAATTCAAATAATAAACTTAAAATAAAAAAGTCTGAGTCACCAAGCACACATAGTCCCAAATGAAGTTGAACAAGAGATGTTCTGACTTATTGTGTCAACTCTTACCCTTTTAATAAGGGTTTTTTTCTTGCTTTATTTAGGATCACATTTTTTGCATGTTTGTGTTTTTCATTGGTGATTTCACTGTTTAAAAGGGCCCCCAAGTGTAGTGCTGAAGTAATGTCTAGTGTTTCTAAGTGCAGGAAATCCATGACGTGTCTAATGGAGACAATATGAAAAAAAAAATGGAGATAAGCTTTGTTTAAGCATGACTTACAGTGCTGTTGGCTTTGAGTTCATTGTTGCTGAATCAAAAATATTTATTTAATAAGGTGTCCTTAGACAAAATCACAACTAAAACAAGGTTGTATATTAATTAGTTGATGAAAATGTTGTGAACAGAGCCTTGTAGGAAACTAATACTGTATTTCCTCTAGAGACAATGAGTTGTATTCATAATTTGGTGTTTATGGTGACTTTATAGAATATAATTGCTGCTAATAACAAGAATCAATTGTATCTTGTTTTATGATTATTGTTATTGAGAGCCAGTTACTGGTTAAGTTTATGTCTCTTCCACTGACGTAAAAAGCAATGTGTGTAAGTGTCAAAAGTAACTGTACCAATGCATGCAGCCAACTATCTTTATTTAACGGTCTTGGGGAATTTTATTAGAGTCAGTGGTCAATTGTTATCAATAAAGACAATAGATTTACTCCACTCAACCAAAAAGTGTAAAATTTTAAGGAATTTAGAAAAAGCTCTTATCCTATTTTCATGAATTGAATGAATCCATGAGTGACCAGTGGCTTGTAATCACTCTGTCAAGATCACTAAACATTTGATGCAGTTAAAGCTTCATATATCTTCCTTAGCCTAGTCATCAGCCCAACACATTGAATTATTTCTATTGTTACTTAAAAAATTCTTATTTACCCGCCTATCTGCATCGGAGGAGAAAGCTATATTGGCCCTTTACTTTAGAAATCCAAATGATTCACATTTATATGGTAAATATTTGATGTTGAAGAGCACATAACATAGATGGCTAAGGAAGTAATAGCAAAAAAGTTGCATAAAATCTGGAGAAAAAAGGTTATCCCTATTGTCACCATTTATGAAGAATACTCTGAACAAAATATTTTGTTGAGTTTATGAAAACATTGGCTGTCACTAGCTGTTACCAATGCTGCTGTATAGCACACACTTTGAGGATTCTTATCAGTGAGGAAGACAAGAAGCAGCTTACCATGTGTCCCTTTTACCTTCAATTGGCTCTGTTTGGAATAGCGCGCCCAGCTCACAAACCCTTTGATCAGTCACCAGTCAACATCCTTCTTATTAAGTATAAGAAGAACCTGACAAGGCCCAGAAATATATCATTTCTATTAGCTTTGGAGCCATATTGACTAAAATTTAATTTTACAGTACTGAACATTAGAAAATTTATGTTTCAGAGATATGGAGTTGAAGTATTGCCCCAATGAACCATTAGAAATAAAAAATACTTTAAGGAAAATAATATATCTAAAGAACTATTTTAAAACTTAGCAGTAAAAGGATGTAGATTCAAGTTATCTTTGACCATATTCCATGAAGGTAGAAAAATCATCTATATAGTTTGCAATTTCCTTTGGGTATATCATGATGCTTGGCATTTAATTGTCCAATTATTTTCTTTAATGGGACCTTGGAAAAAATTAAGATATATCTAACAACATTGCCAGGTTCTGCAAATAGTTCTTTTAACCTTGAACTGAAGAAGAGTCTTTCCATATGTGATCTTAAAAAGAGCTGTTATGATGCATTGCAACACCTGCAAGTGAATTTGTTAGCCAGCCCACCAAATGTACTCTTATTTCTTTCATGTGCTTTACTGACAATTTAGAGAGCAGACTCAAGGTGAATGATACTCATAATCTCAAAAAAATCTTCTCGGTTGACACAAAAAATTGAATGCTCAGTAGTATAACATAGAAACTTTCTTACTCGGTTAAGTGTTCATATTTTAAAGCTGCTGGGCCCATTTTTTCTAACCTATGATCACTAAAGATAAAAAGCAGATCTTGTAAATTCCTGTAATAGTATAACTCTGGATGTGATGCATTTGATGATGAGCTCTAGAAATCTTCCTAGTCTCCATTCTCAAAAAAAAGAGGATGGGAAAACATGCTTATATTCTTGGAGAGGAGAGTGGGGCATGGGGTTTATGAGGTGCTGAAGAATGGGAAGATTATATCAAGAATTATAAGGAGAAAGGCTGATTGATAGTTGATCTCCATGTTCTCTGATTCCCTTGAACCAGTCTCCATGGCAACTAAGTGGAGGCATCAACCAACTGAGAGATTTCTGGAGTTGTTGGCATTGTCCTGGCAATCCCAGGCTGCCTCGAGAGCCAGAATTATCCCCATCAATATTTAAGTCACAGCTTACAAGCTCCATATAGCATCAAACTACAGCTGGGGCCTGGGGGAATATAAATCAATTAGTCAGATACATGTAACTCCCACCTATTCAGTTGCACAGGCTTACCCTGGTAGCAACCTCAACATTTTATATTTTTTACTTTACTTTATTATGGTGGGGTTCTAACCGTATATACACTACATCTTTGACTCTATAATACCATCAATTAAAGATGAAATATTATTCTAAATATCACTAAAAAGAGGAGAAAGTTTCTAAACTCAAATGCCATCAATCATCATGCAAGCCCCAATTTCACAGACAGTAAAATGTGAAACACACACACACACACACACACACACACACACACACGTCTTGGAGTCTATGAAGTTCAGTCATTCAGATTGAGATAGAAACAGAGGTGCCTACATAAAATATGGTAATGTTCTCTTGTCTCTTTCATAATGATCAATCAAGACTTAATTTAACTTCGGTTTGAATGACAAAGTCAGACCGGAGCTTTGAGAACTTCAGCCAGCCACATCATACCTTCCCTTCTGTTTCCCTTTTGATGACTTTTTCTTTGTGCAGCCATTGGCTTTCTCAGCCTTCCAGCCTTAATTCTGTTTGCATCTTTTTGTCTTGTCCCTCTTTTTTACCATATAAGGGAGAAATTCTCTGCCTGACTAGAATGCTTCAGTAAAAGCCAAGAAGGACAAATGCTCTGATGACAGAGTATATAAACAACAGCATGACTCCCCTTAATGTTCTTCCGCCAAACATAGAGAGGTGAATTTTCTCTATTCTCTGCCTGTCTTTGCTACTTTTTAAAGTGATAAATCCCCTGCATTTCATTTGCTTGATTTCTGACAAACCCCTGGCAATATCAAAATGACTTTTCACAGTCTTCTCTGCACTCCAAGTTAGTAACTTGGGTATGTGGGGCCTCTAGGTGTTCTGGCTGTCTCTGATTTCTCCCAGGCTCTTACTCATGATTTGGTTCAGGTACACTGGCTTCCCTTCTGCACTGGGAAGGTCTCTCAGCAATCCAAACCTTTCCCCATCTCCACTCACCAAGCGAGGACTGAGACGTTTTCCGTATCACAAGAGCAATCCTCACAGAACAATGGTGTGGATGGATTGGAAGGGAAAGGCAAGCAGAGGCAGGAGAGGGTATCTCTGCCCAAGGATATTAGTAAACAGACAAACCAGAAAGGATAACTTGAAAAATGACGCTTATTAGTAAACACACAAACCAGAAATGATAATTTGAAAAAAAGTTGCTGACCATATATTCAATGTACTAATTTAACTTCACAATAAATGTGTGGGATTCAGTATAGATACTTGAGATTGAGACCAAGATTCAGGAATCACTGAGACATAAATAATAAATAGTTGGGATTGGAAAGTGAATGTCATCACAGTACAGAAGCAGAAAAGAGGGCCTGAGTACCTGCGGGCATCTCAAAGGGGCGGCGAGGGCAAGGGTGCAAGTAGCATCATGGACAATTAGCTCTGAGGTCAGAAGAAAACTAGGCTCACAGGGAATCCAAGAGAAAGGAATGTTGAAAGAAGAAGGAAATAAGGGGCGCCTGGGTGCTCAGTGGGTTAAGCCTTTACCTTTGGCTCAGGTCATGATCTCAGGGACCTGGGATCAAGCCCTGCATTGGGCTCTCTGCTTGGCAGGGAGCCTGCTCCCCGCCTCCCCCCTTCCCCGCCTGCTTCTCTGCCTACTTGTGATTTCTCTCTCTGTCAAATCAATAAATGAAATCTTTAACAAAGAAGAAGAAGAAGAAAATGAAGAAGAAGATCACTGGTCAATTGATGCAAAGTAATCTAATATGATTTGGAATAAATATCTTAGATTTAGAAGTTATGAAATTTAGAGAATGCAATATGAGCCATTGCATAGGTTGATGGACATATTTTACAGAACAATTAACAGGACGTTTATGTTTTATCCCATGACCAAGTAGCATAATCTTCTTTTGGTAGCTTTGGCAACATCCTCATCTACAGTCTCATTTGTCCTTCATCTTCTCTTTAGGAGAGTGAGTGGTTACACATAGCCTGGGCAACATCCCTTGAGCAGGAGAGCTTTCTATGGTTGACTGCATCTGCCTGGGGAAACACCCCATTCAGTCATTGAGACGACACCAAAGCCATTGCTGGCAAAACCCTACCCATTTTCTCTCATCCACTTTCAGCAAATTTGCCCTGAGCATATTTCCTAGAATTAGGTTTTTTTTGTTTTTGTTTTTGTTTTGTTTTGTTTTTTCTTTTAAACAGGAAAGAGATTTAAAATCCTTTCTTAGGCCAAAAACTTTACTTGGTATTGATCATTTTGTGGTTTTCTGGTGGTTTTTATTTGTTCTTCTGAATATCTTGGGTATCTACACTCCAGCTTTCACCTGTGAAATCCTCTGTTTCTCAGCCAGTTTGGCCATTTGGATTTATGAATCCTTCTTAGCTTCCATCACTAGAATCACTGTGTCATTAACCCTGAATCTTTAGGATTTATTCTTAACCTTCCGCCCATTCTCACATTGATCCTTCTGGCTGTAGCAATTCCCGTTCCAACCCAGATCTTCTGTACTCTACTGACCTAGCAAAGCTAAATGTTTCCTGACATTTTCAAGCTTATCCCTGAATTAAGCCTGTTATTTATATCACTTTTACAAATCATACGCCTTTTGTTTTTCCTCCTGAATTTTAAAAGTTAAAAATAACTTATAGAAGATATGATGAAAATTATATCTCCTTAATGAAAATTAAAGGGATTTTCCCCTTTGTAAAAATAATTCTATTTATACACAGCTTCAGAAAGTCAAGAAAAATATGTGAAAGGAAAAAAATCACTTAATAGTTATAACATTCTAATATTTTGACATTTAACATTGTTGAAATTTTTGTTCTATTTCTAGTTAGAATTTTTTTTTAATTTTTAAAATTTAAATTTTTGCCCCGTATCTTAAATATAATTATGTATCAGGATTTCTTCATTAAAAGACATGTTTTCTAAAGAGAAATACTGGGAAATAAATATAAACAAGGTTAAGTGAGGTTTTGCTACCGTAACAGACCTAAACATTTATAACACATTATAATTTTCAAGCCCTTGTACCCATATCACCTCTAAAGTCACCTTATTTTATTTATGGAGTTTTAAATTATAACCCATTAACAGTTATAAATATTGTTAAAATTGGTCGCAAGAAATAAACTCTTTCAAGATAATATCCAGAAAATTACATTATCCTTTTATTCCTTGGTTTCCCGAACTCATCTTGTGCTAATTCAGTATATAATATTTACTGGAATATATAATAATTAGTCTGTATGTACTAAAGTGGTGCTCTAAATCTGATTATGGAAAATTGGATATTCTCGTGATTATTCATTTTTACCCATACAATTATGATGCATCATCCATGAAGGCAGAATTTAGAAAAAAGAGAAATGTTACACTGAAGCATTGATGTCTCAATTTCCCAAGAATTACAGTGTAGATCTGTTTGTATAAAGTTTATTGCCTCAAACTCTTTGATCCCCATTTACATGACAATATCAAAATAGTTTCAAAAATTATAAAATGAATTCTATCAGTCTATCTTCTCTTTGGTTTTGTTATAGTCAACGATGCTTAGCTCCTCCAATAAGACCAAGCATTCCAGTCCAGGGGATCTTTCTGAACCATTAGTGCCTATTCTCCACCTAGCACATTTAAGCAGCATTTTTATGATTATTACCTCTTCATTTAACCTATTGATCTTTTAATTTTATGAAAATCAAATATCTAGCTCCTAAGACAAATAGATGTGTCTCAGTGAAATCCCTATATCTCTTGAAAATAATTAGATAACTTAATTATTCCAGTAAACTATATTTTAAAATTTCTTCTGAAATATTTAGCTCTTATAATATAAATTCTGTTTGAGAGAACTAGAAATACCCTATATTATGGCTGAAATACTAAGCGAAAACTCAGCTGCTGCTGGAAAATGACAAAAGCGCTCCCTTTTGTTTTAAATAAATTGAAAATGCTTCCAATATTTGAATAATGTAAACTTGAAAAATGGAAAATATTTGTGAATCTAATAAGCTCTTTTGAAAGAGAGAGACAGGATTAAACATCACTTTGCTATGTATGTGGTGTGACATTTTTGTTTTGTTCCAAGTTATTTTACTTTTTGTGCGACTTTGGAGTTTGTAAACATGCCATAAAATTTGGTAATTACATAATGATGATTTCATGGGTCTCACTTAGTGTAAAGGTGGCTAGACAGGGCAGCAAAATTGATTTTCTTTTTTATCTTTGTGGAAAGAAACAAAAGGAAATTGAATGCAAAATCTGCATTAAGACTATATTGGAATTATAACTCAACAATCTGTTACACATGAAATGAAAACCAGGTGTAGCCAAGTATTAGGTACTGTGGTACAATATTCAGCCAGTGGGTTAAGTTTAAACAACATTTTGTTTAACCCATGCCTTGTTTTGTTACCCATAATGTTCCAAATGCATATGACCTGAAACTATCTCTTGTCTCCTCTTGCCAAAGGTACTCAGAGGCAGGACTGTCCCTAGGCAAAATCATGAAGTAGGTGAATCTTGTGTTCATTCCCTACCCTTTTGCAATGACAATGTCACCTTAGATTCTCTCCACCTTCCTGTCACCAAGTGCCTACTCCAGCTGCTTTTCGCTCTGGATTTACCCTCTGTTTTCAGGGTGCTCATGCTGTTTCTTGTTGTCCAGTCCCTCTTTGATTATATAATTTCCCTACTCAAAAATGTGGCTCCCCCCAAGGAGCCAGGCAATGAAGTTTCTCCCACCTTTTGAGTCTTAATTCCCACTGCCCCTGCACCACAATATTCTACTGCAAGTGAATCACTCACCTTACCCTTTTTGTTTCTATATCTTTTCCGTGCTATTCCTTTTGTCTGAGCTGGCCTCCCTTTCTCATTTCCATCTGTTGGAATCCTAATCGTTTCTCAAGGTTCAACTCATCTGTATGTTCTCTACATGGCTTCCCTGATCATTCCCGGCCTCTCTCCTCTATACTTCATCTATTCCACTCATATGGCACTTACCACATGTTGCTTTGTATTATAATATTTATGTATGTGTCTTGTCTCCAGGCACTGTGCTGGGCGCTTTACAAACGTAATCTCATTTAAATTTCACAACAATCTGATGAGGTAGGTATTACTAAATCATTTAACAGTTGAGGAAACTGAGGTTCAAACAGGTTAAATAATTTGCCCAAGGTCACACCGCTAGAACAGAACAGAGTTAAGAATTGAACCCAGGTCCAAAATATATATTCTTTCCACAAAGCCATATTGCTATCTATTTAGTTCTTTTCCATCCCCTGAAAGATGGAATAGAGGTATAAAATATAGGAAGAAGCCAACTTAGGCTTTCTAATTATCACATGCTTCTTCAACAAAAAGGTAGAATTTGTTGGTAATTACTATGTTCCTAGCTAAAGCTGATTTGTTAACTATAGTCCATAAGGAATTCAAATAAAATGGGAGAAATTAAAAATCCTTACCTAAAGTTTCCAGAACAAACATGACATAAGAAGAGAATGTTTAAGACAATTCATAATTTAATAAAGGCTAAATAACATTGGTCTCTGAGCACTACTGGAAAATAAGTACAAGGAAAAGAAGAAAACATGAGGCTGACTAAGAAAGGCTTCCTACCAGTCCCCTAGGGATTTAAACAAGCTGTAGTGGTTAGGAGGCTGAAGGTATGATTTCATCCTAAATCTTTCACAAACAAACAATATCTCTATTGTGTATAAAGCCCATTTTTTTCCTTCCATCTCTAGTGTGGCATCTTGAATAAATTAGGGGAAATGAGATGAGTGTTTCTAAGAGAGAAATCTCATCCCCAATGGACAACTTTTACAACTGCCCTCTCCAGTAGCCAGCCCAACCATGGATTATGAGCTGTACCTTGGACAGGCCCATTCTCAAGAGTCTTCAACCTAGAACCAATCTCCCATTGGTCACATGACAGAGGCCCCATCTTGAGAATTTAGACTTAGTGTGTGTGTGTGTGTGTGTGTGTGTGTGTGTGTGTGTGTAAAGGATTTGTTTATTTGAGAGTGAGAGAGTGCAAGTAGGAGGGGCAGAAGGAGAAGGAGAGAGAATATCAAGCAGACTCCCTGCTGAGCATGGAACTCCATCTCACATCACTGAGATCACGACCTGAGCTGAAACTAAGAGCTGGATGCTTAACCAACTGACCCAGCCAGGCACCCCAGGGTCTCTTTGTCTTTTGGCACCACTGCTTTTGCTTCTCATTTTCTAATCCCCCCAGCTTGTCGTATTATCGGTTGCATATTTCGTTAACATGAGTAAGATGCAGTGATCATTAAACATGTGCTCTCAGTGCACCTCTGTTAACTTCTGCCAGTCATCTCAACTTTGCTTGCTAAACTCCTTTTCAATTTATGTATGTTCCCTGTATGCCAATCCTATTGGCTCTCCACACTTGTTCTTCATACCAATCTTAACAACGATTTTAAAATTTGGGGGGGAAAATAGTGTGTCTGATCCAAGCTTGAATATAGCAGGGCATACTGGACTTCAGGCCCTATTTTGGAAAGCCTGAAAATTTCCATTTTAGTTATGTTTGAAATCTGAGTAATTCAATGGACCCAACAGGAAAACCACCTTCACCTAAACTGAAATTCAAAACGCAAAAGCTCCTTTTCTTCTTTTCTCCAAAGTTTTCTATGATTTTTCTTGTCTTCCATAGAAGTCCTCAAAGTTAACTCATTTTTTTTCTTTTTCTTTTGAAATACTTATAGATTCATGGGAAGTTGGAAGAGAAAGGTACAAGGAGACCCTGTGTACCCTTCACCCCATTTCTTTCCACTGTTATATCTTAACGTAATTGTAGTACACTACGGAGGCCAGAAAATTGACATCAGTCTCATTCACTTTTAAATTTTAAAAAAGAACAGAAAATGTCTAACCTGATGATGATCTAGTCAGTTTTGTGTTTCACTCTACGTTCTGTTTCTACTCAAAAGCAGTAACCAGACTGACAGTGTTGGATACAAAAGGTCGTATGCCCATACACCCACAGAGAAAGTTCTCCCACATTGTTGGAGATGATCATCAGGACTCACGCAGACCTTTGGTCGGTATCATAGGTGGTGGGAGGGAGCCTCAAAAGACCAGGGCTGGAATTTGATTCTGCCTCCAAATGTGTGACCTTGAGCAAGTCACTTGACCTTTCCAAGCTTCAGTGTCTTCATCTTTAAAATGGAGGAACTGTTTCTCCTGCCTACTTCAGAGGGTTGTTGTGAGGATCAAATGTGATGATGTGTATGAAGGAAGGAGGTAGGCTGTGAATCAACAGTCATGAAGTTTATTATTCTTTTCTGAAACTATGCCTATTATAGAAGTTTAGTTTTTCAAAGGTGATTTTATTCTTAGAAACAAAACAAACCCACCTCCTTATTAGCCACAAGACCTATAATTTCCATTTTATGTAAATGACCTTGACTTTTTACCACTCTTAGTAGGACAGGCATTAGCAATGTATTGGACAAGCACTCTGTGACTCATTACCTACACACCCCGAGGCATAGCTTCTATTTTAAAATAAATATTTCCTAACATTTTCTTCTGAAAGGTTGAATGCATTTTGAGTAGCTTTTATTTTTATCCTGACCACAGGATTTATTCTTGCTTTTTTTCTTTTTTTTTTCAGCCATAAGACATATAATAGGTGCTCCTGACAATAGTGAGAAATTATAAAAATACCAGATTAGACAGCGGATGGTTTATGAAGTAGAAATGGAAATCATCCAAACTGTATTGTTCTTTGGTTTGTCTGGATTTATAATATAAACTCCTAACTCACTGGTGGATTCTGATGTGTGAGTTGTAAAAATGCTAGTCTTGGCAGTAAGGGTAGAAAAATGTATAGGATACAATAAACTTAAATCATGGAAAGTAAGATAAAAGTATTTGTGTGTACTGAATGTTTTGGGCACCAAGATAAAAGTGTTAAGATTTGTTTTCTCCTCTTTCCTTCCTGTATACAGGCTGGCATGGCTCTGACCTATGACCCCACAGCCGCCATACAGAATGGGTAAGTAGACAACATTTTTTCTATTTTAATTGCTAAAGTATCTTTGATCTCTGGATTCAGTACTGAAGAAAAATGTTCAAAA
This sequence comes from Mustela nigripes, assembly GCF_022355385.1. Lineage (NCBI taxonomy): Eukaryota > Metazoa > Chordata > Mammalia > Carnivora > Mustelidae > Mustela > Mustela nigripes. Next base: position 73,929,186 of record NC_081558.1, on the reverse strand, counting down.
CATTCTTTTGTTTTAAAACTTCAAACAGAAACTTTAAACCAAACATTTCTTATCATAATTTTTTCGTCCTGTGACTCTGACTTCATAACATCTTCCATGTCCTCTGTTTCCACATGGTGCCTACCCACATTATATGTCCCTCCCTCATGCTCTTTTTCTCTCTCTCTTAGAATAAGGAATGTAAAGAGGGAGCACAGATAGAGCTAAGCTGGAAGGTGTACCTGTGTGTCTCTGGGATAAGAGTATTAAACTGCTGGTAACTCTAGAATTCCAATGATTTTAGTGTTTTTCCAGTTCACTTAAACATAAATAATTCTTTTGCTATTTTCTTCTGGCTATTAGGGGTAAACAATGGACAGAGTCAAGTTAGAAACTTGGTGATTGTGTCTTCCCTATTTATTTTATGTGTTTATTTCATTGATTTATTTATTTATGTTTGGGAAGAGAGGAGAAGGGAGAAAGGCAAGAAAATCTTAAGCAGGCTCCAGGCCCACCACAGAGCCCAATGTAGGGATTAGCCTCACAAGATCATGACCTGAGCCGAAATCAAGAGTCAGACATTTAACTAACTGAACCACACAGACACCCATTACTCCTTATTTTAATAAGCATCTGGAAATTTATAACCTCTTACTTAGAATAAATCACATAGCTTAGGATTCTTCCTTGAGAAATAAGACAAACTATATTACCTGAACTCTCAAAAATTCTGTGATTCTGAGTATCTTGGGTTGAAACTTTCTTCTTAGTTTCAGTCCCTTCTCTTTGCTTTGACTGTCCTGCAATTGACAGTAATTATTCTTTATTCTTTGATTGGTTGCTTGTTTTATTTTCACAGCCTTGCATCTTGGATTTCTCCATGGCTTTCAGTTTTCTGTCTTATAATCTCATTAAAGAATCAGTCAGAATGAAGACCTCATTTAAGATCAATGTAGAATGATAAAAAGATGCCAACTCTATTTTCTACTTGGTCAGCTGCCTTTAATGAAAATCTATGAGATAGTGGAAATATTTAAATATCTCCTATTCTTAACAATGTTACTCATTTAGTAAGTGATTTATTCATTCATTCAAAAAACATCCAGTGAGTCTGCCAACCACTTTGCTATGCTTTATAGATTTAAAAAATCTTGTATGAGACAAGATCTTTGCCTTCAAGGAACTCAGAGTCTACCCTTCCATAAAAGAGTAAAACATGGGTGGTAAGCTAGGGAAGGAGTCTAGTCATTTTTTCCTTTTTAATCAAAACTTCTCTCCAGGAGCAAAAATTAGGGATTTATCCAGTAAGCATGTTCTTATTTCCAATAAGGCACTATAAACTTGGAGTGTAAAAAGAAGGAAAGAAATGCAGAATAAAGTCCTCAAGAATCACATTGTATAGCTGGGGAAATAAAATAACTAACTCAAAAGGTATGAAATAAGGCATGATATGCTAAGTGATGGTGACAGAAAATATATTATAATGGAATATTATTATATTAGAAAAATATTATAATGGAAGAGAATAGATGTATTGAACACATACTATGTACAAAGTACTTTATATTTGTAACTTAAGGTGTTTGGGAGCAGAATCAAATACATGAAATATACATGTAGGTGCAATTGGAAATGTATATACATAAATGGAAAATAAAAATAATAATTGAATGAGTGTCATGTGTTCACTAACCAGCTTCAATAAGTACTAATATTTTGCATACACTGTATGTATGTATATATTAGTCTGCGATATTTATCTATATATCTATTATAAATTCCTTCTTACCCATTGCTCTATATGAAGAATTAGAAATGTAGCAGTGACCTAGGCCTGGACTGCAATGAGAGACTGATGCTTTCTTATGCATTGTTTTAGGCAATCTTCTTTCTGATGCATAGTTTAAAATCTGACTGTCTTCTTGAAAAACATACTTTGCCAAGTGTTTATCCTGATTTATCACAGGCCTAAAGAGAAAGTAAAAAGGGATTTCTGTTCCTAATCTGAGCCACCAAAAGGGAGCTTTGGGTTAATGCTGTGTTGGAGGCTGTAAGGACTGCATGGAACACCGGGAACATTTCTCCCTTCCACAGGCCCTCACCTCACATTTCACCTCGCTGCCCATTTGCCACGTTGAGATTGGCTGCAGGTTCATCTGTGCACTTTATTTTTTTTTTTTAATTTTTTCATTGACATATAATGTGTCATTAGCCCTAGGGGTACAGGTCTGTGAATAGCCAGGTGTACACACTTCACAGCACTCACCATAGCACATACCCTCCCCAATGTCCATAACCCAACCACCCTCTCCCTACTCCCCTCCCTCAGCAACCCTCAGTTTGTTTTGTGAGATTAAGAGTCTCTTATGCATCTGTGCACTTTATTTTTTTTTATTTAATTTTTTATTTTTTATAAACATATATTTTTATCCCCAGGGGTACAGGTCTGTGAATCACCAGGTTTACACACTTCACAGCACTCACCAAAGCACATACCCTCCCCAATGTCCATAATCCCACCCCCTTCTCCCAAACCCCCTCCCCCCAACAACCCTCAGTTTGTTTTGTGAGATTAAGAGTCATTTATGATTTGTCTCCCTCCCAATCCCATCTTGTTTCATTTATTCTTCTCCTGTGCACTTTAAATCAGCCTCTCTATGACATATCTTTATCTGTACCTTATAGTAACAGTGTTACACTCTATTCTTGGAATTATTTGAAGTGTTGCAAAAATGGTTCACCCTTTTCACTGCCCACTTAAACATTTACAACAATGAATAGTTCCCTCATAAAACACATTTTTGTTAAGATGCTGAGGATACCTGTCTTGAGAATCCTGTCATCTGATCTACTCTCATTGACAAAGAACTGTATGCCATTGACCAGTCCCTCTCTTCAATAGCTTCTTGTCCACTGAATATTCCTTTCAGCCTATAGAAATGCTGAAGCCTTTTCTACCATTCAAGAGGGTAGAAGCAAAACAATTTTCATACCTAGGACATCACTTCTAGTGACCACACTATGTTAGTCACTTCTAGTGACAACACTATGTTAGCCTTCTTTTCACTGCTAAACAACTTCAGTTGTCTGTACACAGTCTTCCCATATTATTTTCTAATGAAGCTTACTAAATTATGAAGTCTGGTTTCAAACTTGAATGGAATTTCCTTTGCTGATGTTCTCAATGATCTCCAAATGCATCCATTATAACAGACACCCTTTTAGTTCTTAGGCCATTTGACATCTTGCCTCATTCAAATTGTCGTTGTTACCATTTATATCTTTTTGGAAATTTCTTATCTCTTGGATCCCACAGCTCCATTCCCTGCTGATCCTCCAGGCTCTGTACTCTTCCCACTCACTTGATCTCTTCTTATTCCTCCTCTTTTCCCCACTTATAGTAATCTTTCTTAGGGTTTTGTCTTTTTCTTGGTTGATCTCATCCATTCCTCTTGCTTTTTGGAACCTGAAGATTCCCAAGCTGACACTTGGAAATCATAAGTAGATGCAGGGCCCAATAATTACTCTTTGGTTGGCTGGTTATTTTATTACCTGTGTTTCTAATGCTTATTAGGTATTGCTCTTAGATACCTTTTCTGTCCCAAATTGAGATCATTAACTTCATCAATGTTTCCTAATACAAACAAAACATATTCAAATGAAAAACAAACAGGAAATTTGCTTCCTTTTTTTTCCCAATAATTCACTCTAAAGCCATTTAGGCCATAAACTCCAGTTCTCTGTTTTACAACTTTCTTGATAAAATTGGTCATTAAAACTTATTCAGTCTATCTTTGAACTATATCTTCACCCCAGCTCTTGCTCCTTGCCACTGGTTGAGTTCATTCAGTCTCCCTTCCTACCTGTACTAACCTTTTATTTGTGTCTAATATATCTTTCTTTTTTTTTTTAAAGGTTTTATTTATTAATTTGACAGAGAGAAATCACAAGTAGACGGAGAGGCAGCCAGAGAGAGAGAGAGAGGGAAGCAGGCTCTCCACTGAGCAGAGAGCCCGATGCGGGACTCGATCCCAGGACTCTGAGATCATGACCTGAGCCGAAGGCAGCGGCTTAACCCACTGAGCCACCCAGGCGCCCTAATATATCTTTCCTACAAAACATTTTCACATGGTTTTTTAAAAAAATGTGTATATATATATATATGTGTATATATAATATATATCTAAATAATAACATATAAATATATATTCATATTTAAAATAAATATATTATATATAAATATATAATACATATATAAATAAATTTATATAAATAAATTATTTAAAATGTAATCCAGTAATCATCTTCCTCCCTGTCTGGTTTAAAGTATTAGGTAGACTTTCCTAACTATAGAACAAAACTCAAACTTCCAAGAATGGTGTGCATGTGCACACACAGACACACACACATAATAATAATAATACTATAATATACATGTTTTATATATATACATATACATGTACCAAACATATACATAAACATATATATGTCTAGATATATATAATAGTAACACCCATAACTTGGTTCCTGAAAACTTCTCAGAACATTCCATGTTACTTTACATTTTTGTGTCTTGTTACTCATGGAATTCTCTGCCTGGAAGGAATGGTAATTTTCTTCCTTCTCTCTGTCTTTCCTTCTTTCCATCATTTTTTAAAATACTGCTGTCCTTTGAAGGACACAATCAAGTGATTCCAGGCAGAAGCCAATTACACAACCAGTCAGAAGAGAAACACTATGAGCAGTGGTTAGGAGTGCATACCCCAGAATCAGCCTGCCAATATGCACATCCAAATTCTGTTATTCACCAGACATGGGCCAGTTGTTTTTGCTTTAGTTTGCTCCTCTGTGAAGTGGAGATGATAGTAAGACTTTGTAAGGATTAAAGGAACTCTGTATGGTACAGTGTAACTGTCAGTGTAAGTATTGATGTTATAGTTCAAGGTGCCATGATACATTTGACAGTCTATTTACCATGCAGTTGTTGACACCATGTTTATTTCCCTGCTGGGCTATTAACTCAGTGAAGGCAGGTTTCATGCTTTATTCATCTTTATAGATTGTTTAACCCGGTATTGTAAAAGTTAAAGAAGAAATAGGAAATGTAACCAATGATATCTTCTTGGCCCCAACAAATTGCCATTAGAGAAACCATTCCTTTTTGCAGCATCAATTTACTCTGTCCCCATATAACACTTTAATCTGTTTCTCTTTAAGTATATGGCCTCCAGTTTCACCCAAAGTATCCAAATTGCCCATGAATTTATCACATCTTGAGTTAAAAATGGAGTTTTAGAAGACTCAGACTGTCCATTGTATTGTTGATAACAAGAACATAGAAATTTTATATAATGAAAAGGAAAGAAGAGGAAGATTGCAGTGAATTAATCTTATTCATTTGACACTACTTCATAGAGATGATTTTAAAAATATGTTGTTCGTGTTTGGTTTTATTGTCTTGTATGGTAACATTTTATGAATAGGGGATACTAGAACAATAATTTCTAAGCCTGTAAGATACTGGGATCACCACAAATATTTTCTCCACATACTGTCCGTTGGCTTAACATTAACATGTGCGTCTTGGAGGTGTGGAAGGTGATTTAGAAAACTTACTCAGCATATTAAGGGATCTAACATGAATGTTCAGAATAGAGTATGTTACTCCCTATTCATGTTGCTGTATTCGATTTAGCAAGCACCCTAACTCAGGCAGGCAGCAGTAACCTAACAGAGTGAGACATGTTTATTGCTCCAGGAAAGAAACTGGTCTCATTTTGCATAGAATAATCAGTATCCAAAGATACAGTTGTAACTCACTCTAATCCAGTTAATATTCTTAAACATTGCTTAATGCTCACTGAGTTCAGTTCAACATTTTTTTCTTTTGAATATCTGTCTCTATTGCACTGTTTAAAATCATTTTGGTGATGCATATTTGAAAAGAAAAAATTTTATATTATATTGGAGACAATGAACATGCACTCAATTCCAATATGAGATACAGTGCAAATAATATTGTGGTAGAAACACAAAGTACTACGAGATCTATGTCTATATTAACTTTTATTTGTATAAAATCTTCCTGAAAGAATATAAAAGAAATGATGACAGTAGTTCTCTAAGGAGGGCCAACCAAGTACTGCAAAGTAGGGAAAAAGGGGAGACTTATTTTTCACTATTTATGTTTTTATATTCTTTTTGAAAAGAAAATTAATATCATAGGACCACAAAAAAGAGGCATTTGTGTTCTAATGAGGGATTCAGAAGGCTTCTCGATGGAGCACTGACATGAACATTTCCTCTTAGAGATGACCCACATCATAGCTAAAGAACGTATTTTATGACCCTTTGGTTTCCCATAAGTGTAGTAAACCCCAGGGCTTTCTGAGTATGTGGCTGGGTTGTGGCTAGTAGCTTAAATTGTGTCAAGGGTTAAATATGTTCTGAATTCCATAACCTCTGCATTAATACAGCAACATGAAATTGAAATAAATACTCCCAAATTGAGCTCAACTTTAGCTAATGAAGAACAAGTATTTATAACTACCAACAGTGGGGAATCTATCCTGTTTGAACTTAGATGGTAGAAAATGTCAGTTCTGTCGTCTGCCTGAATCTATCCAAATTATTGTTTTCAAAAAAATTAGTTCAATGTCACATCGATCTAAGGCTTTGAAGTTTATAGTGAAGAAGTGTCTGGATCACAATGGAAAAATGAAACCTTAGTACTTTTTACTCTAGGTTAACTTACAAGAATAAAAATTGCCTCTTCTTTTTTCAGAACTGTCTGGCTTAAGTCTACAGTTTGTTATTACAATTCCCCTATTGCTTTTTTAGCAGTCCAATATGAAATTCCATCATTTTCAAATATGAGTGTGGGAGGTGGGAAATAATCACTCCCCATATTCAAAATCTCATCTTTCCAGTGTCCTTTTCAGCAAGAGCTGCTGTGTAAAAGCCTCTTGGATTGTTTTATTTGAATAAAATGCATTTTCTTGGGAGTGACATGAAAAAAAATGTTTTCTATAGCACTGGTTTGCCAGCTGTTGTATATGGGAACTTGATATTAAGTGATACAGAAACCTTATCTTATTACACTAGGAATGGAATCTAATGTGAAGGATACAGTGGTATTACAATAAAAACGACCAATAACTTATTAATCTTATGCTATAGTGTTACCCTGAGGATAGTGTTCGTGGTTCTTACTCTAACAATATTGCCTGTGGACATGAAAGAGGAGACAGTGCTGTTGATTTCAGTGTGCAAATAGAATTTTGTGAGGTTTTCTTCAGTAAAAAACATTCTACCCTGCGGTTATTGATATATTCATGTTATTTTTATTGTCAGTGAAATAAGATTTCACCATATTACTACTGATGGCCAAATCCTCTGAAGATGAATTTCCTGCAGGCGAAATCATGTCCTATTAGTGACTTCAACTTGCATATTCTGAACTTCTGGAGCCCACTTGCTTTAAGTGCCAGAGAACCAAGTAACTCTTTGCATTCCTTAAAAATAATAACTTTTTCAAAGGCAAGCTTAGAATTCTATAGATAGATCATGCTTAGTTAACTCTCTTAGCCACTGTAGCATTTGGTATTTTGTTCAAATGAAATCACTCCAGAAGCAACTAGTTCATATTCCTAAGGCAAGTTTTCTCATCCTCAACACTGCATTTTGGACCAGATCATTTTTTGTGTGGGAGCTGTCCTGTGCATTGTAGAATGTTTAGCAAAATCTCAGACCTCTATCCACTGGATAGCAGTAACGACCCACCCACACACTTGTGACAACCAAAAATGTCTCCAGATCCTGCCACCAAATGTTCTCCAACAAACAAAATCACTTCTAGTTTAGTACCACTGGACAGAGAGTATAAAAGAAACACTTACCATGCACATAAATGTTATGAGCATTTTAGAAAAAAAACAAATGTGTGTGGGGTGTGTGTGTGTGTGTGTGTGTGTGTGTGTGTGTGTGTGTGTCTTAAAAGGGTAAACTATTCCCAGGAAAATGATTTAAGAATTCATTCCCAGTTTTCTATAAAAACATTTTCAAGGAATAATGCATATATTATGATATAAAAACAAAGTCACATATTTAGAATTACCTTAACTTTGTTATTATGGCTAAAATGTTTCAGTTTTATCTTTCCTGTTCCCCAGTAATGCCTATGCCTAAAGCATCCATTTGGATGGTCTCTCCTTTTTTTAACATCATGATCATATGGGAGTGTTTCTAAACCCTAACAGTTACATGGCAGGGACTGAGAAGAAGTGGAAAGATTGGGAAACTCATTCTACAGTTTTCTCTTATAGAGCCTGGCCTGATACATTTTCTTTAGATATGGTACCTCTAAGTCTGTGATGCAATAGCAATTTTTCTTTTCATGGTTTAAGGAGGGTGTCCTGTAAATTCATCCAGTTTATGTTTGAACTTGGGAAGAGCTTATTTCAGAATATGAGAATTAGAAGAGTCTCTTCTTCCCAGTACATTTTCCATTCTAAATAACTCTCTGACTTGAGTGGCAGTTTTGGAACTTGCTGGCAAAGAAGAAATATCACTCTTGTGTGCCGTATAGGATTAGAGCAAATAAAAAAAAATGCATTAAATTTTCCCCCAAGGGCTCCCTTTGTAAGTATCAGCTTAGTTGGCTGATTTCTTTATGTTTCTTCTCCCTGTTTTCCCCATAAAATTCCCTGTAAACTCTGCCTGTCAATCCAGTCCTCATTGCCTTCACTTTTAATGCTTCAGTTGCTACATTTTACAAAATAAACCAGCCATGCCCAAGTGAGAGTCATGATTCACTCCATTGGTGGGAGAGGCTGAAACTGGATTTTTCTAACACCAGAGCGTGGTGAATAAGAAAGACTGTGGGGTGATTATGGAATAGCCGTGGGTGGAATGGGGTCATTATAAGCCCCAAGTAAGTCTTCTCGTTCACTTCTTCATAAATAAGATCTGTCAAGGCTAAGATCTAAAGGGGGATTTTTAAGTGAAAATCATGATTTTTGTAGAAAAGGACTCTTCCCTAGTTGCTAATACTTTCGCATGCTTAGAAAGCAAATATTGATGAAACGTCCACTGAACATTTACTAACATGTAATGTTGGCCTCTCTGGGTTCTTAACCATCAGCTTTCTACTGGTTTTGGAACCCATCTTCTATGGTCCCATAATCTTGGCATTGGCCATCCTATACTGAAATCACGACTTATTTCCTTAAGCTTCTTTGCATTCATTCATCCAATTGACCTATGGTTCTTAAATATTTATTATTTCCTAGGCTCTACTTTAGGCAACGAGGCCAGTGTGTCCTCAGCTTTGTCAAAACTGGCATCTAGAGAGAAAAGGTAGTCAGTAGTATCCTGTTTAGTCAACTCCACCACCACAACAAAATAGCATTTTTTAGATGGTTTTAAACAATAAAAATTGTGTTTCTCACAGTTCTGGAGGCTCGAAGTTTAAAATCAAGGACTGGCTAACTCATTTCTGGTGAAGATCTGTTCCTGGCCTTCTCACTATGTCCTCACCCAGCCTTTCAGAGAGCAAGTTCTCTAGTGTCCCTTCTTATAAGGACACTAATCCCATCAGATCAGGGCCCCAGCCTGTTGACCGCATCAGTTTCTTCCAGAGAGGTTCCATCTCCAAATATAGACACATTGAAAGGATTTCAACATGTGCATTTTGGAGGAACATGAACATTTATTTATTCTATAACATACATAAAGAAATTTTTAAAAGTCACTACTTTAGATGGATGTAGGAGTGATAGGGGAAAAAAAAAAATCACAGGAGAGGAATAGAGAGCAAAGGTGGTGGAGATAGTGGTTGCTACTTTAGCTACAGACCTCTCTGAAGAAAGGAGATGTGAGACCAATAATGAGAAAGAGGTACGCTTAGGGAGATTTGTGGAAATAAGCATTTCAGGTAGAGAGAATTATAAGTTTAGTGGCACAAGACAGAAGTAAGAATGACAGAATCATGTGACGAAAGAAGGTCAGTGTGGCTGGAACCTAGCTGGCTGATTTAGAGGGGTAGGAGAAAATACTAGAGAGGTAGGCGGTAGCCTGTTTGTGCTAACCAATACCAGAAATGCAAATTTTGTTTTCACTTCAATGAAGAGCCATTGGGAGATTTTAGGCTGATTAATGTACAGATAAGATACAATTTAAGTGGCTCAGCAGAGAGTCTATGTAATGTTTTAGAGTCTTACCTATCGTTGGTACAAATAGTAAATTTTATATATATATATATATATATATATATATATATATATATTTAAGTGGAAGGATGTATATTTGCTTACACAGTAATTGATTTTGTTTGGAAGACAGGTTTATTAGGTAGAAATTACATAGAGCATATATTCATTCTTTATAGTGTACATGTCTATGAGTTCTGACAAGTACACATAGAACCACCAGACAATCAAAATAGAATAGCTACATCACTTCCCAAAATTCCCTCATGTGTCTTTAGTTGACTCCATCCCCCAAGCTCAGCCTTTGACTTCTACTGATCTGTATAGTTTCTTTCTTTATAGTTTTGCATTTTTCATGTTGTGATGTAAGTGGAATTATAAAATAGAGAGTCTTTTGAGCCTGACTTCCTTCATTTAGTGTAATTCACTTAAGTTTCATCATGTTGAATGTATTGGTAGTTATTTCCTTATGGCGTAGTAGTGTTCTACTGAATGGAGGTACCACAGTTTGTTTATCAATTTTGTTGAAGGATGCTTGGCTTGTTTCCCCATTTTGGCAAGTCCAATCAATAAGGCTGCTATAAACATTTGCTTTAAGGTTTTGTGTAAATATAAGGTTTCTTCATTTATCTTGAGTTCATATCTACCACTAGGATTGTTGAGTTGTACAGTACGTGTGTGTTTAACTTCATAAGAAACTGGCAACCTGTTTTCCAAAATGACTATACCGTTCTGCATTTCCACCAGCAACAAATGAGAAGCCCACTTTTTCTGAATCTTTGGCAACACTAGGACTCTTTTTCTTCCTTTTTTCTTTCTTTCTTTCTTTCTTTCTTTCTTTCTTTCTTTCTTTCTTTCTTTCTCTTTCTTTTGTCATTGTAATATGTATGCAGTCAGTATCATTTTTTTTTTTAATTGCACAACTATAAACTTAGAGGTCTGATGGGTATGGATAGTAAGGATGTAATGTGTAACAGAGTAACTTTTGCAGCTGCGGTTTTTTTTTTTTTTTTTTTTTTTTTTTTAACGAAAAGAGTGTGACCTTATAATCCCTGTTGAGAGCTAGATAAAGTAAATTTAAGACTATGGTCTCCCAATCCTTGCTTGAAGGCTTTTATAGACTCTAAGGTTAAAGAATTTCCTCATTAAATCCTGGAAACCTTGAAATCTAGAACTCCTACATTCAGGGGGAGTCTTGTAGAATGCTTCTTTAGAAGGGTAATCCATGAGATTCTCTGTTCAAAATATCAGTGACCTCTGAGGGATGAAGTTTTTGGCCCCGAAATTCAAACCTCAGTGATGCTATTAAAAAAAAAAAAAAAAGTAGCAGTTGATTTTTGCTAAGAGTACAGCTAAGTGAAATAATGATTTTGTTGCCACTAAAACCCATTTTCCTAATCTATCCTCACATCAGTGAAGTAATCCATCAAAAGCATCTTGTTTTTTTTTGTTTGTTTGTTTGTTTGTTTTTTTCCATTCTGTGGCTGGCCCCTCTGGCCTTTCACTTACCAATGAGACAGGAAGGAAGAAACAGGACTTGAAAATCCACTGACGAATTTGAGTGTTAGGTAATGTGTAAACTCTATAAGGTAAAGTGTGAGCAGAGATGGCTGTGTCACTGATTTAAGTACCGAAAAGCTGCCCTTTGAAAGATCTGTAGAAAGACCTGATTTGTGAAACTCTGATCTTGCCCACTATCATTTTATAATTGTTCGATGAAGGGCCCTGAAAGACTCAAAATCTCAGTGCTTTTCAGAGTCTACAGGAGTACATCACAGAACTCCAATATCTCCCTGATTGAATCTAGAAAATATTCCTATCCTCAGCGGGACACAAATCACAAATTGTCTGCTATCTTCTCTTTTCAGGGAGAAAATATTTAGCTCAGTTTTCACATGAGTCCACGGACTTCTTCCTAGCACAAATTATATAGAACTCTCTAGGAGCTGACCCTATTCTCTTGAATGATGAGACAAATGCAATTTGTGTACACATAACATTGGCCACCTTTATAAAGCTTGTTGCTATCATTTTGCCTTTCCCTCAAAGAGCTTTAACATTGCCTTAAAAAAGAAAGAAAGAAAGAAAGAAAGAAAACAATGACAAAAAATAATGCCCATGGCTTTCCTCCCCGTTGGTTAAACATACTATTACACTCATCCCGACATCAGAGATTTTGTGCAGCCAATTTTATAAGATGACTCAAAGTTGTCATTTTGTTCAGAACGATTTATTTCTCTTAGTGGCATCAAATGCTATAAATCTCCTGGATGCTCCTGTTCACAGTTGGTGGAAAAACACGAGGGTGGAACTCTGTCTTTCCCAGAGGTGCTTGGTAGCATTTGATTCGAAGCGAGGCATGCAGCAGCTTCATGAATCTTCTTTTTTTGTGTTCTGTTTGCAGATTTTATTCTTCACCGTACAGTATTGCAACCAACCGCATGATTCCACAGACATCCATCACGCCATTCATTGCTGCTTCCCCTGTCTCCACATACCAGGTATGTCCGATTTACCTGCACCCAAGGAGAGGTCTTTCCGGCCAATAATAGATGATATCAAGGCAAAAGGGACACAGTAGAACTTTTTTGTTAATTGTCCTCAAACACATTAGTCACATCTTAATTAAATAATTCTCAAGTTCTAGCCCACACTTTGAAGGGCTCGTTTGCATCTATTTCACGGAATAAGAAAGTCCACCGTGCTCTTCATTCTTCCTGCTGAGTTTTTATGATTATGCTCCTTTCCAGCCAACATTAGTGCAGCCTCCTTGCCACTGAGAATTTACTTTGTTGGTTGTCAGTGATTTGGATCGTCACGTTCCCTACTGTGTCTTCTCTACAAGCACACATCTGGCATACCCCTCACTCACTCCAAGATATTTTATCGTTGTCATCTCATTTTGTCACAGTTGTCCTGTGTGTCCATGCAAAGCTACATGGACAGATGTTAAATCATTTTTCCCAAGAATTAGGGTGGACTCTCAAAGTGGTAAAACATTATTCCTATTTCCTGCTCTTACTTCATTCTCAGTCCCGAAGAGGTCAGAAAAGACCTCACGGGTTCCACATGTTGAAAAACAAAACAAAACAAAACAAAAAAGCCAACACTCAGTGTGTGTCCTAAAGCAGATGATGTAGCCAGTTAATTCTAAGTACACAGGTGGATTTAACGAAGTCATACTTCTCCCTCAAAAAAATACTCTTCGTCTTATTCCTTTGAGTTATCGAATGTGCTATTACTCCCTGCTTCTCTTTACCTCCTATTGTTCTTCAGACAATTCTTCTAATTCTAATTAGACAGCGCCTATAGATGCTACATATAGAGGGTTCCTCGTGTCACTTTTCAAAACTTTGGAGAGAGAGAGAGAGAGTGTACGTGCGTGCTTGCATGTGTTTCTCTGTATTTTGCAGATGGTGGGGGTGGATGTTTTATGATGGGTAAAACTGTAATGTTGCTGCCTGCTACTAATTCAGTGAAGTTTCACCTTATTCAACCATTGCATACTTCATTTCAGGATGTCCCAACTGTCAGAGCATCAAACTTGAGACTATATACAATTTTTCCTAACTGATCCCCTCTGAAGCAGATCATTTTCATTCTTTTTCTGCACTTACATTCTTGATACATGTTGGTGGATAAATGGAATAGACTTTCATGTGAATTGCATTTGAGGGTCTCAGAGTGAATGATTTCTTAATTGCCTTTTCTTGGGACCCATGAGGCTACGTGCAGGTGCTGTTCCGTTTTTGTTCTTCCCGCAGGCCTGCCTGGTTGTAATGTGTGTTTTTGTGTTTTTTTGTGTGTTTTTTTTTTTTTTCTTTTTACCCATTTAAAAAAAAAAAAAAAAACTTGGCCTGTGTTTCGGCCAAGACCACCCAATGAGCCCCAATGTAGAGAACTTTGGTGACATGAATAACATATCCACAGAAAAGTGATTTCACTTGGGAGGGCTCATAAGTGGAACTTAACTCTAGCGCCTTTTTCTCCAAAAAAGAATCAGAGCAATTTCCTCTGTTGTTGATTCTCGCCTTTCACCACTTTCTTTTTTCTTTTTCTTTTTTTTTTTTTTTTTAACCTAAAGTGCATTGGCGATTTTGTTAGTGTGAGCGTATTGAAAATAAAGTGTTCAGGGTTCTTTATGTGACAATCAGCCCTTACAAGCTGACTTTCTCATTTGGCTGACAAGGCACATTTCTGAACATTTGGTTGGCTCAAATTCTCATTTTTATTTGCCATACCAATTACCACGAAAGAAAAAAAATCACAAGCTTGCTTAACTTGGGTTTAACCCAAATCATTCTCCCCCAAATTTCCAACTGATCTCTTTAATTTTTCCCCAGCTTTTACCACTTGGACTTATTTCCAAGATGGGATCACTTGAGAATTTGAGATTAGAACAAATGACAGAAAAAGAGGAAGTCTCAGCTGTCAACTCTTCATGACTTACATCTATCCCTGGGAGTTGACCTCTAAGTAGGAGGTCCCTGAGGCTTCCTAAGACTCTAGCCTCTGACACCAAGCTCAGATTATGCTCCAAGGCTGACCTGGGTCCATGCAGGCACTGCAGCCAGTACTGGTGATATAGGAATTTGCTTTATATTTTACTGTGTTTCGGGGACCAAATTAATCAGGTCTGAGAACTTCCTTTCTATCCTTAGTTCTGAGCTCTAATTAGCTGTACAGTCAGATGGACTCCACTTTCTTATGACCTAGTGTGACTCCACTGAACGCAAGAACCAAGTTCTCTCTGTGATTGCTTTGTGCTAATAAATGCTGTTTGATGCATAGGTCCAGAGTACTTCATGGATGCCTCATCCGCCATACGTTATGCAACCAACAGTAAGTGTTCTCAGTCACCTGAGGCTAAATATTTCTATTATCCAAGTGCAAGCTTTTGTAATGCATAGAAGCTTTGGGGTAAAGCTTTTGTTATATTCCATACCTCTTTCAGGCAGCCATATTTTCCAGATGAAAAGCTGTTCCTGAAATTCTACAAAAGCATGTACAATAGATAGATGGCAGAATTAGAAAGATGAGACAGATGAGAAATGAGACAGAGAGAGAACAAACCTTGGAGGAAGTAGCAGTCAACCTCCTAAGCTGATGTCTACCATTTGTTATGAATGGGAAATTTCTACTTCATGCAGGAATTCTGAACTCTGGACAATTAAATCCATTTATAGGGGGAAAGTCTTCCTGTTTTACTTCTCCTGTTATGCTCTGTTCTCTTTGGATGCAGTTTGATGTGCTCTGGGTGTAGTTTTCAGTATTATGGCCAAGCATTGACTCAAAGCAATATATTTGAGACATGAGATAGTTGCATACTAATAGATAAAGATATATATGTATATATAGCAAGGTTGCTAGATACTTTTTTTAGGTTAACTAATTAGAGCCATTCTCTTCTTCTTAAGTGGAAAAATCTCTTCTAAAAATATTTAAACTCTATTTTCTACTTGCTACAATTCCCATTTTGTGGCACGATATTATATAAATCCCAAGAGAAAATAGTACATATTTCATTAGAATCTAGACTGAAGGCTGATTATTCCATTTATCTTTGTCTAAGTCTTCCAGGTTTTCTAGCTCTGTAGAATTATAAGATAGAGGAAGTAGGAGGTAGAGCACTAGACAGAAGGTCATGTGACAAGGTCTGTGACATACTCTCCTGGACATGCTTTCATCTGTGCCTTTGTTTCCTTTTCTGTCACTATATTAATGGGACTATTGGAAGGATTGAGAGCATATGTGAAAATAATTTTTAAAGTATGACATGCTATACATTATTATTGATATTTTCCTTCTTAATATGGAATGTATTAGTTGTACAAAGAAAAAGCAATACTACATTTTAACCCATTTAAAATCTTAATATCAATAAAGTATCACACATTAAAGACCACAGAACTAAATTCAGAGACATCATTTCTTGGAGTCAAAGGATCATAGCACCTCCTTTTTATATTTGAGCTTTGTCAATTTAAGAAAAAAAATAAGGAACACTCTGCATTGCTCTTAGTGTGTTGAGTTTGTTTTTTAATCAAAAAATAAAATATATATTGCTTAGTATAGCAGAACTTTAGACCATATTTTTCAAATTCCTCTATTCTTATTTACACACCTTGGGGCTTCCTGAGTCCACCTGGTCTAAGTTCTGTAAATTATACCAACGTACAATGAATCCAGGTTACCCTTTCATATCCAACTCACGAGATAAAATACAATATACACTTCCAGACTAACAGACTAATATATAGCACAGTCTGAGCCAACACAGGGAAAGGGAATTTCGGCCAAGCTCTAAAGTGGTGACTTTCTAGAAGGAAGCAACTACCTTATAAAAAAATAGTATCTTCATCTACAGAGTAGGAATACTAACTTAGTCCTCAAACCTGAGGTGATGAATCACCTCATTGTGGCCAAAGGGAATGCACATCTGTCAAAATCCAAATATTCTCCCAGATGTCAAAATATGTAAGATACTACCAGTATTTCTAGAACTGTGATCAGGAAGGAAGATGTTTGTGTGTGTCTTTGATTCAGCTGTCACTCAAGACATTAGCAAAATTTTATTCCTCTTATCCTCCATCCCAGCATGGCTTCAGCCCCATTTTGGGGTGTATTATTTCTCACACATGTTCTTCCAGCAAGAGCTGTGTGTGTGTCTGTGTGTGTGTGTGTGAATTTATCACCTCGGATATTCCTTGCTGTGGCTACTGCTCACTGATATCTTATCATTTCCCGTGACTAGACAGTGCATCATGTTTGAGTCTAGGTTACTCGGTTTAAAATATAATATTTGTGGCTGGGGAGATTCCTGGAAAAAGGAGTGCCTGGGCACTTTGTTGTCTTTAACATGGAGGAATTGGCTAAACAGTGTCATGGAAACAGAGTTTGTGCCATCAATCTTTTCCCTGTAACAGTCTCGCTAGTTGTCTATATTGCATAAATAACCAAAATGGGAGTTAAAGTAATCACTATATGATTAATAAATACAAAATAACTAATAAATGATAAAATACAAAAATACTGAAGCAATGTAAAGCAGATAAAACAACTACCTGGGTCTGAGAAGAATGAATGAGTAACATGATGATTAATAGCCTGAGTAGTTGGTTAGGCTCTTTGAGATAGGAAACCTTTCTCTGTCATGGAACTCTGGGCAATTAAACTTTCTGAGTCACAGTTTCCTCCTCTGTAATGCAGGCTGACTAATGCCTAAATAATTATGCACTTTACTCATTAAAGGAAAGAAGGTATTAAAGCTCCTAAAATTGAGACTGGCAAATAGCAAGCACTCAGCAAATTACTATTATTATTATTTAGTTATATGAGTACACTGAACATTATACTTGAGATTAGCCCAATTATAGAAAATGAGAGTTGGTATAGAAGAAAGTTGAGAATAAGCAATAATCACCAGTTTCTACCACATTCATATTATTTATTTAACTTACTTTGCTAATGAGTTTTTGGAGACTTCCTTATGGCTATAATAAGACAAATTGCTTAGATTGGTGCATTTTTCCTTTACTTACTAAACCATTCAATACCTAAGCCAGGAAATAAAGGCCTATTGAATACCTCCTTTATGTTAGTAACTGGAACCTACTTTACAAATAAATTCAAGGTGTCACTATCTACATATCTCAAAGACATTGTCCATAATTCTGATTTGCTTACACCTGTTCTCCTCTTTCATGTTTTCTTTGCCGCCATTTTGAGAAAATCTCAGATATAAGCTCCAAGTATAAATGTGTTTCTCCTCCATCACTGTGAATTCACACTGACCCCTGCACTGGAGTCAGAAGCCCTTCAGGCTTGATGCAAAGGACTCCAAGGTATCAACTAGGCTTGTATCCGAAGAGACTTCCAGGAGGTGTTAAATTAGAACACTGCGCCTCTAGTCTTTACCAGGGTAGATGAATGGTTAACATGGGGGTGGGGAGAGGAGACAGGTAGTGATTAGCAGGAGAGAAATGAGATGATGCGAAGAAGGAAAAGAAGTAAGCAGGGGACAAGAGAACACACAGAATAAGCTTAAAGTTAGCGTTTGCCATTTAAGTTTGTTTCTTTAGAGATTTAATTTTCTAAGTTGAGTTGTATTATACTTTCTTGTAGATTTAGAAAAAGTTTCTGAGAGGCCTTACTCTTTCTTTCTTCTTTCCTTCCTTCCTTCCTTCCTTCCTTCCTTCTTTCTTTTATTCTTTCCCTCTTTATTTCTTTCTTTTGAGAAGGAGAGAAGGTGGGGAGGGGCAGAGGGAGAGGAAGAAAGAGAGAGAATCTAAGCAGGCTACACACCCAGTGCTGAGCCCCATATGACACTCCATCTCAGGACCCTGAACTGAAATCAAGAGTCCTACACTTAACTGACTGAGCCACCCAAGCACCCTGAGGGACTTTTACTCTTAAGGGAGAGGGAATAAAACCTCCCTGACTGCGTTATAACGATCATCCTGGTATCTGTGCAAGAAAACCGTTCTCGGTCAGTTAGTGGACTCTGGGACCTTATTGGGTCCCCTGGAAAGTTGTCAGACCCCACTTAGGACAGCAAGATCATTTCTGTTCACACTATGTCATTGTTCCCTGTACAGACACAGGGGAGAGAAAGCTCACGAATTTAGACTCACTTTGTGCTGTGAGGAAGTAAAAATGCTGACTTTGTCAGTGCAACTTCTCAGTGCAGGCTTCTGTACTGTACTTTGAAATACCCCATCACACTGACAGAATTTTAATAGATGATGGATTGCACCAAATATCTACTCTGCATAGCATTATGTTACATTGGAATTTTATATGAAGGCACAATTGAAACTCATGTGTTGCAATACATTGGATATTTTGTTAAATCTGTGCTGACAAAGTGAAGCGATGATAGTTCCCAAGAAGAAGCATGGTCCTATTCCCTTAAATTGTATTTAGGCTCATTTGAATCATAAATCTTTTGTTCTTCATATGGTTAGCATTATATTATCTCAAGGAGAAAGGTCAGCTTTCATTTTTACTTAATTACAAATTGGTTATCTAATTACAGTAGCCTAAGAAATGCAAGATGCCCTATTGAATCATTGGATGGTTTGTTGTCATGCATGGCTAAATTATGACTTTTATGATTAATAAACTTTAAGTTTATAGCTAAAGAGTAAATATAAACTCCTGGTCTACAACAAGGGTGTTCAGGAAAGCTCCAGAATATTTGATTTGGTCATTCCTTATCAGCAAACAGACAAAACCTAAGGCTCAGTTTTAGAGGTTGTATCCTACAAATTTATAGGTGTGTTTTCTGTGAAAGCACATCACCTAAAGTGGAAAGAATATTGAAATTATTTGAATACTATTTAGAAAGCAAGGTTTTCAGATATAATCCTTTTACTCCAGCTGAACAAAAATCCCAAATCTCATAGTTTCATTACCAAAGTAATAAAGTCAAAATGCTTTGGCTATCAAAGGAGTTAACTTGGTAAACATATATCTACAGGCCAAATCTTTGTTTTAACTACATATCAAAAACAAAAAGTCAGTGACTCTAACCCATTTATGCTCTTTCTACTGGAAGAGAATTCAAACGAGTGACAATAACCTTAGGAGGAGCATCTTCTTGAGAACATCACCTTCTTTTAGGGGTGCCTGGGTGGCTCAGTCATTAAGCATCTGCCTCCAGCTCATGTCATGATCCCATGGTCCTGGGATCGAGCCCTGCACCAGGTTCTCTGCTTAGCGGGGAATCTGTTTGTCCCTCTCCCACTCCCCCTGCTTGTGTTCCCTCTCTCACTGTCTCTCTCTGTCAAATAAGTGAACAAAAATTAAAAAAAAAAAATAAAGTCACCTCCTGGGGCACCTGCCTGGCTTAGTGGGCTAAGCCTCTGCCTTGGGCTCAGGTCATGATCTCAGGGTCCTTGGATCGAGCCCCACATCAGGCTCTCTGCTCGGCGGGGATCCTGCTCCCCCCTCCTCTTTCTGCCTGCCTCTCTGCCTACTTGTGCTCTCTCTCAAATAAATAAAATCTAAAAAAAAAAACAAAAAACACCTCCTTTTAAATATACTGCTGGGATAAAGTGAATATGAACAAAACCATTTCCATAGGAAGTCTCTTAGACCTTAACTACTATTTAAAAAAAAATGCTGGTTTTCATTATTTAATGAAAGCATTAATGTAACTTCAGAATTCAGAAGTAAGTTTTTAATAACAACCTAAAAATAACCATTAAACAATGAAACTTAAGACTCATAATTCATCAGTGCATAGAGCATAAAGGCCTTTTCACTCAGGACCCCTTCACTTACCAATTCTACTCTCCAGAAATAAACCTAGTAAATAAATTTTTATGTAACCATCCAGTCCGTTTTTTATGCATATGAAGTCTGTATGTATTTGTATATAAATGTGTATGTATTTTTAACATCTATACAAGATCATTCTACAAGTATTGTATTGCAACTTGCTTTACTTTTTCCCAATAAAAGAATGTACTGGATGTCATTGCATGAGTCACATGTAGATCTATGTCAATTTTTTTTTAACCACTTCATAATATGCCATTATATAAATGCACCAAAAGGCATTTAACCAATTTTCTATCCACAGTTCTTTAAGTTGCTTCTAGTGCTTGCTCATAATCTCAAGACTATAATATTGAACACTTGTGAGAAAATATCTGTAGGATAAATTGCTGGTAGAAAAAGTATGTGTGTTTTAAGATTTGATACACATTATTCTCAAATTACACTTCAAGTGAGAGTGTCTATTTTTCCATGGCCTCAATTAACACTGGGCATTCTCAAGCTTCAAATATTTTGTTAATGTGATAAATAGTGAATAGTACTTTGCTGATGTTTTACTAGTATTTCTCTGAGTCCTAGAGGGGTTGAGTTGCTTTTCATGTTTATTGACTAAATTTTTTTCCCTTGGGAGCTCCAAGCTCATGTGCTTTGCTCATTTCTCTTTCGGGGTATCAATCCCCTATTTTTAAAAGACAATGCAATTAGTCAGCTAACATTGTCATAGACAATTTAGATATTTTCTGTTTGCTTTTAATTTAATGTTTTGGTGTTCATCATGCAGAACTTTAGTATTTAGTATTTAGTATTTATGTGTTTAGGATTGCCAATTTTCTGCCAATATTCTGGATCTGTGAAGATCCAAACATAAATATTGTCAATTTTGTGAGTTGTATGGTCTCTTTCACACCTAGGCATTGCTATGGTTGTAGAGTGAAAGCAGACATAGACAATACGTAAATGAATTGGCATGGCTGAGTTTCAAGAAACTTTATTTCCAGAAATAGGTGAGGGCCACATTTGGTTTATAGGTTGTCATTTGCCAGCCCCTGCTTTAGAGCATCTGGGTTCCCATGTAAAATACCTTATTAAATATAAGATTTAAAACCCCATAGGTTAAAAATAAATAGTAAAGCACCCTATGTCTTTGTTTGTTTAGTGATTTTTTGTTACTTTTTATTTATTTATTTATTTTCAGCATAACAGTATCATTATTTTTTCACCACACCCAGTGCTCCATGCAATCCGTGCCCTCTATAATACCCACCACCTGGTACCCCGACCTCCCACCCCCACCCTGCCACTTCAAACAATCTGAGGGGTTTGAAGGTTTTGTTACTTTTTTATTTAATACCTTTAAAAAAATTGAGATATATTGACATAAAACAATGTATCAGCATATGTTTATTATTATGTTTATACTAAGTATTATTTTCAAGTTTTGTGACTTTTGGAGTTTATTTTGCAATATGGTATGAGATTATCATCCAAATTTTTTCCCTAAATGAGTAACTAATTGTCATTAACAACTTCTGCTATGTAAATCATCTATATTTTCTCTACTGATCTAAAACTTTATTCCAATTTTTATAATATAATAACTGCTTTATATCTTTGATATATTTCTGGAATCAATTCTATTCTGTGGACCTATTTTCTGACCATTATTTTAGTACTTTAATTATTATTTTATAATACTTATATATTAGACAGGACTTAATCCCCAACATTATTTTTTTGTTGTTTCACAAGAATTTTTCTAGCTATTTTATATTTCCAAATTAACTTTAGTACCAGTTTGTCAAGTAAAAAAATATCCACTAAATTTTTGATCAAGATCACTTTGAATTTATATATTAACTAATGGGAAATATAAAAATATGACATATATACAATGAATTTTTCTAAGGAAAAAAAATAATTCTTTCCATTTACTCCAGATTTTTTACTTTCTCTCCTAGCTCTTTTGAGGTATAATTGACAAATAAAATTGTGAGATATTTAAAGTGAGTGTTGTGGTTTGATACATATATGCATTATGGAAGGATTTCCACTATTTAGGTAATTGACATACCCATTAACCCATGTATTTAACTTTTGTGTATGTATGTCAGAGAGAGAACATTTAAGTTTCATTTTCTTAGCAAATTTCAATAATATAATACAGTGTCATTAACTATAGTCACGATGATATACTTAGATCCTCAGACTTCATTCATCCTACAGCTGAATATTTGTACCCTTTCACCAACCTCTCTCTATTTTCCCCAACCCTCCCAAACCCTGGCAAACACTGCTTTTCTATTCTATGTTTCTGAGTTTGGGTTGATTGACTGATTGATTGTTTGATTGACTGATGTATTTATTCATTTTAGACTTCACATATAAGTGATACCATGCAATATTTGCCTTTCTATGTCAGGCTTATTTCTCTTAGTATAATGCCCTCAAAGTCCATCTATGTTGTCATAAATAGCAGGATTCCCTTCCTTCTTATGGTTGAATAATATTCCATTATATGTATATGCAACATCTTTCCACATTCATTCATAGACAGACACTTGGATTGTTTCCATATGTTGGCTGTTGTGATGTTGTGGAACACTGTAGTGAACATGGGAGTGCAGACATCTCTTTGGGATCCTGATTTCATTTTCTTGAATATATACTCATAGGTGAGATTCCTGGATCATATGCAGTTCTAATTTTTATTTTTTGAGGAATCTTCATACTTTTTCCATAGTGGTTGCATCAATTTACTTTTTCCATTAACGGGGCACAAGGGTTTCCTTTCTCTACATTCTCACCAACATTTATTATCTCGTGTTTTTCATCATAGTCATTCTGACAGGAATGAATTGATATCTCATTATGTTTTGATATGCATTTCCCTGATGATTAGAGATGTCAGACACCTTCTCATGTGCCTCCTGGATATTTGTCTTCTTCCATGGAAAAAATTTTGATTCAGTTGTTCTGCCCATTTTAAAAATCAGATTATTTGGTTTTTTACTATTGAGTTGTATGTATGAGTTCTTTATGTATTTTGGATATTAATCCCTTATCAGATATAAAATTTGTAAGTAGTTTTCCCCATTCTATAAGTTGCCTTTTCACTTTGTTGATAGTTTCCTTTTTTTGTGCAGAAGCTTTTTAGTCTGATGGAATCCTACTTGTTTTTTTTTGCTTTTGTGCCTCTATTTTGGTGTCATATCCAAAATTCATCCAGGACCAAGGTCAGGTAGCTTACCCATGTTTTCTTTTAAGAGTTTTATAGTTTCAGGTCTTCTGTTCAAGTCTTAATCCAATTTGGGTTGATTTTTGTGTATGGTATAAGATAGGGTTGCAGTGTTTTGTTTTTGTTTTTGTTTTTGCTTTTGCATGTGACTATCCAGTTTTCACACCGTTGTTTATTGAAGATAATTGACCATATAGTGACAGGTTTATTCCTGCATTCTCTATCCTGTTCTATTGGTCTATGTGTCTCTTTTTATGCCAATCTTATACTGTTTTAATAACGATAGCTTTTAAATATAATTTGAAATAAAGAAGTGTACGTTTACAGATTTTTTCTTTTTTCTTTTGCTTTGGCTATTCAGGGTCCTTTGTGTTTCTGTACAAATTTTAGGATTTAGCTCTATTTCTATGATAAATGCTATTGGGATTTTGATAGGGAATTCATAGAATCCGTAGATTGTTTTCAGAAATATGGGCATTTTAACAATATTAATTCTTCCAATTAGTGATCATGGAATATGATGCCATTTTTTTGTGTCTTCTCCAATCTATTTCATCCCTGGTTAAATTTATTCCTAGGTAAAATTATTATTTTTGATGAAATTGTAAGATGGAACTGTTTTCTTAATTTCTCTTTCTCATAGTTTGTTGTTAGTGTATAGAAATGCAACTGATCTTTGTATATTGATTTTGTATACTGCAACTTTACTGAATTTGTTTATTTGTCCTAACAGTTTTTGGTAGAGTCTTTAGAGTAATATATATATATAATATCAAGCTATCAGCAAATAGTTTTACATCTTCCTTTCTAATTTGGATGCCTTTTATTTCTTTTTCTTGCCTAATTGCTCTAGCTAGGACTTTCAGTACTATGTTGAATAAAAATGATGAGAGTGAGCATTCTTTTCTTATTCCTGATCTTAGAAGAAAAGCTTTCAGCTTTCACTGTTAAGTACCATGTTAGCTGTGGCTTTCTAATGTATGGTCTTTATTATGTTAAGGTACATTTACTCTATACCTCATTTGTTGAGAGCTTTTATCACGAGTGGATGTTAAGTTTTATCAAATACTTTTTCTGCATCTGTTGATGCAGGTGAGGTGATCATCTGATTTTGATCTTTATTTTGTTAATGTATCACATCAATTAATTTGCAAATGTTGAACCCTTCTTATGGTTGCATCCCTGAAATACATTCCACTTGATCATGGTGTATGATCCTTTTAATATATTGTTGGATTTAGTTACTCTATTAAGAATTTTGTAATCTGAGTTCATCAGGGATATGGTCTATATTTTCTTTTCTTATAATGTCCTTATCAGCCATATGTCCCCAGAGTAATGCTGGCATTGTAAAGTGAGTTTGGAAGTACTCCTTCGTCTTTTCTTTTTTGGAAGAGTTTGGGAAAGTTTGGTATTCTTTAAATGTGTTGCAGAATTCCCCAGTAAATAATATGGTCCTGGACTTTTGTTTGTTAGGAGGTTTTGATTACTGATTCAATCTCCTTACTAGTAGTTGGTCATTCAGATTTTCTATTTCTTCATGATTCAGTTTTCATAGGTAGAATATTTCTAGGAATTTATAATTTCTTTTAGGTTGTCCAATGTTTTTGGTGTGAAGTTGATCAGAGTAGTCTTATGATTCTTTGTATTTGCGTGGTATCAATTTTAATGTTTTCCTCTTTCATTTCTAATTTTATTTGAGTTCTCTCTTTTTTTTTTCTTAAAGATTTTATTTATTTATTTGACAGAGATCATGAATAGGCAGAGAGGCAGGCAGAGAGAGAGAGAGAGAGAGGAGGAGGAAGCAGGCTCCCTGCTGAGCAGAGAGCCCGATGCGGGGCTTGATTCCATGACCCTGAGATCATGACCTGAGCCAAAGGCAGAGGCTTAATCCACTGAGCCACCCAGGTGCCCCTCTTTTATTTTCTTGATAAGTCTAGCTAAAGGTTTGTCTATTTTGCTTATCTTTTTGTAAAGCCAGCTCTTAGTTTCACTGATCTTTTCTATTGTCTTTTTAGTCTCTGTTTCATTTATTCCTGCTCTGATTTTCTTACTATTTTTTTCCTTTTATTTATTTTTTTTTATAATTATTTTTATTTTTTATAAACATATATTTTTATCCCCAGGGGTACAGGTCTGTGAATCACTAGGTTTACACACTTCACAGCACTCATCAAAACACATACCCTCCCCAATGTCCATAATACCACCCCCTTCTCCCAAACCCCCTCCCCCCAGCAACCCTCAGTTTGTTTTGTGAGATTAAGAGTCACTTATGGTTTGTCTCCCTCCCAATCCCATCTTCTTTCATTTATTCTTCTCCTACCCACTTAAGCCCCCATGTTGCATCACCACTTCCTCATATCAGGGAGATCATATGATAGTTGTCTTTCTCTGCTTGACTTATTTCGCTAAGCATGATACGCTCTAGTTCCATCCATGTTGTTGCAAATGGCAAGATTTCATTTCTTTTGATGGCTGCATAGTATTCCATTGTATATATATACCCCATCTTCTTGATCCATTCATCTGTTGATGGACATCTCGATTCTTTCCATAGTTTGGCTATTGTGGACATTGCTGCTATAAACATTCGAGTACACGTGCCCCTTTGGATCACTACGTTTGTATCTTGAGGGTAAATACCCAATAGTGCAATTGCTGGGTCATAGGGCAGTTCTATTTTCAACATTTTGAGGAACCTCCATGCTGTTTTCCAGAGAGGTTGGACCAGCTTGCATTCCCACCAACAGTGTGGGAGGGTTCCCCTTTCTCCGCATCCTCGCCAGCATCTGTCATTTCCTGACTTGTTGATTTTAGCCATTCTGACTGGTGTGAGGTGATATCGCATTGTGGTTTTGATTTGTATTTCCCTGATGCCGAGTGATATGGAGCACTTTTTCATGTGTCTGTTGGCCATCTGGATGTCTTCTTTGCAGAAATGTCTGTTCATGTCCTCTGCCCATTTCTCGATTGGATTATTTGTTCTTTGGGTGTTGAGTTTGCTAAGTTCTTTATAGATTCTGGACACTAGTCCTTTATCTGATATGTCGTTTGCAAATATCTTCTCCCATTCTGTCAGTTGTCTTTTGATTTTAACTGTTTCCTTTGCTGTGCAAAAGCTTTTGATCTTGATGAAATCCCAATAGTTCATTTTTGCCCTTGCTTCCCTTGCCTTTTGCGTTGTTCCTAGGAAGATGTTGCTGCGGCTGAGGTCGAAGAGGTTGCTGCCTGTGTTCTCCTCAAGGATTTTGATGGATTCCTTTCGCACATTGAGGTCCTTCATCCATTTTGAGTCTATTTTCGTGTGTGGTGTAAGGAAATGGTCCAATTTCATATTTTTTTCCTTTTACAAAATCTGGACTTTGTTTGTTCTTTTTCTACTTCCTTGAGGTGCAAGGTTAGGTGGCTTATTTGAGCTTTTCTTTCTTAGTGTAAGCTTATCTCTATGAACTTCCCTCTTGGAATTACTTTTATTGCATCTCATAAATTTTGGCATGCTATATTTCCATTTTCATTGGCCTCAAGATTTTTTTTTAATTTCTCCTTCAATTTCTTCTTTGACTCATTTTTATTTAGTAACATGTTATTTATTTTTAATTTTTTAAAGATTATTTACTTATGTATTTATTTGTGAGAGAGTGTGAGAGTGTGTGCAAGCATGGGGAGCAGCAGCCAGAGGGAGAAGCAGGCTCCCCACTGAGCAAGGAGCCTGACGCAGGACTCCATCCCAAGAACCTGGGATCATGACTTGAGCCCAAGGCAGACACTTAAGACTGAGCCACCTAGGTATCCCTAGTAACATACTATTTAATCAAGAATTATTTTAAGTCTTTTAAGTCCCTTAATAGAGTAGTAAATTTTCCTTCTTATATGTCCTTTACATTTCTCAAATGTTTTATTTGGCATGTTAATATTTTTCTTAGTATATTTATGAAAATTTTAAATGATCTTTTCTTATTGGTCACATTGGTGTATAGAAAAATAATCTATTTTTGCATACTAATATTATTAATTTAAATTTAAAACATGCTTTAGTTGTTCAAAAGCATTGTTGAAATTTAGAACATATGAATGAATAAAATATTCCATTGTATAACACCAATTTTCTCTTACCCAGAGATTATTCCAATATTTAATAATATATCTTTCAAGACCTCTGTCTGTATCAATATCTGTATCCCCTTACTCATCTAATCTATACATGCACACACACACACACACACACATTCATGTATGTGTTGTCATTCACATAATGCATGCTATTCTTAAAGTATAATTTTCAGCTTCTAATCTCCACTTTCCCATGTCAGTGAATTTTTTTATCTTCCCTAATTAAATTGTCTCAACAGTCCCAAAAATGCCTTTTGTAAGGCTGGATTTCCCAAATAAGGAAACAATTAGGGATCACACATTATATCTGATTATTGTGTCCTTTAAATCTCTCTTAATCTATCAGGATTTTTGTTTTGTTTTTTTTCTCTTGTGTTTCTGGTTAGCTGCTTTGCAGAATGTCCCAACTTTAGGAAACATCTGGCTGAGTCTTCATGGTGCTGTTTATCCAATTCATTTGCCCCATGTATGAAATGATTTTATAGCTATTTTTCTTTTTTTCTTTTTTTTTTAAAGATTTTATTTATTTATTTGACAAAGAGAGATCAAAAGTAGGCAGAGAGGCAGGCAGAGAGAGAGAGAGAGGAGGAAGCAGGCTCCCTGCTGAGCAGAGAGCCCGATGCGGGACTCGATCCCAGGACCCTGAGATCATGACCTGAGCCGAAGGCAGCGGCTTAACCCACTGAGCCATCCAGGTGCCCTATAGCTATTTTTCTGAATTTTTCTATTATTTCCAGTAGACCGTTTCATTGATTCTCAGGTTTCCCAGGCTATCAAAATAATTTCATTTCCTACCTCATTTCAGTTTTTTTATGTCTCACAATCCTTTTTCTCACCCAGTTGTATTGCAGCATGTTCTTTGGTTGATTCTTTATCTTAATGAGAATGCCACTACAAAGTGTTTTTTTTAATGTAAATATTGAAATTAATCAAAGTTTTTTGAGAAAATATTGAGTTTTTAAAATTATTTAATCAATTTCACTTTATTAATGTATTTGTTATTATATATATTGAACTAATTTCAGTAAATATTTCTTAAGGTGGAACCATTCTACAACAGAGTTATTTTGGTTGTGATGAAGCGTTCTTAGAACCATACTTCTCAATTATATTTATTAATACTTCATTTATTATTTTGGCATCAGTCTTTACTAATGAAATTATTAAATATTATTATCTTTTAGGTGTACTATTTTTGTTACATTTGAAAGTCAGAATTATACAGGCTTTATAATAATAATTTGAAAGGATTCCATTTCTCTAAATTCTAGAACAATTTTAAATATCATTATATATAGCTACTTTTAAAGATTTAAAAGAAGTCAAATGTGACACTATCTTGAATTTTGGGAAAAGACTCATTTATTCTACCAAACCAATTAAAAAAATAATTTATTGCTCTTATCAGACATGTTCTTCGGAGACTAAAACTATAATGCATTTAGGGCTTATGAACATGAATAATCGTGAAGTGCCCTATCAGATTGTTACATAGTTGACAGTTTAGTTGCTAAATGATCAAAACAATTGTATTTTGAATTGGCATGGTCTTAATCAAATTGACATTGTTAGCTATTCCATGACCAGTTGTAGATCTTTAAGGACATACATATCTTAAATTAAATATTATAAAAACTAAAAGTAATCAATCACCAATAGTGTCATAAGAAATTTTCAGACATTAGCATGTTGCAGATCAATAACTTGTGATTTTTAAGAATATATGAAGTTTTTATATGACCCTAATTGTGGTGAAATTTGAAGAATACTTTCCTGAATGTCCACTTGATTAAGTTTTTCTTTTACTGGGCCCTACCTGTACCATTCATTAGCTCTGTGTTTTAGGAAACAGAGAGCCTTGAATTCAATGAGAAAAAAATCAACAGATGGTAACAAATATTCCTAAGCATCGAACACGTACAGAATATTCTTTTAGGTATTTTTGGAAATGATGGAGGAGAAGAAGAAATAATTCATCCTAAGGCATATAATCTAATTGTGGATCTAAGTTCTATATATGTAGCATGATATAATTAAAAATCTGTGAGTCATAGGGTAGCTCTATTTTTAACTTCTCGAGGAACCTCCATGATGTTTTCCAGAGTGGCTGTAACAGCTTGAATTCCCACCAACAGTTTAAGAGGGTTCTGGGTATTATAAACAACTGATGAATCATTGAACCTTATATCAAAACTAATGATGTACTCTATGTAGGCTAATTGAATTTAAATTTTTTAAAAAATCTGCAGCAGAAAAGGTATTAAGGTTAGCAGTTATAGAAAACTGAAAATGACAGTTAAGGACAGGGAGTAACTAAGACATAAACATAAATTTAAAGGATGGATGGTGGTATGGGATTGAAGGAAAAGAAAGAGGGCATTTCAGGTGAAAATACACACAAAAATATTGGGGGGTGAGTTTCAAGTTATTCCAAAGGGCCAAGAGGCAGATGGCCTGCATTAAGTGAAGTGTTTATATTAAGGAATAAGGGAAAGATTTGATTGGAAAGGTAAATTGTAGTCTATTGAAGAATAAATTTTTATTTGTCAGTCTGGCACATTTTATTACACATTTTTATTAGCTTTATGGCCCCTGTGCTATTGTCTAGAGTTTAGGTTTACTTTGGAGAAAGGCTAAATTATATCACTGAGGTATGTTAAACAGTCATAATTTCCAGTGAAGTAATGGATGAATCAATCACGAATGGAAATAAACTTTTTTTTTTTTTTGCATTCTAAAGCTGTCATTATACAAAGACTCTGTACATAAAGTCCTTCTCTATCCGCAGAAATAATTTTGAAGGTAATGGTTCTCTTTCAAGTAGAGTTTCTGGAAACTTCTTGGAGAGAACATTACCTGATAGCCAATATCTCTGCCTCCCATGCACAAAGGTGGTTCGAATAAATGATGAATCCAGAAGCATTTGAAATCCAAATGTGTGCTTATGACCTGTCTTTTGGCATATGGTATTCTATTATTTTACTATCGCCTTTAAAAGGAAATAATAGTTTGTGGAATAATGTATTACTTTTTTAGAACTGCAGTCCCAGCATTCTGAACGTGAGACTGACACAGCTGCTAAGAGAAAAAGTTTCAATCGGGCATGACCCCAATGTGTCCTTAGACAGTACTTAGAATTTCTTCATCACTGCATCATCAGAAAACCAGAATTTTCCAGTTCCCTTGTACGAATACTAACAACATTACGTCCTTAATAGCTATTAAGCATATTAAATATAATTAAACGGAACCACAACGTTAAGTATCTAATCTGGTGATGGCTTATTTTCTATGGATTATTTCTAGAGAAAATAAGCACACAGCTAAAATAAAATCCATGTCAGACTAGATAACAGCAAGTTACCAGGGCAACACAATCATATAGAGATAGGGTAAATCATTTATTTTATAAATGTTGCCAGGGCAACAGAAACTACTTATAAAATCACTGAACGACTGCGAGTAAGGGCATAGTCTTTGGGACTATTTGTTCTTTCATAATACATTGGAATAAAATGTCCATTCATACCGAAAATCTTAGCGGTTACATAAAATAGGTTGATATTCATTAAAAAAATGGCCATGAATGGATTCAAATACTGAAAATATTTTTAAATACCAAAAGATATTATTCATTATTTCTTGCCTCTCAGACTTTTTTGGGATACTATTTTACTTTAAATGTTAACCTTAGCTAGAACCTAAGAAGCTAGTTATTTCTATCTCAGTGCTATATTTGTAATTTAGGGTCATTATTAACAATGTTGATGAGCTTAGATTTTGTTAGGCAACAAATGAGAATGTGCCAGAGTTGGGGGTGGTACATATATGTAGATGATCTAATCAGGTGTACTTTGGGAAAAATTATTTTAGCTTTGGTAACAAATGTCAAAGATGTCAATTTACAGTAATATAAATGTCAAATGTCAATGTACAGTAATATTTTTTAAAATACTAAAACAAATACCAGTAAAGTGCCTCAAACTTTTTTTTTTCTTCTGCTGAAGAGGAATATTTACCAAAAGTAGGGCTTAAATTTATATTTTACATTCATGTCTTTTAGTTTTATTGATTGTTTCCTTCGCTATGAAGAAGCTTTTTAGGGGCACCTGGGTGGCTCAGTGGGTTAAGCCTCTGCCTTCAGTTCAGGTCATGATCTCGGGGTGGTGGGATCGAGGCCTGCAGCAGGCTCTCTGCTCAGTAGGGAGTCTGCTTGCCCCTCTCTCTCTGCCTGCCTCTCTGCCTACTTGTGATCTCTCTCTCTCTCTCTGTCAAATAAGTAAATAAAATCTTAAAAAAAAAAAGAAGATTTTTATTTTGATGAAGACCCAGTAGCTTATTTTTGCTTTTGTTTCCCTTGCCTCAGGAGACATAACTAGAAAGAAGTTGTTATGGCCTATGTGAAAGAGGTTATTTTCTGTGTTCTTTTCTAGGATTTTTATGGTTTCAGATCTCACATTTAGGTCTTTCATCCATTTTGAATTTATTTTTGTGTTTGGTTCCATTCTCTGCACGTTGATGTCTGGTTTTCCCAACACCATTTGTTGAAGAGACTGTCATTTTCCGCTGGATATTCTTTACTGCTTTGCCAAATATTAATTGACCATATAGTTGTGGTTTTATTTCTGGGTTTTTAACATCACTTGGGTGTCATAAAATAATCATTACAATCACTACACTGGGGTGACTTAAGTCTAGTTCTCTGAGCACCCCAGCTGGAAGTGGGATCTCCACCCTCTGAGAGCCCTAAGAATGCTTAATGTCTCATCACTTGAGTGTAGAAAATGCTTCATTTGTTAATCTATTCAAATAATAAAGTAAGAGAGCTGACACTTTAAGAAAAAGTACCAGAACTCTTTTACATGTCTACCTGACACTTTTTTTTTTTTTTTTTTTTTTTTTTACTGCTATGGAATCACTTTGGAAGACATTTTCCAATGATACCATCTTAGAATAGGAAATTTTAAAAATTTCCTCCTTGGGAATAACTTTAAGAGATAATTTATTAATCATACCAAGAAACCCACAAATTAATCACGCTATATTCACATGAGCAGGTAAATAGATGGATACGTAGATTGATGGACAGATGGAGAGATGAACAATACATAGATAGATAAATAGACAGATTATGGATAGATAGATCGATAATAAATATCTTATCCTGGGGCATATGACTGATTTTTCCTTCCAAGGTAGAGTATAATTTTATTGAGAGTATATCACAAAAAATTCACAATATATCTCTCTTTTTACTTTGTCCTTTACACAGAGTACATACAAATAAGTTTGTTAATAGGCTATTCTTCATAGGCTCTTTCTGAATTGGGAAACCTGAAGACACTGCCAGCAGGCAGGTGCTATTAGACAAGGATGCTGAGAAAAGTTTCTAAGGAAGGCAAAAGTGTGCATCTTCTTTGAACATAATCCCAACATTTAAGAGCAAGTGATGTTGATATCAAGTTTGGCTTTGTATATTTGATCCTTGAATCTTGTCATTGACAATAAGGTTGTTAAAAACAACTCAAGAAAATTTCTTTTGCGTTCATACTGTAGAATTCAAATTACTTTTTAGTTGCAGATTTGCCTATATAAGCTGAAACAACTGATTTTTACCAGGTACATATGTTTCCTCATCTCTGCTCTCACCCACTTTTTGGGAAGTCTGAAAAGGGTTGTCAAGTCCTTGAGCATCCTTTATGAAGCTCCAGAATGCAGTGACTGTAATATGTTTATGCTGCTATTGTCCACGGTTGATCAATGTGGGCAAAAGTAGTGAATGTTATTCTTGCCTTTCTCTTCTCTATCCTCTTTTTGTTGTTAAAAATATGAAAAACTCAGGTCTACTTGTTAGGACAAGCAGTAACCCTTGTTTTACAATGATGTAGGAAAGCACTTTTCATGGATTGAACAAAAGAACAAATTTAGAAACTTACACAATTTGAGATCTGAACAAGTTCAGTTCTTCTATTTCCTGTGTGACCTAATTTTCGACCAGCAATTCTCTTTTTTTTAAATAATGATATTCATTTGAATAAAAAAGAGAGATACACCCCCTTCAGGCCCTAGGAGAATGCCTAATAAGGATTTGTACCTTGCCCACATTTAGAAAGAAGCTGAGATTCCTTATGACTAAAGACATACTCAAAAAACAAACAAACAAAACAGTTAAATTAAGGAAGAAGGGACAAATGTCACAGAGCAGGAAATAAATTTATTAAAATTTGTCTGTGGGTAGTCTACTACAATGGAATATGCAAATTTTGACTTGAGTTTTCATAAGCCAAGGCCAAAATGGTTAAAAAGAAATAAAAATGTTTTATTTTTCATTATCTGATAGAAGGAGACAATGCTTTCTTTTCTTTTTTCTTTTTTTTCTTTTTTTTTTTTTTTTGCTCTTATAGCCAAAGGGGGAAAAATTTCCATTCCTAATGTCTTATATAGCAGTTATACATATAGAGAGATTTTTTTTTTCCCCTTGTGGTCATTTCTTAACCCTCCGTAAAAAACAAATTTTAACTTTCAATTTTGTGATGAAATGTCTAGAGTGGCTAAGTTAATATTCTTCTGAAACACAAGTGTCTCATAACCTAGCTTGCTATAACAATGCCACTTAGTAAATCCAGTGATTAGCAGTAAGCTTTTTTTTTTTAATGTTATATTGCACCATACAGTACATCTTTAGTTTCTGATACCTGTTTGGCCTTTTAAATTTCCTAGTCCTAGCCACGGTTTTATGAAAATTATCCATCTGACCTACAGTATCATCCAGCTAAAGGTTATTAACTCTTTATTGAAGGAGGGCTGCAACATAGCCTACAGTTTGTGCCAGAAGACTCAAGAATGTCTTTCAGAAGAGCCTAAACGTGTATGCAATTGTGAGCCTGTCATTCTGTGCCTTTGGAGTGTTTGAGGGGCAAATTTCACCTAAAATATTG
Organism: Mustela nigripes; assembly: GCF_022355385.1. Lineage (NCBI taxonomy): Eukaryota > Metazoa > Chordata > Mammalia > Carnivora > Mustelidae > Mustela > Mustela nigripes. The sequence goes on along the minus strand of NC_081558.1, from coordinate 73,894,429 downwards.
GTGATAGGTGTGAGACTGGCCATCATCATGCAGTAGCTCATTAAGTGCTCGTGATTGTTGGCAGTGCTGGGGCCTCATCTGTTGCCAAGATGAGTCAGGTGTGAAATGCACTCTTTGGTAGCAAAGTGAACCAATAAAATAGGATCCTTCGGTATGGACTATGAGAATTTAAAATAATATCTAAATGAATTGGTGATACAGTATTTACTCAACACATTCAGTGGGCAGAACCATACCCTCAGTAGAGAAGAGAAATTTTATTTTCCTGCTGAATTTTGCAGCAAGGACATGTAAGGGTCTCAGCTAACATCACACTGTTTATGTATACTTTTTTTTTTTTTTTTTTAATTCACATAGCGTTTGTCCCTTTTTAGGTCACTTAACAGAAGTATGATTTCATTGCACAAAGTGGAACCTAAGAATAAGCTGGGAAACCCTAAAGAATTTTTCAGGAAAGAAGATGAATCCTTAGCCATGTTAAAAGGAATACTGTGTTCTTTTTTTTTTTTTTTTAAATTCTCATTTAGCACAGAGGAAATCAGCCTAATTATCAATTTGAGTTCTGAACAATAATCTTAACACTTCAATACAGAAGAGAGACCTTTTATCAAAGAGTTATCCTTAAAGAGTTTTTAATCAATACACATTAGAACCAGTTCTGCATAACAATGGTGTATATTAAAAATCAGTTCTTACTTTTCTATAAAGCTTTTATTCTCTTGAGTCTTATATCTCAAGTATTTTTAATCAGTACTGAAAAGTCATCATGATGCTAAGTATGCATTTCATGGTACGTGTATAAGTCCTTAGATTCTAATGTCATGCTCCAAAATTATTTTTAACCTTCTAAAATACATATATGGAATTTATTTCAAGGAATAGTTTATATTTTATATCGCATGGATTGATGCATGTACGTATGTATGCATGGATGGGTACCATGTGCATATTTCTGTCCATATGTGCTCATCTCCACTGTAGATATTATTTAGTCAAAACACTGACCCATATATATAATACAACTATATGTTTATATGAGGATGTTCAAAGATGTATTTTTACGATACCAAAAAAAAAAAAAAAAAGGCTGAACACTGCTGAGATACATAGTATAAATTAGAATAAGAGGAGAAAGAATGAAAGGTATGAAGGAGATGAAATAGAAAAATTGAGGAAGAGGAAGAGAAAGGATATAAAGGATGCATGGGCCAAACCTGACTCGAGCATATTGTAGCCTCGAAGGGGAGGTAGTAGGTGATACCCTTAAACTGAATTAGTACGTGTAAGAGAAGGAATAAGTGCAATATCAGCTGCATGGAATTTCTTTGGGGCATGTTGAATTTGTGGAACTAGATAGAGATTCTCAATATGTAGCTTGAAATACAGTTTTGGCATACAGCAGTGGCAGTGATAGATTTTGGAGTCATTCATTCCCACTGGAGAGAATAAATAGGCTTCCAGCAATCTATTTACTTTTAACCAGTAATTACCGTACTTGATCTATGCAATAGCTCTTAAACTTAGGAATAGGAAATAATATGCATATGATAACATTATATTAAGTGTACTAATCATATGTACACTATATCAAGTGCTTGCTTATGCCCCTAGCAAGCAAGGTTATTTAACAACCTAATTATACTTTTGCTTACACCTATAATTTTAAGGATAATTATGTATTATATTACATATGCCTTTTTGAATCAACCAAAGCATATGCACCTGATGTTTCCATTTAGGGAACTGACTATGGTAATACATTGGAAAATAGAGATAGATACTTTAAATGCAAAGAAATCATAGAGGTCATTTAATCTAATTCCCACCAAAGTTTAGAGGTTGATATAAAGGTTTGAAAAATTGTCCATATATAGTCATGCAAAACTGTTTCATTTCAATTCTGCATAACATTTAGAGAAGATACTTTTTATGAAGCCACCAATCCAGTGTGAGAAAGTGCAACAAAACTTGAAAAGAGAAGCAGCAACTCGCCACTCCCACCACCACCACCACTAACCTGGTACAAAGCAAGGAAGCAATCCGCAACTTTGTCAAGCCCAGAGGAACAGCCAAAGAGGCCTGTGTATATTTAGATATATTCATTTCATTGTTAGTCATTGTGACTATAGAAAGTCTATAAACTATTACCACCAGATGATTCCTATCACTTGTAAAATAGGGTGGGCTTTTGGTGGTCCTGCAATGCTTTTTATTTCTTTTGCTTTATTGACATGAATAAATTATTTCAGGCTTTGCTGGATTATCCTATGCTTGGCAACTGGACGCTTTCCGTATTTTTCTCTAATGTTATGGTTGATGCTGGTAATAACCACTTTTACTGATCATAGAAGGATGAGTTCAGAGTGACTCAGTGATTCCAAGGTCAGAGAAGGTTACATGGAGGGAATCTGAGAGCTAAATTACTAAAGAACACATTATTTTCTGTGGGGTTTTCCCATGCCCTGAGGATTTTATACATGCTGCTCCATGGGGTTTTCTCTCCTTCATATTTAACGTTTTAGAAGAACAGAAAGTTTAAAGGAAGTTTCTTAAGAAACCCTACCAGTATGTTCAGATCTCTAGACCACAGTTCACGGATTGAATTGTGACTCAAAGATTTAAATTTCCTTCATGTCTTTTTCTAAAAATAAGGTTCATTGAAATTGCCGATGACACATCGGCAGCCAATCTGCAAGAGGGCCCATTAGTGGAATATTATCTGTAATGCAACAGGATCGATGTTTCAAATATAAACCCTTAATCTGTGCTTCCTAATTACAAACATTTGAACCAGTACCTAAGAATTTGTTAAGGTTTTCTTTTGTGATTCTAACAATGACAGCAGCAGAGCAAAAGACTCTCTTAATTCTGTACTTGGAACAAACTTCTAATGCAGGAGCACATAGCTTCAGTTTTTTCTCTTGCGCTGGACTAGAATGTGTTCCCAGTATTTTATGATTTTGATTTGCCATGGTTCAGCAGGGCTGCCCTGTTAGCAGCAATCACCTTTGCTTGTGAAGTTATGTAGACAATCCCACGTAAATCAGAATGGCCCAATCATTTGATCATGTCCATTTCTATTACACATGGCCAGGCATATGATGAGAAATGCTCTGGCCAGCACAATTTCTTCTTACAACTGTTCTATAAAATGAAATAAATTGTTACAGCAGATTTCCTAGTAGAGTCAAAATTATGCAAGAAGAAAAGTCCTTCGTTTTTTACTTATATCCCTCTACTCTCTGATAGATCTTTCCTGCCTTCCTTCTCTCTCCATTTACTTTTTGGTCTTATATAGATTAAATGCATTTGGTGATTACTGAATTTCACCATACTCTTATTTAAAGTGTATCTTCTCTTCTAGATTTTGTTAAGCTAAATAAACTCCAGTGAATATCCATTAGAGAACACATACTTCCTCAAAAATCATGAATTTGAACTGTCTGAAAGTCATTGGTTATTCCTTATATTGTTTTCATTAGGAAACTTATCGGTTGTTGAAGAGAAGCATGCTTGTCTTAAAGTGGGTTTCTCTTTGTAATGTAAATGTAACCAAAGTTATTATAGGACACTACAGGTATGAACGAGTCAGAAACAGGTAGGTTATATTCCATAAGGATACATGTGCATTTGAATATTAGGAGATTCCTTAGGGAAACATGTGTTTTAAATTTTATTAATCTCAAGAGATTTAAGAATCCTCCAAAGAGAAGTTCAAGAGCTTTAAATTATAATTATTGTGTAAGTAATTAACTTCTGGAATAGTTTCAGTAGAATCAAGAATACTTACGTTGCCCATACCTTGGAAGAATGATAGCAATGGAACAGTAGGTATCTCTTATCCAGTTTTTCCTTCCTGTAACCCTAAAAATATTTGATTGCTTTTAAGGCAATAAACTTATTGCAAAAATTAATTAATTCATGTATTCATTCATTCAGCAAATATTTACCAGATGTTTGCACTCCGATCTGCTATGTGCAGGTACCATTCCAGGAATACAAAACTGAACAAAGAATAGTTTTCTTCCCTTATGGAACTTACATTCCAGGAGGAAGAAAAATTATTAAAATAATGAAGAAGATGTTTTAAAAAACACGTTAAATATTCAAGGCCAGATTTTGATAAAATTGCCAAGAAGGCGTAATTTGTCTTTGAGAGTTTCAGACTTCATTTTCAACATCCTCCCCTACCTTTCCTTAATGCTCTTTCTTCAGGATACTTAGATACTCTAAAAGCTCATTCTTTCTTTCTTTTGTTCTTTTATTTAAACAATATTTATAGAGAACTCACTATGTGGCAGACACTGTATGCTCTGTTTTCAGGTTCAGGCATACAGGGCAGAGTAAATAGGTGTAGTCCCTGACCCCAAGGAACGTATAATATATCGGGGAACAAAGAGATAAACCAACTCGGTATATTAAGAAAAATGAAAATAAACTGGTCATAAATTCTGTTAAGGAAAGTTTCACAGGAATCTAGTTGCATATATCAAGGGACTCTGACTTAGAATGAGGGTGTGTGTGTGTGTGTGTGTGTGTGTGTGTGTGTGTGTGTGTGTTTGGTAGGAGCCCGGAGAAGGACTATGAGAAATAGAAAAGAACATTCTAGTGTAACTGAACTAATTGTGAATTGTGTGTTTCTTTCAAAACCTCTTCTGAAGAAGTCTATCTGGTCATTAGTATCTTAGTGTGGATAAGGTTGTCAATGGGCTTGAGGATGTGCATTTTTTTTCTATTACTATGTAATGAAAAGTTTGTTAACTTTCTAGAGAATTCCGGACATCAGTAAGCAGGTGCATTGGTCCTTGAAGTTGCAGTTTTCTATCTCTGGAATAATGAGCTTGTTCAGGTTACCTAAAAGTCTCCATTTGCTCTATCTTTTTATGAGACTCTCTATAATGCCACATATGCTCTCACAAAAGATAAACCTGAATATTACAGAGTAATGTTTTTATGGATGAGGGCAGCGTAGCTCAGAGAGGTTAATTGACTTTTCCACTATCACACAAGTTGGTGGCAGAGCTGGGACAGGTATGTTTTAATCCAGTTAACACCAATTCCATTTCATTATATCTGGCTTGATTCTTCATTAAATTTTTATATTTTGGGTTACGTAATTTAACCCAGAGAAAATCAAGTTGACAGATTAATAAAAAAATTATGATGTGTCCTTGTATACAAAGAATACAAATATTAGTAAGTTATTTATGGTCATTAATGCTGACCAGATTATTTCTTATTTATTTATTTATTTATTTATTTATTTTTAAATTTTATTTGATTATTTGACAGAGGGAGAGAGAGATCACAAGTAGTCAGAGAGACAGACATAGAGAGGGGGGAAGCAGGCTTCCTGCTGAGCAGAGAGCCTGATGCGGGGATTGATCCCAGGACCCCAAGATCATGACTTGAGCCAAAAGCAGAGGTTTAACCCACTCAGCCACCCAGGTATCCCTGATTTGATTATTTTAAGGAGTAAGATATTTTTAATCTTTTACCAATCTATCATTATATTTGAAGTGGAAAGAAGTTTATATGATTTAGTTAAAAGCTTTGATTTTTGACAGGCACATTCATCCAAATAGTATCATAATTTAATTACTTTTGGCTCAAAATTATATAATGCTGGGTGAGGTATATGTCTGAGGTAAATATACCTTCTTTTTAATCTGTATAATCATTAGAACTGGCCCATATTAATATTATAAACACTGTAGAGATATTTTAGGTTATCAACTTAATGACTCTTTGCTTTCAAAACAGGTAGCTTAGAAAATGCTCATTATGAATAAGTATGAGAATATTCTCTGAAAGCATAATAAAAAAAATGTGTCATTGTATTTTCTTTAAGCCTCTAGTAACTAGTGCATGGTCTGAAACTATATGCTAAAATCCTTTATAATTTTTCCACACAAAAGATTGTTTATTCTTGGGGCATGCAAATAATTTGAGCAGTGTATAATAATTTTGATTTAATTTTTTTTTTGAAGTCCAGACTTTTCCTTTATTCAAAATACCACATATTAATTCAAAAAGATCAAGGAGTTCTGTATTGAACCTAAATTGAGTAGTTTCTCCTAAAGTAATGTTTTGTCATTTACTTATATTAGGTAGTATCTAATTAGTAAAAATAGTAATAGTCATTAAAAAATAAAACCCCAAAAGATAATCCCTTATTTCCTCTTTCATATAGGCTCACATGTTTAAAAAAAAATAAAGAAAAAATAATTATTAACAAAGGGGGACTATTTCCTACTTGTTTTTTTAAGGTTTTATAAAAGATATTGTTTTTATTTATTAGAAAGAGCAAGTGCAAGCAAGGGGAGGGGCAGAGGGAGAAGCAGACTCCCTGCTGAGCAGGGAACTGATGGGGGACTTGATCCTAGGACCCCGGATCATGACCTGAGCCCAAGGCAAATGCATAACTGACAGAGACATCCAGGGTACCCCTTATGTTTTGTTTTGTTTTGTTTTGTTTTTTAAATTAAATTTTTAAATTACCTAGGAAGCTTTGCTTAAAATCCTACATGAATGGAATAACATTAAAAATAACTTGCCAAACACAGATATTTTGACATTTTGCAAACAAATTCGATGGGTCTCATCAACTTTCTTATTCACTAGAAATGAAAGACAGAGATGGTACTAGTCTGCTCCTCATAGGAGCAATACAATTAGTATTGGGTTTGCATGGGGGATAGCAGCCTCCCTTCTAAGAAATCAGGGATAGGTGAAATAAACAATCAGAGGAAGATAAAATTTGGCAGAGAAGAAAAAGGAGGAATGAAACTTTCAGACAGGGCAAATACGGCTGTCAGTACTGCAGAATCTGTGAATTCCTTCCTGCAAACCACTGCAGCTACTTCCTGCAGAGGTGAAGGTAACATCTGCTTAAAGCAGCTTGTGGAATTAATAATTGCCACAGGTGCTCATCCCGGTTACCATTTTTCAAATGTCCCTTTACATCAGTATTGTAATTCCCTGTCTCTTAGGAGTTATAATCGAAATAAACTTTTGATGCAATTTTATTTTAATCCTTTGGATGCCTCCATGAAGCAGGCATAGGGAATCTGTCCTAGAATAGACTCAGGTGCCAGGAATTCTAGGTAGCCGAGGGCTCCATCTCTCTGAAATAGGGCCTCTGACTGCATAATGCTAAAGTCATTGCTTGAGAAAGCTGCACCTGCCTTTAAGCTCTGTAGATCATCAAAATTCTGCTGCCACATTTACAAATTTTGTTTTCACATTTTCCACTCAATGATCTCCCTGCTTGTCCCCACTTTCAGAGTGTAAGGATAAAATCATGGACAAATTTGGTTGATTTGTTAGGATTTTTTTTTTTAAGATTTTATTTTTTTATTTGACAGAGAGAGAGATCACATGTAGGCGGAGAGGCAGGCAGAGAGAGAGGGGGGGAAGCAGGCTCCCTGCTGAGCAGAGAGCCCGATGTGGGACTCACTCTCAGGACCCTGGGATCATGACCTGAGCCGAAGACAGAGGCTTTAACCCACTGAGCCACCCAGGCGCCTGACTTGTTAGGATTTTAGAGCATTATTCCCAGAATTCCTCAGAAAGCCTAGGTGTTCCATTATTGAACTCTCAATTTTTTTTTTTTTAACATACCTGTGTGAAAAATGCCCACCACCTCTGGAAGTCTGATTCATGAATTAGGTCATGCATGGCAATATTAGGAAGCAACATGAAGGAGATAAAAAAAAATTTTTTGGACTGTCATTCACCTTTGCTAATAAATTTTGGCATTTGAAAGGGACTTTATTTCTTAGTCCCCTATCTGAGGAAATTCACTTATATGTGGGCTTTTGAAAATTTTGTGTTGTGAGGAAGTTGACACATATGATTACTGTTCTTCACAATTTAGGGATTAAAAGAATGCCAAATTCATTGCTGTGTTTTGTTGTTGTTTTAAAAAAAAAAAAAACATGGTAAATAAGAAATAGTTCTTTATCCTTTCTGGAATTCTCTTCAGAAATCCTTGCACACTACCTTCTTGCATACTACTTTTATCCCCCCCAAATTTTAAGAGATTTATTAATTTGAGAGAGGGAGAGAAGAGCGAGCACAAGCAAGGAGAGCAGCAGGCAGAGAGAGAAGAAGGATCCCCACTGAGCACAGAGCCCAGTGCGGGGTTTGATCCCAGAACTCTGGGATCATACCTGAGCTAAAGGTAGACACTTAACTAACTGAGCCACCCAGGCTCCCCATCCCAAAAATATTTTAGAAGATCATTTTATCCATCTGAGTTTATAGAGTAGTCATACCAAGTAGTATGGGGGTGAAGTCATGATTTCTTACATGGCATTCTTGGAATACAGGTTTTATTTTTTTTAAGATTTTATTTATTTGAGTGAGAAAGAGAGAGTGCAAGCAGGCAGAGGGAGAGGGAGAGGGGCAAGAAGACTCATGCTGAGCACAGAGCTCCATGCAGAGCTCAATCCCAGGACCCTGAGATCATGACCTGATCCGAAATCAAGAGTTAGATGCTTAACCAGCTGAGCAGCCCAATTGAATTGGGTGCCCCAATTCTTTTTTTAACTTTTATAATTGATTTCCTTATTCATAATGTCTCTCAATGAATGTCTATAAAATAAGTGACTTTAAAAATCAGAGAAATTATTACACACCAGTGAAATTTCATTGTTTTTAAGGAAGTATGAACTTGGTGCACTGTGTCAAATCAGTTTTTTAAAAGTCAGGCCTGGGGTGCCTGGCTGGTTCAGTTGGCAGAGTATGTGACTCTCGATCTCAGGCTTGAGAGTTGGAGGTCCATGTTGAATGTAGAGATCACTTAAATAAATAAACTTTTAAGAAATAAAAATAAATAAAATCCTTATACCAAGAACACTGGATATTAATACTTTTTAGTATTATTTAGTATTATGAGGATACCATGGAATTATAATTTGATTTTTCTCTCTCTTTTTTAAAAATTCTAACAAAATATCCACTATCGTGAATAGGTAGCCACTGAAAATGCGTGGTTTAGATGTTTGCTATCCTATTGCCATGCAAATATTAAAGTCTATCAATGGAATGGTTGTTTCTGGGATGTAGGCAAAACTCTTGGGAGGATGATATGGAATGCCGCCAGTCAGTTAACAGGCGTGTTGACAACTGGCCTTAATGAAAGTTAAGGATAGTAGAAGCTCTCTCCATAACTAGCTGGGATTGGCAATGGAGATGAACACATCTGTAATTACCACCAGCCCTTCTTCAGACATGAGCCATCCATTCCTTGAGATTTAAGGACTCTGGGCCTGTAAAGGGATTTTTGATCCTGATAACTGAGGTAACAACAGAATCATTTTTAGACACGATCTAATGTGTGTCTAATCTTCAGTTCTCCCTTATGTTTCAGAACTATTTCCTTCTTACATTCTGTTCTTCAACCTACTGTTTGATCTCGGGCCTTGCCCTGGGGCCCCACTGCCTTCCTGCAGCAGCGAAACATCCAGGCTTGTTCAATCTAGGTAATGCCTTCACTTATTACAAGTCAGGGGCCCCACCTAGGACTCCGGGAGTTGAGTGTTAGAGGTCTGCCAGGCAACATTTTATACTAAATGAAACCAGAAATTGGCGTGGCATCACCAACGATGTTTACTGCTGTGGAAAATTTTAACGCCTTTGATCACTTTGTCCACATTCTGTTTTTGAAACCCAATTTTTATAAAATATATCTCATTCAAGTTATTCAGCTATTGAACTCAAAGATCTTTCAGGGCAAAACGCAATAGGTGCTTAGTACGTACTAGTGCATGGATGAGTTGATGCATATTCTTTATCTTAAACTGGAAACACACCAAACATCTCTTAGGAAGTTACAAAGGCTCTCCCATGGCAGACACCTCCTCAATATCAGAGTGTTGTAATTCTTCGTACTAAAGTTTCACTTCTTTAGTTTCAAGCAAACTAAGATAGACTTCTTGGTTTCTGTTCCTAAAATATGTTCTAATATCAGGGTATAATTTCGCCACAGAGCAGTTCAAGTTAATTGTCTCTGCATTTAAGAAATGTGTTAGAGTCTCTTCACAACCTTTCAAAGAAGTTGGTTGAGTTGGCGATGTAAACATTTCCTCGTGGGAACTTCATACAATCCAAAGAAGCGAAGTGATTGACAAACACGTACTCCAGCTAATCGAAGTGGTTCTGAGCTAACCAGATGTTTTCAGCTGAATCATGCCCACAGATGCTATTGCTTCATGATTCCTTAATCCTGGGATTACCCCAATTGGCCAGCTTGGTGACATTTGAGTGTTTCAAATAAGCTTGCCTCTCTTTTGTTACATACTTCCTAAAGAACGCTTGTCTGAAACGATTTGCCCTGGAAATGTTTGCAAGGAAGTTATCAGGGTTGTTTGTTTTCCCTGCTCTTGGATGTGGTCTCCGGTGAGGTCAGGAGAATGGAATGAGTGTTGCCACAGATGACACTGGAGCTATTTCCACAGCTGGCTGCAGAGAGTGGGCAGTCCTTTACAGATGAGCTCGCATGTGGAGGTAGATGATGTAAAACATCTGTCACAACGGGAATAAGCAAAAACAATGTCCCTTTGAAGATTGCCTTTGAATGATGAAGTGGGGGTGCTGTCTCCACAATGGGAATGAAGGACATCGTTGTTGGCAGGCAGATGGCTTCAAGCTTGTTCTTGCGTGAAATAGAACAAAAAGTATAGTTGAAAACCTCTGATGCTAGTCAAATCGGCTGATTTTGCTGAACATTCATTTCTCCACCTAATGCACATATAGTCAGTGAGAAAGGGAAGGGGGGGCTAGGGAGAAAAGAGGGAGGACAAACTAAGAGAAGAAACTGGTTCTGAATATTTTTCTCTTGAATAACTTTGAATACAATAGGATAATTTCAGCTGGTCACTGAAAGTTCAGGAAAAACCTTTTGCGCCAAGTTTACTGCAATGCATTTGCAGCCCCACATTCTTTTTTACAGAAGTTTTGAAAGCAGACGTAAAGATGGTGTATCATTAAGGCCACAGGATGACAAACACCTCAAAATTTGAATACCACTTAGTAGACGTAAAGTCCTCTTTGTCTCCCTTCAAGGAGCAGAAGAAAATAATAAAAATCATCTTAGTGTACTATTTTCAATAGAATGATATTAGTTTCTCACCCCATCCGGCTGTAAAAATAAATTTAAAACAGTGAAATTACCATACATTTTCATCTCCTGAAATTGCTGTCGAAAGAGAAATCGACAATAGATTAATCTGATAGCAAATACATGCTGAATATTGGCAGACAATAAACATCTAGATCTCTTGTTCTACGACCAAAGGGGGTGCTGCAACCTCTGTTAACCCCCAGAACACACTGCTCTGCTGTAGTGAAGAAACGGCCAACATTCCTATGAACCATGGAGTCTTGCTACTCGGGTGCCATATGCCCTCTGTTCCTGTCGCATTCCAGACTGTCTTACAAATCGAAATCCTTCAAAGATGCTTCTCATGAGCAAAAGTCACATCTGTCTATATCACAGGAAGGGAGTCTGAGAAATAAAGTGTGTTTTTTTGTTTTTGTTTTCCCAAATTCTAGGTTGAAATAGCAGGATTCACTTTGTGGGGAGCTAAGAACATGTGCAGTGAGTGTTAAAAAATAAATGTCTACAGGGGCGCCTGGGTCGCTCAGTCATTTAAGCATCTGACTTAGGCTCACGTCATGATCCCAGGGTCCTGGGATCAAGTACCGCATCAGGCTTCCTGCTCAGCAGAGAACCTGCTTCTCCCTCTCCCTCTGTCTGCTTCTCTGCCTACTTATGCTCTCTCTCTATTTCTCTATCAGATGGATAAATAAAATCTTAAAAAAAAAAAAAAAAGTCTACAACATGCCATGAGTGAGGGAGGTACAGCGGGGAAGTCATTGGATTAATCTTAATGAGACATGGTTGAAGCTTTCAACCCAGTCAGTGAGAGCTTGAAAGGAAGGAACAGAGAACTTGGAGACATTTATGATGTAGCAGAGACAAGACTTGACTACTGGTTTGTTATGCATGGTGAGAGATGCAAAGAAAAGGAGGACCTGGAATTTTCTCTATTATTTCAAGACTCCAAATAGGAGAAAGAAGATTTCTACAAAAAGAGAAAATATTCAGAAGGGGACATGGTTGTTTTGAGATGTCTGAGATTCTAGATTCAGTGAGCTGTTGGAAATCAGGTTCAGGAATTTAAGAAAAGTGCAAGGCAACAAAGAGTGCTTAAAAACTTGAATTTTTAGCTAGTTTGAGAAACTTTGATTTAAAACTAACCCGCATTTTTTTTTTTTTTTTGTCAATTCCATCAGCGCCTGGCAAGTAACAATATTTTGGAATTTTACTTCTAACTCCTGATTGACACTTTAAATTTATGATATATATACTGAATTAACTAAAATATTTAGATGTTGACTACATAAGGCATGTAGCCTCTTTTAACAATTGACTATAATAGCCATTCCAAACTCATTGGTTAAGCAGAGATATTATTTGGAAAGAATGGAGGTTTCAATTTGAGGGTTGCCATGAAAATATGTCATAGGAAATGAAGTTTTTTTTTTTATACAAGAGTTTTTATGGATAAAAAGAGAAGCCCTATGGAGACTATTGAAAAACTGAACTAAATATTACCGGCTGTTTGTGGTTAGAACAAGGAGACATATTAATGTTGCTAAGATTATTTGAAGCTACTTGACCTTCAAGGAGAAACTGAAAAAAGGATTTAATGAAATGATTAAGAAACAAACCAAGAGTCTCCTCAGAAGAATTGCAGTAGACAATTTACTCTAATGGGCATGACAGAAATAAAAAAAACAGAGCAGAGCTTCTCATACTTGCCCACGACTGTGACTCACCTGGGGATCTCAGTGAAAAGCTGACGTGGATTCAGTGGGGCTGAGGCCAGACCTGAGAGTCTGCATCAAAGTCTCAGATTATTCTGTCTGGCCTCAGATTACACTTTGAGGAAAAAGGTACTAGAAGTTTTAAGACCAGTATTTTGCAGGTGCTCTTAATTAGCCGAAGTCATCCAGCAGAAAAGTCCAAAATTACTAATATGGTATGACTGTTTAGGAGAAGGGGCCATGAAATCTAAGCGGAATGAAAGATGTGACTATGCTTCTGGCACCGATTCTAGAAGAAATAGGACGCTGAAGAATACAAACAAAGCTGTCTTTCACCTCATCTACTGGACAACTTTATGTATATTCGCTAACATCCTGCAGGCCTTAGACTATATCTCGGTTGGATGCTAATACGAGAATTTTCACCTTAGGATATGGCCATTCCAGGAGGACATATATTATCTCAGCACTATGTTACAAAACCTAGGAGATATACTGGGTGTGAGACACACCAGTGACGATAGTAGTAATAGCAAGTGTACTTTAAAGGGAGTCAATTACTTTCTTAACAGGGTTGTGACTTTATACCCATATCCTTAGGTCTGGTTCTGATGCCAGTTCTAACCAGGCAAATTTCTGAAAATGTCTTAAAGGAGAAAACAAATGGCACAGAAATGTCCTCTGAGGGACCACAAAATAAAGTATATTTTGTAGCAAATTGCAGGACAAGGAATAGCTATTCTCCTAGTAACGGCCAGAATCAAGGTACCTTGTGACATTTTTAGACAATTTGCACTGTAAACAATGGCCATAAGTAGGATAACAGACAGCTTTTCCTCTTGATCACTCCTGTGGTTTGAGAAATGATTTCCCGGGCCCACTTACCAATAGAATCCTACGAGACCTTGAAAATTATTTGTAATCAGCTTTTTTTGAGGGGTGGGGGTGTGTTTTAGCCTATTTGTCAGTAAGGGAAGATTTTAATGAGAAGCTTTATGACAGCTCACAGTCCTGAGTGCTAGTTAAAGCAAGATAAACATTTTACCAGACTAAAGATCCTGCCCATAAATATTCAGACATCTGCTGGGAACCCTATTTGCTTTATCGTTTGGAAGAACACTGGCCTGGTATACTGCTTCTGATGTGCACTTTAAACTCTCTGCATGTTGAAAACCTACTTAGAGGTATACAAAGTGATTGGTGTACAAGTGAATAAAGCATTTTTTCTCTTATCACGTGACAAGGTCTGACAAGATCTTGGGCAGACATATGGCTATTAAAACAGTTTGTGGCACAGGAAAGCCCTAATGAAAAAGTTTACCTTGCATTTGTGACTCTGTGCATTGGCTGTAATACATAAAAGGAACTTTGCAACATTGAATCAGGTACCTAAAATTATTCCATAGGATGGAAATCATGTAGTGAACTCCAACATTAAAATTCCCTGGGTAGTGTGTGGTTCTTAGAACCTGGGAATTCTCATACTCAAAGACAGGAACATCTAGCTGGCAGTGATCAGACAGGGACACTTTGAAGGAAAGCGAGTAATTGGGTGGATGGATTTTTAAGACCATCCCCCTGTCCGGTCAAGAGAATACTTCCATTATTTTGACTAAATCCTCTAACCCAGTCTGAGCACAGAGTAGCTGTTACTGTATTTGCATCCCTTCAAAGTCATGGGAGCCCTGGCTGATAAGCAAGCACCATTCATTCTTTTGGTCATTTGGTACCATTACAGCCTGTTTCATGATATACGCTGTGCTAGACTTTGGCACATTGGAAAATTAATAAAGTATCATAAATAGCACAATGAAAAGAATCCAGAGGAGAAGTATGATCATGATCAAGGCATGTGCCAAATATTGAGAGAAGAGAGGAACGAATGACCCACAACCTGGGTCAGACGTAGGAGATGTTCTATAGAATGTAGCACTTGACAAAAACCTTAGAGTACACCTACTAACCTGCTGTCAGTACCCAGAACTCCTGGCAGAAACACCAAGGATGAGTAGTTCAGTGTGGTAGGAGGAGAGGTTTCATGTGGAGCGTCTTGGCGAATTACACAGGAAATGGAAACTGGAAGCCCTGGGATCTTTAAAGAGAGTGCATAATATGACTAAAATGTCATCTCGGACCTACCTATATAAGCCTTCTTTTGGGCTGAGATAATGTGGAAACAGAGCAGCGGGCACATTATCATGCATGACCCTACTATTCATTGCTGATGGCTGTACAGAAGGGTCACTCATGAGAATGTGCCCACTGGTCTGTTTCCACATTATCTCCTTCACAAGGAGGAATGGAAAATATTTTGGTTTCATCATTGAATTGTCTATTTACCCTTTCACGCCTCTTACCCATTAGCTTACAACAGCTATTGCCTTAAAGATACCAATGTCTTAAACATGTGACATTTCTAACATGAAATAATATTTTTCAAGATGCTAACTCAGGTATGAAAATGTGATTAGGCTGTACTTTGGTGGAAAAGGTAGTTTAACATGATTTCCCCTATAGACCCTGTGGAACAAAAAATAAGGAAAATTACTTCCTTTCATCTTTAAAGGGATATGCATGTATTTTTGGTTATCATTGTTAAAATAGGAAGAAGGTTAAGAATTGTTCTCTGTATCTCTAATACAATTTTCTGTTATGTAATTTATTGGGTGAGTAGATACTGGGGGTTTCTTATATCTTAAAAAGTAATAATGATGGTGATATACATTATGATTAACTCATTCACTGGTAAATATGATAGCTTCGTGTTCTTTAATTTTTTTGTTTGTTTATCAAATCTCTTATTTATTTATTTATCTATTTTGAGAGAGACAGAGAGGATATGCAGTAGGGGCAGAGAGAGAGAGTTTTAAGCATACTCTACTGAGCACAGAGCCCAACGTGGGACTCGATCTCACAATCCTGAAATCACCCCCTAGGCTGAAACCAAGAGTCAGCCACTTAACCAACTGTGTCACCCAGGTTCCCCTTCTCAAATCCCTTTAAACTGATTTTGGAAGGCATATTCCCCAGAAGGCCCTGTATAGTGAAGACAAAAGACTTAGGTTGTGCCATTTGTTTTTCCTCACAGATAGTGTGATTCTGTCATATCATCTATTCCACATCAGACGGAATTGTGTGGCACACATGTTTGTGTGTGGTAGACGCCCCGTAGCTGAGAGCCCCCTATTATTTGCGTGACTGGAATGGAAGGTTGATGAATGTCAATTCAACTTTGCTGCTGAAACCATAAGAATCTCACTGAAGAAGCCCTGGGATCCTTCGATGCACTCAATGTTTCCACTGGCTCAGCAACTGTGCTCTCTCTCTCTCTTTTTTTAATTAATTAATTAATTAATTTTTAATTTTTTTTTTAAAGATTTTGTTTATTTATTTGTCAGAGAGAGAGAGAGCAAGCACAGGCAGGCAGAGTGGCAGGCAGAGGCAGAGGGAGAAGCAGGCTCTCTGCCGAGCAAGGAGCCCAATGCGGGTCATGATCCCAGCGTCCTGGGATCGAGTGGGACTCGCTGGGATCATGACCTGAGCCCAAGGCAGCTGCTTAACCAACTGAGCCACCCAAGCATCTCTACTGTGCTCTCTTTAAGAAGGCATCTGAAAGAAAAAGAATTTGATAACCCATCTGCATTATGAAATTCCTTTTATAATTTTAACCAGGTGTAAATCTTCAATAATTAAAGAACTAGTTGTTCTATTTCACATTCAGCTAACAAAACCATTTGACATGGGAGCCCAAAGTCTTCAAATTTTCAACTTTCTCTCAATAATGTAGCATATTTAAAAGCCATCTTGCTCTATTAGAATTCCAAAGAAGCTTGTTGAAAACATCAAAAGTCACTACTGAGCAAATTCTTTAGTTTTAAGCACAAAACTCTAAAAGATTCAATAAAGCGTTGTTGAGAATTCTAATTATCTATATACCTGCTTTGGTTAGAAATACTTCAGTGTGACATATTTATATATTCATTCTGAATGACACTATTGTATAAATAGGTACTTAACCAATAATTGAAACCACTATTCACAGTTGAATAGGCATGGTATATAATTAGGATTCTTTTAAGGAGACTCCATTGTTAAAACTAATTTGGTTTTTGGTGTCTTTTAATACTACATATTTTAAAAAAAAGCACGTCCAATTAAGGGTAACTGAATCAAAAAGCAACACAAAATTAAGAATATTTAAGAGTACCAGGAAAAAAAAAATACCCTCTATTTTTACAACTAACAGACATTCTCCCATTAGGAAAACTGTGTACACAACTCTTTTAAATTGACCATAGACCAATGTCAAATACCCTACTTCCAAATATCATACCCTCAGTCCATAGCTACAAATTTCTAGGTAGCAGTCCAAATAATATGCCAGTTGAACTGAATCTGTCTAATGTAGGGAAGAGAAATTCAGCTCTTGTTAGCCATATTTCCGAAGTAAATAACAACATAAATATGAACTCAAAAATAATCATGCAGCCATTGAAAGTCAGGTAATAGTCTTGCCTCCTTCTATTGGTAATTTATAAGATTCAGGCAATTGACTTAGATATCTGATCTCTAAGAAATAGGTTTATTTTATTTTTTAAAATTCTTTATTAACATATAATGTATTATTAGCCCCAGGGGTACAGGTCTGTGAATCGCCAGGTTTACACACTTCACAGCACTCATCATAGCACATACCTTCCCCAATGTCCATAACCCCTCCACCCTCTCCCTACCTCCCAAACCCCAACAACCCTCAGTTTGTTTGATGAGATTAAGAGTCTCTTATGGTTTGTCTCCCTCCTGATCCTATCTTGTTTCGTTTATTCCTTTCCTACCCCCTAAACCCCCCATGTTGCCTCTCAACTTCCTCTTTCAGGGAGATCATATGATAATTGTCTTTTTCTGATTGACTTAAGGAAATAGGTTTATATCATGAAAAAAGTCTCAGCATAAAATCTAAAATTTGCTGTTACGTATAGAAAGCAAAGTATGGATGAACATTCTGTCATTTTCTAATTATTATAGTTTTAAAACTTCTCATTTTGTATAAATGGCATTTATTTATAGACACACATACATACCAGGGTTTCTGAACATCAACACTAATGATGTTTTTGT
The DNA here is from genome assembly GCF_022355385.1 of Mustela nigripes. Lineage (NCBI taxonomy): Eukaryota > Metazoa > Chordata > Mammalia > Carnivora > Mustelidae > Mustela > Mustela nigripes. The sequence goes on along the minus strand of NC_081558.1, from coordinate 73,876,474 downwards.
CTGAATAATTCTTTGATGTGGGGAGCTGTCCTGTGTGTTGTAGGAGGTTCTGTAAGGTCAATGACCTCTTTACCCACTAAGTATCAGTAGCACCCCTTTCCCAAGGTGACAGCCAAAACTATCTCTGGACATTGCCAAATGTCCCTTCCAGACAATTCAAAGTTGCCCTTGGTTGAGAACCACTGACATATTCCCATATGCAAATACTTTTTATTTTAATAAGTACCATAAATATGCTATGGTGGCATTAGTAAAAACTACTTCAGGTGAATTTCAGATCTCATCTTTAAAGATATGGTGGTCGATGACATTAACACATGCACATATCTGTGAGGCAAAACATGATTTTGAAACTGAGCCACCCCATAATACATTATATGGGGCACCTGGTTGGCTCAGTGGGTTAAAACTTCTGCCTTCGGCTCAGGTCTGGGATCAAGCCCCACATCGTACTCTCTGCTCAGCAGGGATCCTGCTTCCCTCTCTCTCTCTCTGCTTGCCTGTCTGCCTACTTGTGATTTCTGTCAAATAAATAAATAAAATCTTAAAAAAAACAAAAACAAAAATGAGCCACCCCACCTGCATCCCAATGTTTATAGCAGCAATGTCCACATTAGCCAAACTATGGAAAGAGCCCAGATGTCCATCAACAGATGAATGGATAAAGAAGATGTGATATATATATATAAATATATATGAATATTATGCAGCTACCAAAAAATGAAATATTGCCATTTGCAACGATATGGATGAAGGTATTATGCTAAGTAAATAAGTCAATCAAAGAAAGACAGTTATCATGTAATTTCACTTATATGTGGATTTTAAGAAACAAAACAGAGGATCATAGTGGACAGGAAGTAAAAATAAAACAAGTCAGAGAAGGAGAAAAACCATAAGAGACTCTTAATCATAGAAAATAAGTTGACAGTTGCTGGAGGGAAGAGAGGTGGGGGGTTGGAATAACTGGGTGATAGACATTAAAGAGGGCATGTGATGTAATGAGCACTGAGTGTTGTATAAGACTGACGAATCACTGAACTCTACCTTTGAATCTAATAATACACTATATGTTAATTAATTGAATTTAAATTTTTAAAAAATATCATTTCCACAAGGGGAAAAAAAATTTAAAAAACACAACTGAGCCACCCCTTGTGAGAACAAGTTTTCTCAGAATCTTCGGATTGCTCCATTTTGACTAGAAATCTCAAGATAGGTTTCTAAGTACCTTTTGATTTAGAGTTTTGCTCTTTTTTCATTCTTCTAACCAATATTTATGAAGCATGTATTATATGCCTTATACTGTAGAGAGCATGAAGATAGCGATGAACCAGCCGACAGGCTGTAGGCCCTTTAGTATTAACAATCTAAATTTAAAAAATCATAGTAAATGTTAGCCATTTAAAATCTTTTTTTAAATGTTAGTCATTTTTAATTCAACTGAATAATTAATTAGTGGTGCTGATATCTAAAATTAATTCACAAGAACTGTTTTGAGTACTTTCTATATGCAATTCCTATTTATAGAGTTTATAAATGGTATGTCAACATGACCCTTGCCCTCATGGATGGAAAATCTTGAAAGAGAATTATTATGAAAAGGAAGGGATTCAGTGCTAAAATGGGGCCCTGGGGCAGTTGTTTTCTTGCTTAACCATGGTTATTCATCCTCCTTCCCTCCCTCCAATGTTTGTCAGAGGTTATCTGCAAATGCTTTCACAGTTGAAGTCTTATCTACCAGCTCTGTCATAGCTTTCTGGGTTTCAAGCATAGTTGCTTCAAAAGCCAGACTGCCTCCTCTAAGTTGGTTGAAAATTTATCAAGACAGTTGAGGATTAATGAGTGTATTGAAGGTTGAAGGCCTCTTTAGTTCTCTTTTGTTCAGTCCCCATGGCAGCCTTTCTTAAATCATGCAAAGCAGCTGCCTTCAAAAAAAAAAAAAAAAAAAAAGAAAGAAAGAAAGAAAGAGAAACAACAATAAAAAACATGCCAACATCAACGAATGAAAAAAACTAGACATCTCTACATATACTACAGGAATGTTGCACACTAACATTGCAGGACACTGTGTTTGAGTAGCACTTTTCCCAGTTAAACAAAACATCTTTATGTCATTTCCATTACAAAATCATTTTTGCTATGGGTAAATCATTGACCCTAAGTAGATTCCTTGTGAGCTCCTATCATTCTCTGCACCCTGCTTGAGATGTGCTAAAAATAGTCTGGTGTACACAACTCAATGAGACATTTATTCTAGAAATATTAAAAACTAACAGAGAAGCAGAAAACATACAGATGAAAATGAAGATAAATGCTCTTAAACCGTGTTTTTTTTTTTTTTTTTTTTTAAGTCATGTTGAATGATTACTATGAAAAAGTCCTGTAGTTTTGTGTAAGTCACTGCAGGAAAAGAGTATAGTAGGGGCAACAAACATTTTCACCTGAGGTGTCTAGACATGAGAAAAGGAACAAAGAGAGTGATATTTCTTTTTTTTTTTTCTTTCACTTACATTATCCAAATAATTTCCTTACCTTTTAGATTCTTATGATTTCAAATTGAAGGCTTACTAAGGTTCCAAATATGAGAGATTCTCAAATATGATAGAGCATAAGCCACACTGGTCAAATGGAAGCATGGCAGGTCATCAGCCTTAGGCCTGAATTATTCAGATAATCACCCCATTTCAGTTGATCAAAAATGCAGGCTTGACCTTTTTGCATTTTTAAACAAGATAAAATGTGATTATTGCTCTAATCATGTTGTATCACCTTGTTTAAAACAAATAATTGAGACACAGTATAAATAAAATAAAACCAAGTGTTTGTATCTAAGACACTGTATCTGTGCCACTGGACTATACAACAGCAGTTTATATGGTGTCCTCATACTTCAGAGGACACCAGAATTACCTGCAGAATTTGTGGAAACACAGATTTCAAGACCCAAAGCTCAGGGATGCTAATTCCAGTTCTTGGTCTGTTATTGCTGCTGGTTGACAGGTGGTACTTAAGGAAACACTGGTCTAAAACACACACACTCACAGGAATATTCATACAGGCAGTTCTTCTCATGGTGGTCCAACTCCTGGCCTTCATACAGGTTTTCAGCCCACAATGCGTGCTCTTAATAGTAGAGAACTTCAACATGTTTTCCCTGAATTTGCCAGCGATCCTGTTGTTGGGAAATTAAAATACTGATAAACTCTCCAAGACTTAAAATTTCTTTAAAATACTGGCAGGAGGTTAACAACATAGATGCTTTTATGGCCTCGGTTCAGATATGTTTGCATCAATGATCTTTGGAAACTTTGTCCAAATTACTGTTGAAATTGTTTATTTCAGAACTAGGGCGACCAGATCCACCCCACAACTCTTGAGTGTGAACAGCTTTGTTTTTGCAGAGGCAGTGGCTAAAATAGACCAGACTTTCCCATCAGCTGTTTGGTCATTGTGCTTTTCAGTGGGATTATAGCATGTTACAGTATTTTTCTCTGCAGCTTAAACATTGAACAAACCCAGACATCCGGAGATGCTAAAATGAAAAATCTGTTTCCTCTTGCTTTGCCATTTGCCAAGTGAACTCTGTTAGACAGCACATTCTATACATTTGGAGTAAATGAAATTACCCTTAATGTGTTGGCAACATCTGTCACAAAACACTCTTCAATCTATGGCTTAAATGCATTGGATAGGAATGGATGTGACAGTATATTTAATTAGGCACAGTTATGCTTGGGGGGCACTAGTTTTGCCTTAAGAACCAGTTTTTTCTTTTCCTTTTTTGTTCTTTTTTCTTTCTTTTCTCTCTTCCTCTGTGTTTTTCATTTTGTTTTGTTTTTAAATAACGTCCTACACAACATGGAGAAGACTCTGTATGTAATCTTTGATGAGCAAAGTGGCTGACAAACACCAGTCTTTGTTGTCGTTAACCTGCACTTCAAACTCTGTAAGTTGTCCCCCATCAAGTATCATCAAGACGTTGTGCCTCTCTGGGGGGTTCCTTTCTACAACTTCCATTTACTCACTAATTGTACATTTCTTTCATCCCTTGAAACTATTAAGGAGTTTATGTTCTTAATAATTTATGGGAATTCTTTCTTCATTGAACATGAGGAGGCAGAGACAGTGGCTCTGTCCTCCCCCAAGAATTTCCATTTTATTGTTCATTTATTTGCAGTAAGTGGCCTATTGAACAGAAAGGAATATTTCTGTTCATTGTTTTCCACTCTATGCCTACTGCTGCTATTTGCAATTCCAAATTATGACAACCCTCTTCCTACTCTTCCCTTTGATTGTCAGTTTCTGGTTTATCCACAGAAGCAACGCTCCTTCTGTGTCATCTGTAATCAAATGAGTCCCCAAACACTTTCTGAGAAAGGATTCTGTAAAAAGACCAAACAATCCTTCCTAAATTAATTCCAAATGCAGGCATTCAATCCTTCTATTCTTATCATGCATGGATTTTGATTCATCTGTCATATGCTCACATTTCTCATTTGCATATTGCCTTCCAAACAAAGACTAAAGTCTACCTCTTGCACCACTGTAGAATGAGATCACCTCTAGGGCACTAACAAGAAAGGTTTTTCTACCAAACAGAATTTGGTCTTTATCTCTGATTTATGACGAGCAATCCTTTATGTAGCTAGAGCAGGTTGATTACAATCCGGGGGGTTTCCAGGATTGTGACAGTTTAGGTGTTGGAATCCCTAGGGGCAATATTCTAAGAAGGTAGTCTAAGTTTCAAGCTCAAAACAGTATTGAAGTCTTGCACCTGCTAAAGATTAGAATGTTGCGAAAGTGCAACTTTTTGGTTTAAAAAAAAAAAAGTGCTTCAGGACTTCCATCTTAACTTTGAGGATTTTCTATAGTTTATCCCTAAGTGCTTTAGGAAGGACCCAGTGTTTTTTAGTGTTCACTGTTGGTATGGCACAACGACCACCAGAAATAAACACAGAAGCTGGGTTTTTTTTGGGGGGAGGGGGTTTGTTTGTTTTTCTTAAGGAAAAAGTTAATGTGGTTTTGTTTTATGGAATTCAGGCAGCCAGAAAAGAAAGTGATGTGTCTCTGAATTATAATTACTAAAAGCTTATCTTATCATGTCTCTGATTCAAGAAGTCTGCTGATGAATGACAATTCATGGATGCATCAAGAAATTAAAACAACACAAATGAAAATTTATGTATATATATATAAACTACAGATCTTTAAAATAACATATATATATTTCTGATTGAGTCTAGCAAACAACAAATATCCTTGCAAACAATGTTGGCTCTGAAAACAAAACATTTCCAAATATTTGGCTCAATTTCTATTCTCCCTCCATATTAATGAGGAGGAGCCCACAAGGAAGGATGAATGAAAGCCTGATCTTTTTTTAACAGATACAGTCAGGAAGTCAGATTTGGATAATACCAGGAGGAATTGATCATCCTGAGCAAAACGTTCTGAGAAACATTTGCTTACGGGTGGTTTGTGTGCTGACATCCTGCCATCTACATAAATCTGTCCTAGTTTTATTTCTTTAAAATGTTCACTTACATGGGAAGAAAAGTCAAACAGTGAAAAAAGTGTTTACAGAAAAAAAATAGCATTCAAATACATCATCATTTTATTACCAGTGGGTATTTAAATGAGTTGTGATATCATGGGCTTCTACGTGTATGGTCATCTTTATAATAAAGCATTGAAATTTCAATAATCTCAAAGATGCTGTCCAACCTTAGCTTTTCAATTAAGAAAAAATTGTTCCATTCTCTCAGCTAGTCAATTAAGGTAGAGTAAGGGGGGGTGGGGAGGAAGCGTTTGCCCTTTGCTTCACTAGCTATGTGAAACTATGTATATGAACAGAAAATTTTTTAAATGTCTGTTATTTCTTGCATTCCCAACAGTTATAATAAATCAAAGAGCATATTCTAGAAGTAGGCTTTTCTTAACATCCGACGAAAAACTTGACTTTTTTTTTGGTAATATTTTAGCAGTGTTACATTTAACCAACGTTTAACAGAGTTCAGTATTCTATCTTTTTCAAAAGCACAAATAGAAAGAAAGTAGGTCAAAAGATTAGGAGGAAAAACATGGAAAATACGAAGTCTGATTTTTATATCATTTGTACTAGATTTTAATCTGTCCTTCAAAAGATCCAGTCAAGAAACTCATCTGGACCAGCATTGTTACTCTGGTGGTAGATTGTATTGAGATAATCAATAATTACCCATATAAATCATGGATAAAAGCATAAGCCAAAAAAAGTCTTAGTCAATATTGAGAAAAACTAGATAATTTGCAAAGTGTTAGTGTTTTTCAGTTAGCGAAGTTTGTATTTAGAACAATGAAAGAGGATTTGTATGATATCTTGGAACACATTCTATATTGAATATTGGAATTATAAATGATAAGTATTTTAGACAAATCATAGATAAATCACATCAAAGGAAAAGGAAGTTATTAGTGCTATCTATTTAGATAACAACAAAATGGCATGGGTGGATGTAAAAAATCATACATGGTTGAACTTATCCTTTTCATTAAAAAGTAAACACATTTGACGTTAAGTAGTTGACTGTGTTTATTGTTTTTAAAAGTTTCCTCCCTTGTGGAACCTGTTTTCAGATGGACATTGTGTGTGCTTGTAGGGTGCTGTGATTACGCCGACAATGGACCATCCTATGTCAATGCAGCCAGCAAATATGATGGGCCCCCTGACGCAACAGATGAATCATCTTTCATTGGGCACAACAGGAACGGTGAGTTGAAGAGTTGGTTTTGCTTTGTTTTCTTGGACTTCTTCGATAAGATGCAATGCAGCTTTTACTGGTATTATTAGCAAAACTGGCCCTATGCCGTTGACTGAAACAAGTTTCCAGGTTCCGGTGTGCCTCGTGCATACACATTCAGTATTGGGGCACATTTACTCCCATTGACCAGATTGAAGTTTCCACTGTGTTGCATTTAAATTTGAGTCACTTCTTGTTCAAAGGACACAGTACACTGGGTATGATACCCATTTATGGAAAGGTCTTTATGCACACACTTGCAAATCTAGAACTTGTAACGTAATACATCTGAGCCTGGTTTTCTTTTCCCACATGCTTACGTACTCTACCTAATATATCATTCCTGGGTCATTCATAAGTCAGGGGCCAACCTTGACTATGACTAATACATAGAGCTTGTTATTTACTTTCAATGTTTAAATCAATAAAAAGTAATTGAGAACCTGACACAATCCAGTTCTTTTCAACTTTGTTTTGAATAGGTAGACAGGTAATGTTGAAAAAAAGAAAAGGAATCTAGTGTACTTGATGTTTTTTGATAGGTTGGGATACTTTTGTTGAGCCATTATTTTCTTTAGGGGAAAAAAAGTACATAAAAATGTTTATTACAGCATTGATTTATATCAACCATTTGGCATCATTAACACAGTTTTGTTTTATTTTTAAAAAATCTATTCAAAGACAATTCCCCAAATGGTTAAGAGGCAAATGTCTAATACAACCTGGAATACTACAATTTTGTTCATTATCAGTATAGATCAAACATCAGAATCAAAGTCAATCTTTCATATGACACTATGGTAGCAGGTTTTCCTCTTTACAAATATTAGTGCAGATGATTTTGTCATTTTTAAAGATGTAGTCATTTTTTAAAAATCATTTTTCTGAGTGAGACAGCTTAATTATGGAAAGAGCACTGGACTAGGAGTTGGGAGTACTAAACTCAAATCTTGGTTGAGCACTGTTCTTTCACTCTGTCTTTGGGAAAATAATCTCTTCCAGTCTGTTCCCCTCTCTGGTTGAGTAGTGAGCAGTGATGCTATATGGGGGCTCTTTCACTATCCACCTCTATGACATAAGCCTGTATGTCTCATAGTTGCCACTTCTGTGATTCTTCACAGGTACTCTGACATTGTCTCTAAATATCTATGTACACTGAGGACACTAGCTTTATATCAGAAATTTTACCTTAAAGCAATGGCTTGCTTGCCACATAAATGTAACAACTCATGGGCTTTTTGGAGTATAAGAAGTTTCTGACATGTCCACTGAGGCCAGAAAAGTCTGCCCTAAATAGGAAGAAAATCCATATGCCTGATGGAAAGAGTCCCATTGTTTCAATAAGGAGATTTTCAATAAACAGTACTTACCTGAGACCTCAGTCGCTGAACTTATAAAAAGCAGTTGATGATAGCTTACCTGTCTGAAAGCAGGGGCTAGATCCAATAATTTTTTAGGTCTCTGACCTAGACTTTCAAGTCATGTCTAAGACTATATTTAACTCTACACTGTGGTACAGTTAATTTTCATCAGGGAAATAGTTTTAGGAATGTGTATGGAAAGGTGGCTTTATGTATGCACCTGCAGATCTAGATCTAGTAACATAATACACCTGAGCCTGATTTTCTTTTCCCAGATGCTTATCCATTTCAGCTAATATGTCATTCCCAGGTCATTCACAAGTCAGGGGCCAACCTTGACGACAACTAATAAACCCTGGAAATATATCACCAAATTTGGGCTATATTTACTCATATCACAAACACAGCCATGTAATTTACATAAACATTTAGTCACTTCACTCATTTACTAACAAAGCAAGTCCCAAGTTCATTGGGAGAAACTGAAGTTTCTTGTGTCTACGCTGTTGATTTCCCTTCATATCAGCCTTTCTCTCCTTAAAAGATGATAAATTCTGAACAAGTGAAGTAATTCAATCTTACTGTGTTGAACGGCAATCTAGAATCCAAGAAGAGGATGACTTATAATACAAACGTCTGAAAATCTAGAAAGTCTAGAAAGAAACACTTTCTAAATCCTACTTAGTTGAATCAAAAACAAAACCAGCTGACTTGCTGAAATTCAGATTTGCCAACTAGAAAAAAATACAAGAGCTAGGTTAATTAAGAATATGACTGAATCCTTTAGAGAATTGAAAAATAAGCTAAAATATATAAAACAGTTTCAGAATTACAATAGAGGCTGATTCAGTAACATATATTATGATTAGTATTTGAGCATTTCAACAAGAATGCATTTATATGAGATCATAGTTTTTTGCCCAGCTAATAATAGTCAAATTACTCAAAAATGATATATAATCCTTCCCTTTCTTAGAGTGTTTTAAGCAGGTGGCTCATTTTTAACACCAAATTTCTTCTAATTTTTTTTTTCATTCTTTTCCTGCTTCACATTTATACTGAATAATGCTTAGGCACATCATAAGCTTTGTGTAAATTGATGGTTTACCAAGGGTTAAAATTCCATAAGTTTCTGGAAAGCCAGAGAGAGAAAAACTATTACTTTGTTGATGTTTAGTGGTGTCCAGAATATGGCTATACTTTTTTCTCAAACTGTCACTCTTACACTTTGATATGCCATCAGAGATTCCTTTTATCTGAATTTTTGATTGGCGTGTGTAGTGGCTATTATGCAATTGAAATGGATTCTTTTAATCAAATTTCTCCACCTTACTGCATCTTTTCCATTGCTTTATCTATTGCTGGGAATAGGTGGCTTGGTATCATGGAAAGAACAGTGGGCATTAGAATTAAACCTGAGTTCAAAGCCAGGTTCTGCCCCTAACTAGCTATGGTGTGTTAGGTTACTTAACTCTCTGAATTTTTATTTCCTTTTTTACCAAGGAGGAAAATAATATGTACATCCCAGTGGTGGTGTGTTAAATGGAATGATATACGTAACATACCTAAAACCATGTGTGACACCCGCTAGATGCTTATCAAATGAGCCGCCTTTATCTCTCTACCTCAAGTGGCTTCATAATGTGGCCATTATGTTCATTAATGTGGCCATTCAGTCCAGGTCACCAGAAGGAATATAGAAAATTATCAAGGTCATAGTACAAGTCTAGGCCCATTCTGTCTCATTTGGCATAAATTATTTTTCTCAAGTTTCTACTTCCTTAGCTTCTAACTTTTTCAGGATTGTAAACCCAAAAGTCCAGAGAAGCCAGCTAAGTCGCATTAATGAATAAAGCCAATGGAGATCAAACAAGACAGCCTGGAAACATGTCAAATTTTGTCTAGATTTATCATGTCACAAACATAGTCATGTAATATAAGTACACATGATATTGGAGATTATATCTTAAATGAGAGATATTTTCATGCAATAATAGTAACAGCTCTGTCTGAGTGTTGGATGAATCAATCATAGGGAGAAGGGGTACCTTGGCAGCCTTGTCTAAGGAAGGCAGCCCCGGCTCAACTCCAGAAAGCTATTGCTATATGGTCATACTGACTCAAGGTGGCCTCACCTTCCCATTTTTTTAAGCCAAGCTAAATATTTGCACTTTAACAGGCAATCTCCCTGCATTTGAATATCAGTCCCAGTTTGTCCTAAGTGCTCTCAGTTTGTGACTCCTGCCCAAGGTTTTCCTGGTTCTCCTCTGATGTCTCTGGCCATTGCTTCTTCTTTGCTTCTATAGGCTGCTAAGCCAGGGTTTCATTTTTAACTTCTCATTCATACATGATTTCCTTAAGCAACCTCATCCACTTTCACGGTTTTGAACTTTGCCTTCTATGCTGAAGACCCCTAAAACTGAGTCCTCAGTGCTAACCTCATCTTAGACTTTTTAAAAATCACTTAACCAACAACTTGCAAAATAACTCCATTTAAATCTTCCAACATCTCAAAGTCAGTACAACACAAACTAACTTCATGAGTTTCCCCAATTTCCTTTCCACTGACCCTCTTCCTCTTCTGTGTTTCTGCTCCTTAATTCTTCTCCAACTAATCCCATGACCATTTGCCCAGGCAGTCCAATGCTACACTTAGGACTCAATCTCGACTCTGCTTTTCCCTCACCACCAGATGCAACTATTCAAGATCCACCGGTTCTGTCCATAGACGTTTGTCAACTACATCCCTTTCTCCACATTTCTAGAGTCTCTACCCTGGGCCTCATTTGATTAATTGTAATAGTCTCCTAACTGCCCTTAGCTTGCTCCAATCCATTTTCTACCATGTTGCCACGGCCAGTCAATCTAAAATTATCTGACCATGTGTCTTTCTTACCTGTAACTACTCAGAGGCTTTCAGATGTCTGAGCTCACAGAAACTCTGCAAGACAAGGTGTGAGCAGTGACAACTCTAGATTAACACGGGAACCTCAATGCCAGAAACAGGTCCCAAAGGCAGGGCAGAGAGAGATTCAGTGAATAATCCAAAGTAGGCAGGGATCAGGGTTGATATGGGTTGGAGCCAGATTAGAATTTTCCATTTCTAGAAAGGGGAACTTAGGCCACAGGTCATGTCCCACTTTTCTTTCTGAGATCCCTGGGATCAAGAAGTATATTAAGCCAAAGCCTCTTTTTTTATTGTCATAAAATTAGATATATTTGAGCCCCTATAATTCCAAATTTTGAAATGGGTACCATGTAGTTTGACTAATCTTTGTCTACTATTTGCAAACTCAAATGTTTATTGTTGAATTCCTTGCCCATTTTTAAGCTGGGCAGAATCTGCAGGCCTTAGGAGAAATGAATTGTATGCAAGCATTATAACTTTTATCCCAGGACTCTGCTGACCTTGAAGAATTTTCTAACTTTACTGGTTTTATTTATTTATTTTTTTGTCATAGGATTCCCTCTATAGAACCAAAGCACCATTATCCATAATTTCTTATCACTCCATTGTAAGCTTTAGCAGAAACCACTGGGGATTTTACTGAGTTATGAGAACCTCCAAACTGCATGACAATCTTGTTTGACAAGTTTCTTATCTCCTTTTCATTTGTTCAGTTGGTGGTCACCAGTGGCTTACAATGTCACCAGAATCTGTTCAAAGAAATAAAAAGTTTTTGTTCTGCACGTTCCTTATCTGCAGTTCTGTTTGTGCTCTCGAATCCACTGGTGATTTGTGACATCACTGGAGTCCCATGGTGTAACCATAGCCACGCACAAAGATAATCTTCTAATTGTAATCCATTTGTTCACCATGGTTCTCTACATTTTTCAGTCATGCCATTCCATTTTTAATGCTATAAAATTCTGACACTATCAGGTGAAAATCCTGAACTATTCGTTTTGCCTGGAGATTTTCTTTCCTCAAGTATTAGCTATGAATATGAGTATTAAGATTGACAGTGATAAAAGAAAAAAGCAACATAAGATGTTAAGTGGACTCAGGATTAGGAACTAGTATTACAAATTCATAATTGGTAATGAGTATACTTTCAGGAAAATGTATCAATTAATTAAAACTAGTCAGGTACAAGAAATCAAATATAGATAAAGGGAAATAGTTCTAAAAATGTATTTAGTCTTAGTGTAAGATAATGAACTTTGATGGTAGTCTTATAAACAATAAGTAGGCATTAAGTGAGATCCTAGTATTAGGAAAGTTTATCTGCAAATATCAAGCTTTTGCTGCTTAAGAAATGGATTCTGAGTTGAAATATGTTACAACAGAGTACAAAAGCCCCAATAGATAAAATACCAAAGCTCATGAACGGATAGGTAATAAAGGAGGAGCAGGATGCCAAAACACATATTTAAAAAAGTAATTAAGGAAACAGTAATTTAATCTAATACTTACATGGACATATACACATAACCCATCAAATGAAGTTATCAAAAGAAAACACATCACTGATGAAGGTGTGAAGAAATAAACATTCTCAGTCACTGACAGTGGGATGATAGAAATCTAAATTTGTAAAAATGTCAGTTGAATAGCAAGTCAAGACACTTCAAAACAGCTCTTCCAATTCACCACGCAGTTAGAGTTTTGAGAAGCTATTTTATAGAGATATTCTAAATAACAGAAAAGCCTTTAGACCTCAGAAATATCCAGCCCTATGTTCTTTATAATGGCTAATAAAGAAGAATGATTAATTAAATTATAATCCATTCATAAACCAGAATGTGAGGCAGCATGAAGTTATAAGTTTAAAGTAGGAAAAAAAATTATTATATTAAATCAAAAGAGCAGGATATAAATTTGCACATGTGGAAATATAGTATCAACTATGAAAAAAATTATGCAATAAGGCTGTAAGAAATTCAAAATAAGTGTGGTTATTTCCAGATGATGAGATGGGAGATAATTTTTATTTTAATCATTATCCTTTTCTACATTGTCCAAGTATTCAACAATGAGCATGATTTACTCTTGTGATTTATTTTTAAATGTTATAAATATATTCTTGGGAAATGACTAGTGACAGGGTTATAAAATCAACTTTTTTTTTATTTATACCAATAATATGTGATTGAAGTTTTCGTTTTTTTTTTTTTTTAAGGTACTAGGAAATACTATCACTATTAATAAAATGTTTGAAGTTCCTTTAAAAATGATTCTACTTATTCTCAATTTGGGATTACAATGAACTCACATTCACATACCTGTTTTGAGACACCAAATAACTCATGTCCAAGGTTTATTTGCATTTGAATCTTTGATGCATGTTGGGTTTTGCTGGCCAAGGTGCCTTGCAATGTCCAAGTCTTAATCTATCTTCTCACATGCCATTTGCTCATGAGAGAGGGATTAACATAAATCATTTTAGGGCTAGATTAAATGGAGACATTTGTGATAGTCCAAATTCAGTTAACAAGGGGGTGGGAAAATGAAGTTTGAGGTTTTTGATTTGAAAATGGAATGAATGATGGACATGTGTCTAGAATAAGGGTCAAAGAAAATCATCTATTTAATCATGTTTTGGCAGTTTATTTGAACGTGAGTACGATCTGGTCCCTTTTACACAGTTTGCCCCTCTAAGGGAAGTTAGGGCTAGATGAGAACTTTCCATTTTTAGAAGGGGGGCCTTGGGCCATAGGCCATGTCCCACTTTCCTTTTTAAGATCCTTGACTAAAGCAATTAGATTAAGCCGAAGTTTCATCTTTTAAAAAATCAGATATATTTGTTTTCACATAACCTGAAATTTGGAAACGGGTGTCACGTAGTTTAAATTAACTTTTATCTACTATTTGCCCCTTCCAAGGCTATGACACTTTGGAAAAAGACAGCAGTCATCTGTTGAATAGATTCTGCTCTGTTTATCTCTGCTCTCACCATTTTAGCCCACAAAGCTTCTTGGCCTTGCCCAACAGTCCCTGGGATCAGAGCCAGGGCTGAGTGATTACTAATGAAATTCCGATTTCAGAAATGTATCAATCTTCATAGAGTGTGGGAATATGCACATTTTTTATTTATCTCTTTAAAAATTTTAGTTCTTTCTTTTGTTCTCTAGAATTTCATGTCACACTGTGTTTTGGGCCCTTTCCAGATGGGCTGCTTTTTAGAACATGTGCATCAACCAGAGAGGGTAAAAATTTCACAGCGATTCTCCCAGGAGGGGCCAAAATGATGACAGAGTGAGGAAGATGATGGAATCCTAGGATAGAATGTACTGCCCTAGCAGGTCACACAGGGGCCTCACAACATATACCCTGTGGCAATTCTGGGGACCATTGTATCAACTGTCAACTAGGGGTCATAGTGCCTTGAGCATTTGAAGGCAGGGGGTTTAGGCAACCATATGACATACAGTGGGCACTTCCACATTTTAGAGCTAAGATTCTATTTTATTTTCTTTTGTACTTCATTGCATTCTTTCTCATGCTCTTTTCATTCAAAGATTCAGTCCCAAGACAGGATTATGATACTCCACCAGCTGTTGTGTCAGGTAGGAAAATTCTAATTCCTTTAAGATTTGATTGGAGGGGAGAGATGGAGGTTGCCTGGTTTTCTCCAAAACTCTTTAAAGCAGTGATTCTCAATAGGGCTGGGTACAGGAATTTGAATTTCAGTTCTGGGACTGACAGCGGGATAGCATATGTGGTTCAAAAAAGTTTATCTTTAATATTCCAATCCAGTTTTGCATATGGAACATGAGTATGTTGCTCTTGAAATAAAAAATGAAAGCTCAAAGATATTTGGTTTGTGAAGAATACACAGAAAATAGAGTCTATGTTCTGTGTATCAGTGAATCTCAGTGTGAGAAGGATTCATCAGAATTTCTGGGAAGTGGGAGAAGGATATTTATGTTTATCAAAAGAGGGCACAGATTAATAAAAACTAGTTTGAGAAGCACTGCTTTAGAGACCAGAATTCTTCTGAAATCAGAAAGTCATTCCATTTTGCTTGCGCAACACCCAGCGTAGTATCTGACACATAGTAGGTTCTTGATATAATTGTTTGTTGAATGAATTGAAAGTTCAAATTTGTTCTATAAATGGTATTTTGGATATTGGAAGAGAAGCTGCCAGTGTTCCATTTGTACAACAAAGTGGCAGAGATTGATTTGAGAATGCATTAGCATCTTGAGGATTTTAATTAGCAACATTTAAATTGTTTTGTAAAATTCAGTGGTACACTTTGTAAGGGGTATATGTATATGAAGAGGTTGGTTTTTATTTGGAATGGCACAGATCCTCTGTGCTTTCACCTTAATTTCGAATTTTGATTTCTTGCAAAGAGGAAAATGGGCACGATTTTTCATTCTTGTTGACTTTTTTAACTAAATAAAATACTGCCAGCCTGAGGAGCTTTGAACTCTCTGATCCTTTGATGTGTTAGATGATGAGGACATAAAATCTAAACCAAGAAGGGCATTGGTGTGACAGAGCAAGAGACAAAGGCCAGAAATAGAATGAAAGAGCCCAAGGGGCAGTAAAGTCTGGCAAGTGAACGGTGGTTTTCAAGCAGAGAACACTGTGTTCTTGACCACCTGGTTTGCCTGACCCAGCATCTGAAGAGTAATCTGTTTCTCATGTCTTGTGGACTTTTTAAATTATGCTCATGGCTGAATACGCATCTTAAAAGTTCAGTTGAGAAACAATCAGTTAGCTTTCAGCTGTGAAGTCACTTTGGTCCTCTTGAAAACTCTATAAATTGTCATTAATTAAAATATCACTGATCTTTCCCAAAGTGTATTACCGGTCATAGCTTAACATGCCTATTTCATTTAGGATATGTGATGCTTGGGAAGGGAAGATACTTCATTCAATGCATACAGCCTTGACTTTTTTAAATATGTGGCTTCCACTCTTGATAATTCACCAACATTAATCATAGTGGAAGACAAAAACTGGAACGTGCCTTCAACTAAGTTGTACGATTTCACTTTCAAGAACAAAATTAACAAAAACAACAGCAAGGAAACATCAAAAGCATTTGCTAGATAACAGTCATAGGTAGGGCTCTTACACAAATCAATTGAGGCAAGATATCTGGCTGCTTGGAGCTCTCACCTAGTTCCATAGACAGACAGGTACCACTAAAAGTTCTTCAGCAGAGAAATTACTTAGTCAAAGTAGTGCTTGGAGAAACTTAACCCAGCAATTTTGTGTGTGCTTAAGGAATAAAAACAATAATCACATAGAATAGTTAGAAAAGCCAAGTATGATATCACTAGAATTAAAAAAAAAAAATGTTACTATGCCAGCCATAGAGTAAAAAAGAAGAGACTAATACGGAAGTAACAGAAAAAATAAGATGGGGGCAGGATGGGAGTGTCACAGTCCCTTCCCCCATACAAGTTTGGATTGGTGGTTTGACATATTACGAATTTGCATAGACGTCTTTGGCATGTTTGATCTATAGCTAAATGAAAACAGACTACTTACCTTCCAGAAGTGTGTTAATTGTCCTGGTGGGCACAACTTGAATGACTTCTGAAAAATAGTGTATCCTTTGCCCAACCCTTGACCAAATCAGGAGAGTAAAATGGGCAAAGGTGTTATAACAGTTTCTTCTCATATCTCCAAATATGCCCACACTGGACAACTCAAATAATAATAAATTCTTTGCCAGTGTTGGAGCTGACAAAACTGCCATAATGCACCTGAGTTCAAGATGTCTGGTTGGTAATCTACAGAGACATAACCCAACCTAATTATCATTTGATCAACCCATCAAACATTTATTGAACACCTTCTGAGTGCTAGGCACTACATGCAAGTACTTGGAATACAAAGATGAAGAGATAATAGACCAATGTTAAAAAGTACCATGGCCTAATTTAATGTTGTTCTTCTTCTTGTTGTCATTGTTTGTGATGTTTAAATGTACAATGTATGAAGGAACTAAAATCTAGAATCTAATAAGATCAGGAATAAAGTAAATTCTGAGCTGGATTTGAAAGGATAATAAGATGTTAGTAGTTGGGCAAGAATGGGTAAGGTACATGATGGGAATGAGACAGGATATGTAAACTCTTAGAAATAAAGGTATATGAGGTGATTAGATGATAGCAAGTACTTGGCATTCTTGGGATGAAATGTCACAATACAGGTACCAAGGCTAGGTCAGGGTAAATCTGATTTTAGGCAAAGGCTCATCTTTGAGTCACAAGTCACTTTGTTCTTTTATTTACTCAAATAGTATTTATTGGAAACATACCATATAGCCATCATTGTGTTGGGTGCTAGAAATACAACTTCCTTCTAAAAACCTAAGGTTGAAGTAGGAAATGAGATACAAACAGGTGATTATGACACAGGATCAAAGTGTTTCTATGTAGACAAATATATGATGTTTAAGTTCATAAATTTTTCAATAAGGTGCCTCAATTCAGAATCTACTTATGTCACAAGTTCTAGAAACTTGGGAATTTGCTTATATTAGTTACCTGAGAAAATAATAAAAATTATCTCATAAAGTTGTTGTGAGTATTAGAGGTATGAAGATATATTAGCCCATGGGGCACCTGGGTGATTCAGCTGGTTAAATACCTGACTCTTGATATCAGCTCAGGTGAAAATTCTGAGGGTTGTGAGATCAAGCCCAGAGTTCGGCTCCACACTGGGTGTGGAATCTGCTTAATACTCTCTCACCCTCTCCCTCTGCCCCTCCCCCAATGCACCCACACTCTCTCTTTCTAAAATAAAATAAATAAATAATATCTTTAAAAAATATATATAGCCCACTTAGAACAGAACCTGGCATAAAATAAGTGTTCAAGTGTTATTAGCAATAGCTATTCTAGTCATTCTTGTTACAAGGTGCTATGATGGCAAAAAGAAAAAAAATCAACATATAGTAGAGAAGTCAGAAAAGGGGGAAGAAACCTCTAAATGGAGACATAAGGAGATTTAGGGATTAGTCAAGTAAAAAATAAGTTGGAGAAGGAAAATTTCAGACCAAGATTGCAGCATATATAAAGGCTCATGGGTAGCAGGACATAGAAAATTCAGGGAAGTATAAATGGTCCAATGGCATAGAAACACATAGAGAGAGATTGGGAGTGGAGAAAACAGGCCTGGAGAAATAAGCTGGAGCAAAATAAACAGATATGATTACTTGAAGTCTATCTTGATGGCAGTAAATGCTAAATGGTTTTAAGTTGGAGACTGACATGACCCTGGATACAGTTTAGTGAATACATTGAGACATAAAGAGACATAAAATTAGAAAAGGAGACCAGAACTCAAGAACATGAGCCCAAAATGAAGTTGGCATTTGTTCAAGATGTGGAAATGAGAATGCAATGCAAACCTAGGATATATTAACTGACTGGCTGTCAGAACAGAAAGATAGAGAAGATTTAAAGGTAGTTCCTTAAGTTGCTGGCAACTCAGTGGCCTGAGGTGTCATTTGCTGTGATGTGAACCAGAGGACAGAGGATCAAGTTTGGCAGGAAAGAGACCAAGGTCAGGACTGTATGTGTTGAGCTTTGGATGTCTGTGAGGCATCCAAATCGAAATAATCAATAAATATTTGGATGTGTGTGTCTGGAACGTAGAATTCTGACAGCTGCCAGCTAGAGATGAATTTTAGAGATATCAACATGGAATTAAGTCATGTTACCCAGAGAATGTTCTTAGAATGAAGAGAAGTAGGCAGAACCTTAAACATATAAAATGGTCAGAAAACATATAAAATGGGCAACTGAATGGGAAAGGTAGAAACAGTGAATGTCCTGTATGGAAGTAGATGCAGCAAGTGCCAGAAACTTTGCACATTTGACTTTGAAGAAGAGTAGACAAGATAAAACTAAAAACGAATGGAGAATGGAATTGACTGATGTTCTGATTTTTTTTAGATGTTTTTAGATGAGAAGTATTTGGTTATGACATAAAGGAGCCAGGAAAGTATTCTAAAGTTTGAAAAGGTCACTTATAAAGGGCATGAGTGAAAGAACTAGGTCACTGAAGAAGGCAGACATCTCTTGTGGGAATGTGGGAAGCTAGGAGGAAGGCTTGATATATGTACTTATAAGTCTGTCAATGTAGGAATAGGATATTAAAGGATTATTATGAGATAAATACTATTTGTTTTTATGTGAAGTATTAAGTGGCATCTTCTGAGAACAAGTAGGAAATGGTAAGAGAAGGGATTTAAAGAGATTTGGAGAACTGTGAAGTAAGAAAGCAAACCACCAATATATACAAAGTTTGAGGGGCAATACTGGAGATCCATTAGAAGCTAAAGATTATGGATTTTTGTGTTGCCAATATGTGAGGATGTTTGATTTTCTGCTGTAGTGATCAGTAGCCAAGAAGGCAGACAGGTAGATTAATCCAGGGCTAAGGTTTTACTGACTGGAGTGAGAAAAAGGCCAATATGTGCTGACAGTATTGGCAAGAGAGTGATTAAGTGACAAACCATAGTTTCCAGATCAATAGAAAGAGAAAAGTGGGCTATAGGGATGGGAGAGAGGGAGAAACAGGGAATATAGAGAACAGAGGTCTCCAGGATATATATGAAGTGGTCAGAAAAGACTTGGGTTTAAGATTATGAATAATGAACTGTTTCTTGGCAAAGTCAAGGTCATGAAGAAGGTGGCCAAAGGTGAACTTGAGGTGAAGGTGCCAAAGGTTAAAGAAATCAAGCAATATGAACATAAGAGACCACTGTTTAAGTGGGTATTTTTGTAAGTCTGGATTTGTTTGTTTGTTTGTTTTTTGACATTAATAAGGTGTCAGTCAATCACTGATAGGACATATTTCTGGAACATGTTATAAAGATACTAAAGACTTTTCCTCTTAGAATTTTTAAGAATGAAGTTCTTTCCAGAACACTTGGAATATAGATCTAATTAAAGGCAGAAACATGTATCAGATCAGTGTTTTTGAGGGCCTGAATTGTGTATTGTCATGTTACTGTCAATGATTTTAGGAGTATAGGGACTCAAACTTGTACTTTTTACTCTAGCAGCTGTATAGGCACTTCAGTGTGAATTTGAATGTCGAGCTGAATGTCATCAAACACTCAGCTTTAGCTTAAGAGATACTTTGCTTAGGAAAAGTTTTAGGTAAATAGTAAAAATGTGAATTCTTTTTTTTTTTAAATAATTCTGGAAGAATATGAGAGAATCAAGAGTGGCGATGTCCAAAAAAACTGTCTACAGTTTGGAAATGGAGTCCTAGATTTATTTCACAGGACTCAGCTTTCCTTGTCAAAGTCTCCGCTACACTTCATCCACATTATTTCAACGACAGAAGACAGAAGGCTGGAACTACCATGTATATTTTCATTCAAAATCACAGGAAACTATTATCTTTTTAGTGTTTCTTTGCCCTAACAATTATAATTTTTTAAAAGGTGCTCCCATTTAGGCAAATTTCAATGAAAAAAAATGGCAAGTAAAGCATCATTTTTTTTCTATTTACCGTTGGATTTTATGAGGAACAAAGGAAAACTACTGATAATTTTTGTCAGATTTTTATCTCAGTTGCTCTGAGCTGAATTTCCATGAAGGGCATCATCAAGAAATCAAGCAAGACTACTATGGACAGGAAACCAAAGTAGAACCAAAAGTCATTCTTCTTTTCTAAAAACCTTAGAGTTCAGAATTTGAACCTGTGTTTGGGAAAAAATGGAAAAAAAAAAAAAAAAAGGAGCCCAAAGCTGCATTTACAGGAATCCATAGAACTTCTGGGGCATATATGCATTTTTTGTTTTATCTTTTCTACATACCAGCTAAAACAGGTTGAGAATAGTCAACGTTATCAGAGTAACTTCACAATGAGGCTTCACAGGAAAGGCATAGGTAAATCACCATACAGCTACACTCAGTGTGGTCAAACATGAACTTGAGTGTCAGATTCCTAGCCAGGGAGTCATGCTGTAAGAATGAAGTCCTTCACAGGGGTACTTGCCTGGATTTAGACCAAATTCATTGTGAAAATAGTATGCTGGTTTTGCTGCACATTGTCTGTGCTAATCAGTAACATCAGTTTGCATTAGAAAGTAATGCATTGCATTAATTTGGAATTGGTGATAGTCTACCAAGGATTTGGTTGAAGCCTGCCTCTTCTGGTATGGGAATCACTTTATAAAACTAGCCCCTAATTGGGGACAGGGGTGTATTTGAGCTATTTGAAAGAACAAAACCATTTTTCAAGCTCTAAATAAAATTTGTTTTCATGGATACCATGAGCTAATTATGAATGATTTCCATCCCTTAATTAAAAATTAGGTCCATTAGTACCTCCAATTAGCAACAATTAGCCATTAAATTGTATTTACTGTAAAAGACCTGACACAGAGTTATGTGTTCCTACAAGCCATGCATGAAAATTGGTTTCATTTCTTTGCTCAAATATTGTGCATCTATTTTAATTACAAAATTGCATTTGTTTAAATGTACTAATTGATTGTTTCTTTTCAATAAATTTTAATAAGGGAGACTTTGTTCTACTTATTATTCACTCATTCAACTAATATTTATGAGCTCCCAGAGTACGACAAAGAACCAAGACTGGATGATATAAAATAGAGATGTACCCATTTCCTTCAAGGAACATAGAATCTGACAAGAGAACACTGGGCTGTAATGACTTGTCATATAACACAGCATGCGACAGGTATCATAAAAGCAGTTTGCAGAACACACTTTGTATGAGTATTTGACAAATAGGCATGAGCATGCTGTTATTGTGTTCCTGCTAGTGCATTTATACTGTTCACTACATTACAAAAATAAAGCTTTAAAGACTTCCTGTGGGGCCATAGTGGTTTATTGCTTTATTCAAGTAACTGATAACTAAAGGGAGCTTAAGTCAGTCAATGGTTCTGATAAATAAACATCACTAAGATAGCCCAGTTTTGGGAGGATGGGTATGGAAGGAGTTGGAAGACAAGGATGCGGAATTTTTGTCTTATCTTCTAATCCAGCAAGTTTTTCTGTAAAAGTCCATACTATAAATATTTTAGGCTTTGACAGCCATACAGTGTATCATAATGACTCAACTCTGTCACAGACTGTATAAATGGATGATAGTGGCTATATACCAATAAAGCTTTATTTATAAAAATGTCAACATGCTGAATTTGGTCTATGGGTTATATAGTTTGCCCACCTCTGCTCTTATCAATTCATTTCACAAGTATTCCAAGTTAAATACTGTACTGACATTATAAATAAGCATGAAGTACATTTCATTTTAAAGTTGGCATTTTTGTGCTTTTTTTAATTTCATTGAAGACATATGGAATGTCAGAAAGGCAGACATGGGAGAGGTTTAGATAAAGACAGAGAGAGAAACTTCTTAATATTTTAGTGTATACAGCATAATTATTTGTGGAACTGAAGTATTAAAACTCTGAGTACATTTAAAAAAAAAATTTTCACATACTCATCATCTCTGGACTTCCTGGGCCTTATTTGTATGTACCAGCAATGGGGAATTATCAACCAGGAAAATTAAATATATATCCTGCTTAATATCCTTTTGACAGCTTTTAGAATTCTGTGCTTTTAGAGGTTTATAGAAAAGAAAAGAGCTATGTCATCCAAACAGATTTGTAGTAAAAAATATATTTTACATCTCTGTCACACCACCTAGGCTGGTATTCTCATGGCCACTGTGGTTGACTAGAGTCCACTGAAGTCATTCTTGATTTGTCAGTACTAGCTAGCTATTCTGTTTTCCCCTGGGTAACCACATGTCTGAGTACTATATTGTGCCTTGCACTCAACGTGAAGGGAAGCTTTCCTGGTTTCTTCTAAAAAATTAACACTGTAGGGGCACCTCGGTGGCTCAGTGGGTTAAAGCTTCTGCCTTCGGCTCAGGTCATGATCCCAGGGTCCTGGGATCCAGCCCCGCATCGGGCTCTCTGCTCAACAGGGAGCCTGCTTCCTCCTCTCTCTCTGCCTGCCTCTCTGCCTACTTGTGATCTCTGTCAAATAAATAAATAAAATCATTAAAAAAAAATCTTAACACTGCATAGGACAGGCCTGGGAGGGTTGGAGATGGGGGTCAGAGCAAATTTCCCTGGGTGAGGCAGCACGCACAAGACATGGAGAGACAGCATCCAAGGTCCTATTTCTTTGCAGCAGAATCCCTCCAAAGAGTGGCAGCCATGGGCCTAGGGCATTCCACAGCATCAGGGACATAGCATCCCTTAATACCCCAACCATCCCCAAGGGCAGTACCTCTGTGATGGCAGCCAAGGGAGAGAGCATTTTCAAGACGAGTTTCAATATTAAAGGAAGCTAATTGCATGTGCGGGAATCAGCACATCTGGTCCTGAAAGCACATGGTTCCCTTTTTAATCAACAGCACAAAGTGGGCACGGGAGGTTCCCGCCAGAGAATCCAATCCTGAATTGACTATCGTGTGCAGCACTTGCCAGAGGTTGGCTTGAGACATCTGATCCTGGAGAGACACGGCCTGACAGACAAGCCAACATTTCTCTAGACTCTGTGTTAAATTAGTTTATCAGAAAGCAAAATACCTGAACCGTATGATTGCACATCCCCATAGAAATGCTTTCTCAGAGTTAAACTGTAATGTTTTAACCTCTTCTTTCTTAGAGGGGTGACACATGACACACACACTTAAGCCACATTGCTAGAGACACTACAGTGGAAGTAATTGTCCATTATTTCACCCAATGTTCCCTATATAAAGAAGCCGATGATGAATTGCTGCCTGAGTTCAGTGCCTCGGCAAGTATCTCTCTCCAGATGAGCGGATATCCTTCTTTTTAACTGACATTCTAAAGCGCATAACTTAATCTATTTCCCTTTTGGCCTTGGCTTTCAGGATGCTTCGCGTCAGATGCTGTGCATTGCAAACGTTCCCAGTGGCATGTTCTCTTGATTGCTCTGGACTCTTCATTGATTTGCTGGTGTTTTTAATTGTGCTTTTTAATATAGTGCTTAATTATTTAAACCCTTCATAGATTTCACTTGGAAATACAAAAGCTCTTATTTTTATGGTAAAAAGCGTAAATGAAAAAATGCAAATGGGCTCAGGGAAGTTGGTGTGCTATCAAGTCTCAGTGGTAAGATAAAATGAAAGATGATTGTGATGATGTGTTGATCTGATCTAAAAAATTGGCCAGCAGGCAGTTTTCATTTATTCACACACATGCAACTCGGAATGGGAAAAAGGATGGTATAATAATTAGAAATGGCTTTGAGAGTCAAGAAGGTACTATGTGATTCCTGGTCTAACTATTTAATAATTATTTCACAATGAATTTCACTTAAATTTTCTGAAGCTTAGCTCCCCCCACCTTAAGTACAGATAGTGCATTAGCAGCTCTCTGTGTGTACTTAGCTGAGGATTGATAGAACCTATTGAAAGTACTTAGTACATGCCTGAGTCATAATAGATATTAAATAACGGAGGCTTCCTTTTCTTTTCCTTGCCCTGCATTCAGGGAAGTATGTTGGATATTTGCCATAAGAGATTGACTGAACCAATGCTATTTTAAAATAGAGTTCCCAAACCCAATATCGAACAATGGAAGAAATATTAAAAGAGTTGATGATATTATCTTTCTTATTGTCTGAACTATGATAATATTATTAGTTGGATTAATATAATAAATAAAATTTAAAGCTTTTGTAACAACATGAGAAAATAATATTCACAATGGCAAGCAGAAAAGGTGACAAAATTGAGCTACCGTTACAATTTTGAGTCCTAGGCATGCACGTGAAGCTAAACAAGCGTGCATTACGTAATTATCATATGTGTTTTTAATTCTTTTCTAAGTTCTTTGAAATGTTGCTTTGCAGCTTGTGTCATTTGCTAAGACATTAACAGCATAGTCTTTCACTATATCTAATATTGGGGAGACATTGAAAGATCACGAAAACATGAGTGTGTTAGTATAAAGATGATTGTCATGATTAGATCAGTTGCAGTGATAGCATTGGTGACCTCTAAAAATTTCCCCACTTCTATTCTTATATCTCAGCACTATGGTATTTATGGTAGAGTTAAAAGAAACCTATTTCTTTGATAAAAGTGGCTTCGAATTTTTTTTAACAATTCTGTAGCCTGAAGTCAGTCTTAATTTTTTATGTGAATTCATTATCCACCTACCAGATGGTGCATCTCCACTACAAGCTGACCACTGCTTCTAACACTGCCCATGTTGAAATCACATTTCAAATGATATGTTGTGTCCGTGGTACACAGCACTTGGCACAACCTAAAATCTTCTCAGTTTATTTAATGGGAGCCTTCCAGTCTCTTGTGGTTTATGGAATTGATAAAATATGTTTGAAATTGAGATCATATATAATATACTTAAATTACATGTGGATATTAAGTCTAACTTCCATGAGTTTTATATATGTATATATGTAAATTTGTAATTATATATGTATATTTATATTTGCATATATGTATACCTTTAAATGTGCATTTAAAATAAGATCTCCTGCTTTGGGGGATAATTTGTTTCCCAAGTTGCAGATCACAAAGTATTTTTTCCTCCCGAAATCATGGTGATAATTTTTGAAGTCCACTTGTCACCCAAGATGCTGCTTATACGTTCCTCTTTTCTACCACTAACTTTTATTCATTTTGATGATGTCGAATATATCAGGAACAGTATA
The DNA here is from genome assembly GCF_022355385.1 of Mustela nigripes. Classification (NCBI taxonomy): domain Eukaryota; kingdom Metazoa; phylum Chordata; class Mammalia; order Carnivora; family Mustelidae; genus Mustela; species Mustela nigripes. Next base: position 73,850,700 of record NC_081558.1, on the reverse strand, counting down.
TTACTTCTTTTCAGGCCAGTCCTTTTTTACTTGTCTGAACTGTGCACTTTGGTGCATTCACTGTGATTTAGCTTTGATACAATATTGATTGCAAAGCTATCAGCTATCTGACCTAGATACTACATATCAAAAACAATAATCAGGTTTCCCATCAAGTTTCCTTAAAAATGAAAATCAAAAAGTTGAAAAGATTTTAAACCGATGGTGCCCTTTAATTTACATGCAATGGACATATTTCAGTTGGCAGCAGAATCGTGCTGGATTCAGGGTAATGGATTGCAGACCCCTATAAGGCATAAATTTAATTACTTTATGTGCCTGCTCTGCATCCAACAGTCCACCCAAGAGACTTAGATCTGGGAAAGCACAGGACTCCAGATTCAGGAAATGGGAATTTCATTCATAATTGAGCAGTTACTTTAGCAAATCAAATATGTGGAGTTGGTTTAAAAAAAAAATAATTGTTGAGGTTTTTGAGATATTTGTTCTGGAAGATTAAAGCCTACTAGACAAAGAAGACCAGAGACCAACTGTAGTCAAATAAAATTAGATTTACTAGCTTGAAAAATAAGGGAGAAGTTGCAGGTGAACCAGAGAACATCTCAGAAGAGGGACTTTGGAGGGACTCACAGTCACAGTATGACTTTGGGAAGGGCTTCAGGAGGTTGTAGTTTCTGCCCTGGGTGCTGTCAGGAAGTGGGGGCAGGGACAACTGAATGATTGGGTGTATTAGTAAGTATTATCTAGTCAGTGAGAGGAACAAAGCAAAGCTAGAGTTGTCTTTGGTTATGATGCTGTAGTCACTCACATTAGACAGAAAAGGGAGGTGTTTAATTGTTTTTAGGTTTGCAAAATGCCCTTGCCTCCCTCTGTCCTTTATCCCGCAGTCATCGACGGTTCTTGTCTGATGATTGGTGATAACTCTTAAAAATTATTTAATTGGGAATACTATGACCTTGCTAATAGCTACCAGCTAATTAAAGATCATTTGAAAGATTTCCATAAATTCTTTTCTTATCTAAAGGGCAATTATAATGTTGCCTGATAAAAATATAACAGAACATTCAATGGCCTTGATAAAAGGTCAATACAAACATGAGATAGGTCAAAATGTGTTTTATTTATCATAAGCTTTGAGTATATATGAAAAGTACTGCTAGTGCAAAAATGAATCTTTGTGCACAATGAATACTTTATGATGCTGTGCTAAGTACTTTATGTGAATTGATTGGTTACATTTGATTGTCACAACCATTCAGTAAGGAAGTTTCCGTGTCCTCTACAAAATGATTCTTTATAAGATCAGCTGGATCCCCCACTCATATTTATGCTCCTTCAGCTGTTTTAAACTTTTCAACCTTCTCAAATTCCATACACAAGTCTTGCCATTTATACTAAGAAGATGGCTACCTCCTCCTTTATGAGAAGATGGATACTGTATTTGACCTGATCTCCCACAAATGTTTTCCCTTTACTTCGAATGTCTGTTTCTTCATTCTTTCTCACTTCCTATCCCTTTGTATTTTGTCTAGTCATGGCCTTCTTTTTGTCAATGTTAACCCTTTATTCTATGTTCTTGTCTTCATGTCTTAACTTCTGATGTTCTTACAGCAGTGACCCCACACAGCTTCTTCAACATATACTTATTTATTGATGACATTTCCTCTGCTCAAACAAAAACAAAAACAAAAGTTGTGGATTCGATTTGTTGTCCAGGGTACTGGTGTTAGGGTACTTTCTTTTTCTTTGCTCTCTTCCTCAGTGAAGTCATCTGCTTCCCTAGCTTTAGCCATCCTGCAGATGGCCTCCAAATCTCTATTGTTCATTCCATCCCTTGAGTTCCATGCCCCCATTTCTAGATACTTCCCAACATCCCCTTCCAATCCCCCCACCCTTGGCTGGCTCTCTGAAGCCCAGGCTTCATATTCACAATTCAAGACTCATAATCTTTCCTCCCAGTCTACTTTCTCCCACAGGCTTCCCTAGGATTCAAGCAAACCATTTTCAGTACTATTTCTCTAAGACAAGATTTTTAAAATTAAGTGTATCTATGAGTTTAGGATTGTTATATTCTTTGACAGTGGCTTGGAGTATATATAGCTCTTCCTTTTGGGTAAGAATCATATGATTTAATACTCAACTGAGCTTGGAGTAGAGTTGAAAATCTCTTATACATTGACAAGTCATTTTTCTTCCAAGACATTTTGGCTCTCTCTTCCCCACATGCAGCTTTCCTTTTTTTTTTTTTTTTTTTTTTTAATTCCACAATATACTTTGAATCTGCTCTCCATTTTTTAATCTTTCCATTCCATTCTACCACTCCAGTCCAGATTGGGTCCCTGTTACCTTCTAATTTTATTATTGAAATGTCAATACTTGGCCTTTCCCTTTCTTATTCAGCTTTCACACAGCTGCCTGAATAAACATTGAGCTTAACATTTTACTTTAACATGATTTGCAAGGATATGATTTTAACATAACAATTGGGAGTTACCTTAGTAAATGACTACCCCTACTCTATTCTTTTATTGCCAGAGAGAAGGTATGGATTAGATATCTGAATCTAAAGTCAACTTTTCTAACAGCAACAGTCAAACTTGCAAGCCAGTGCATACCAGAGATGTTAACACTACTCAAAGCTATGGATGATTTACAGAGATTACCCCACAGGGACGTGGGTGCTAAAAACTGCCTCACACTGTAGAACCACAATGGTGATTGCTTATTGTTCTCTGTGTGAGTGCAGACCTAAATTTCTTCTGAGAAGAATCTTATCTTTCCTGCAGCTAACTTCCAAATAGTGAGAGGTTTATTTTGGGTGGAGTGAGTGGGTTTTCTTAAATTCTTCTTAGCTTCTTCAATTTGACACTATCTATCCCATGCCAAATTCAGCTTTAGGATTTATGTGTTACCAACAGGAAAGAAAGCTACATTCCAAGTCCTTGTCAAGAAGTACAATTCCAGAATCACTAACGCTCATATATTTCAGAGCCTTGGCTAAAGGATAATAATATTTTTGGAGGAATATTTGGATAATATGCCATATATCCATTCTCCTTAGTTATTTTAAATTATAACCTTGGATTAAACTGAAGAAGCTGTCTTACCTGTAATTCTGTGTCCCATTGCCCCCCCCTGAAAAATAGCTTTTTCTCAAGTATGCATTGGCACAATGCCATTCATTCTGATTTGAAGGACTCTATAATAATAGCCCTTGGAAACCGACTTTGCTTACTTTAGATCTTTTGCTCCTTAAACTATACAGTATCTGGTCTTTTCTGACCTGTGAAAGAAATGTCTCTCTTGCCTCCATATTGCAAATTATTCTTCTCTGCTTTGATTTATTTTCTTACCTAATGGACACAGTATCATGTAATCCATTACTAACTAACTCTGATGAATTTTAATGGCATATATTTTATTAGCCTTGCTGACTTCATCTTATTTTTTTCCCTTTGACTCATTTTTTCTCACTTATTTGATACTACAACATATTGTACAATTTTGGAAGCTGCCTTAAAGTCTTTTGGGGAACAAGCTGAGCTATAATTAAATAAATGAGTGGAGACTCCTAGTATATAATATTCTTAGTAATGAGCCACAGCTCAAAGGGTACAAGAGTTAAGAAGGACTTAACAGCCTTGAGTTCGAGACTGCCCTGGTATAATCCTCAAGTTACTCTTCCAACTGCTTTTTCCTACCATATCCCTCCATAATTCTGTTCTTCCTCTGATCACAGTTATTTGTAGGATGTATTTGGCTATGAGCACTTTCTTTCTTGCTTGGCCTGTGCTGACTTTCTACTGGAACTTCTTCTCCACCACACCTGCAGTTTCTGCTGGTCAGATCTCACTCATCTTTAACAATGTCTCTGCCATGAATCTCTTCCCAGTTTTCACAGCCAAATGTGATGTCACTTTAGTTTGAAAATTCAAAGTCCTCTGCTAACACCTGTTGTGCTCTACCTGACAATACAGTACTTTCCTCACCACCTCTCCACCCCGTCTTGAGATTGCCGGTCCCTGGAGCTTTGGAGTTCAAGAACTGTGCCAGTCTGATTAGGCCTGTTGTACTAAAGCTCAACTTTTTGATGAAAATAGAAGTCTTTAAATAAGATCTCACCCTCAAGGACAGACTTCACTGTTGGCTTTTACTCCAAATAAATTTGGAAGATCAAATGTGAAGGCAATACAAAGCTAGTCAGAGGCCTGAATTTTCTCTAGTAGGCCTGAAATTTAGTATAATTTTTCCCCCAGAGAGATACTCTAATTAACTGTTGTCCCTTGACAGGATTAGGAGGGCATCCATCTGACTGGTCTTGCTGATTCAAGTTTTAACCCGCCACAATCCCTTCCCTCAACAACCACCAGTGTCATTTTTCTAAAACCGCTTCAAGTCCTTCCACAACCTTTAAAACTCCCTCCTTAGTACTTAGCCCCTGTTACAAGGTCCTTTACGATCCCCCTGTCTGCTTTTCCACACTCATCTCTCACCACCTCTGTGCTCCAGGCGTAACTGTTTTCAATTTGCAGGATGGGCCAAGCTTCCAGGGTCTTTGCCTAAGTGGAAATATAACTATGAGCTGTCTGTCCATCTAGATGCTCTGTCTAGATGTCTAATGCTTTTCCCTCTACTCTTCAATTTGCTAATTTGGGGTTGTTTTCCAGGAATTGTCTCGGTGCCTGCCTTTTTTTTTTTTTTTTTTCTTATAAGTGTCCTTCATTTTTCTATCTTGTCTTAGAGATGGCATTTTTCTTATTTTTTTAGGTTCCTTGGAGCATCTTCATCATAATATTTAACATGCTGAATCATCATTTTCTGTTTAATTATCTTTCTTTCTCTCTTGAGTCAAGACTATAAACTCCTTTAGAGCAGGGACTACTTATGGTCACCTTACTTCCCTGTTACCCAGCACCATCTAAATAGGTATTTAATAAATATTTGTTGGTTGAATAAATGATGCCCACATGTAAGAATGCTGATTTGGTAGACACACCTATATAATCCTAAGCTTACTTAACTTCAGAAAAAATTAATATAGTAAAAGGAAAACAGAATTCCCAAGAATTTTGGAAATTTGAATGAATGACTAAATGCAGAGAGCTTTCTGAACAGGATAGGAAAATCTCATGAACAAGAAGGTTTAAGAAAAAGTGGAAAAAAAATTGGAGGAAATGAAATTATTAGGAAAGAAGTCTTAATGAAATAATTTAAAATGTTGGTGGAAACCCACAAAGTGTCTGTTAGAAATATGACTGCCCTTCAGCAATACTGCTTATCTGGAAGATTTCATTTTGTTAATTGTCTTCCCTAGATAACCATCATATTCATTTATCTTACTAACATCATTATAATTGATTCCCCAGAGTCACCTTCTGGAAGTACTTTCATACCCTTTTTGTTGCCCAGGTCCCTCTTATGTACAGCACTGCAAACTGACTGTTCTTAATAACATAGCATCTTTGCTTCATTTGTGTGTGTGTGTGTGTGTGTGTGTGTTAATTCTTCAATGGCCTGTGTCATACCTTTTGCATATTGTCCAAAAGACATGCATCCAGGTGCCCCATGCTCATTGTGACTGCTAATCAGGACAAGTAATGGCCTTTAGCTCTTTTTCATTAATGCCATGGAAAAGCACTGTGCCCAATCCATTAGTGATGCACTATTATATTAAGAGCTTACTTAAGAAAGGCAGCCAGCCAGTGGACATAGGACTGGTTTCCCTTAAATAGGATTTTCAACCATGATCAAACAAGGCACCTTTTCATTTAGCAGGAAAGTTTCTGCTCTTTCCCTGTCTCTCTTTCTCATTGTGTTTTGTCCTAATTTATCCTGTCAGTCCATAAGGAACTTAACTAATGTTTTCTAAATGACATTGAAATTTCTTGAAGATTAACAGTATTCATAGGATAAAATATCCATTTGTCTTTTGAAAACTTCTCTCTTTGATTTTTCCTATCAGTAGGTTTTAGTTTCTTGAACTCCTTACTCTCAAAGTGATGTTTCTCCTCTTGATTTTTCTTGACTATAAGTACAAAATAAGCAGCCATTCTATTTGGGTTTACTTTTTATTATTCTTTTAACATTCATGCAGATAAAACTGCCCTGTTATTTTCATTCCTTTAGGAAATTATGTTTGATTGATGGCCTTGAACTTGGCAAGTTTAGGCAAGATTTGAGGATGTTTTTTTAATCTCCTAAATTCAATTGAATTATTTTCCCCTAGCTGATAGCATAAGGTGTCTGTTTGCATTAAAACTCCCACCACTGGCATTTGTACTTATCACCCAAGCCATTTAAGGCTTCACGTTCTTTTGAAGAACTAATTCCATGTGATGTTAAAGTTCATAAGTGTGTATAAGGCCCAGTTTCTAAAACACCTTTCCTTGGGAAGCTCATCATTGTAGAATGCAACCACTCAGGCACAGCAAAGCACGTCAACCTCATGGACTTTCTTCATAATCACTAATTTGTATGTTTAAAATAATGAGTCTTGGGGCGCCTGGGTGGCTCAGTGGGTTAAGCCTCTGCCTTCAGCTCAGGTCATGATCTCAGGGTCCTGGGATCGAGTCCCGCATCGGGCTCTCTGCTCAGCAGGGAGCCTGCTTCCCCCCCCCTCTCTCTGCCTGCCTCTCCGCCTACATGTGATCTCTTTCTTCCTCCCAGAAGTCTATTATGCATTGTTGTTATCTTGTATAATTTTCTTCCTTCCGTGTGATTTTTTTTTTTTAAAGCAACGAATTTTTCTTGGAATATTAGTATAATGGCTCCTTTGGGGAGAACCAGTGAAATCCCTGTGTGAATTTACGCAGTCTACTCAGACTGTCAGGATTCATGGCCTACAATGATAGACTTAGGAAATCCTGGAAAATGAAATCAAATGAGTCGGCATATTTGCATGGTGTGCACATTCACTATGGTATGGTTAGTTACCCAAAGTAGCTACGTGGTTACTTCAGGGAGGTCTTAGTAATGTTAAAGCTCTATTTTAAAAGGAACAAGACTCATATGCAATATATATAAATACATAGAAGCTATCATACTCTGTCAACAGTTTCCTCTCTAGAACATTCTTTTGAGCCTCTAGTAATTAGAACAGTGACTAAATTAGCCCTTCTTATTTTCTGCTGGTATCAAATACAGCTAAAGGGATTACATTGTACTTGGATACTAAGGCTCTTTTTATAACTGACAGCATATAATCTTGATTATTTACTGTTTGTATTCCTAAAATATGAAATAGTTTTTCAAACACAGCTTTCAACTAAGTTCCTAATTTCACACCCAGGATGACCTTCATTGTCACAGACTCATTGTGCCTCATTGCTAATGAGGACAGTTGTACTCTTCTCTCCTGTCCACAAACCCCACTCCTTCTTTTTGCCAGTGCCGCAGAAAGAATCCTGTGTACAACTGGGAAGAATATTTTTTACCGACATCCCATGTCTTACTTACCTCCAATATAAACAGTTGTTTACAATTCCTTTGGGGATACATACACATATGTATACATATATACACATACACTAAATGCACTCACATACATATATGTCTCTGCTTTACCTTCCTGGGTTTTTTTTTTTTTTTAAGATTTTATTTATTTATTTGACAGACAGAGATCACAAGTAGGCAGAGAGGCAGGCAGAGAGAGAGGGAGAGGAAACCGGCTCCCCTCCAAGGAGAGAGCCAGATGCAGCGCTCCATCCCAAGACCCTGGGGTCATGACCGGAGCCAAAGGCAGAGCTTTAACCCACTGAGCCACCCAGGTGCCCCACTTTCCTGTTCCTAATGTGAGATAAAACTCTAAGGAAGAATGATAGAAATACAGAGTACAGAATTTGAATGTATCACTTAAACCGATTAATCTGTTATTCATTATGTGAAATATAGATTTCCTTATGGAACATATTTAAGTATAACTTCCCAAACAACTCCTAGGGTAGTCTATTTAAAATATTGTGGCATATTAGAATCACCCGGGAAGCTTTAAATTTCCAACCACCCAGGCTATGCTCCAGGCTCATTAGATCAGGTTATCTGTAGGTGGGACCCAGGCACCAATATTATGTTAAAACTGCACAGGTGATTCTAATGTAAAGTCAAGCTTAAAACCAGGGCCCTTGAGAATGTACCTCAGTCTCATGAAATGTTAGTGTGTTTAGAAAAAAGAAAGAAAGAAAAGTTCTAAGGTCCAGCACATTTGGGAAGTGTAGCAAATTGTACTTGTCTTCCTAGAGATGCTTACAGAGTCACGATAAATATTTGCCCATTAAATACTGAGAAGTCCTGCAGGGGAAAAAATGGTGAATGTAAAGAAGGAAGGAGGAAAAGAAAGCAAGGGACCCTCACCCCCATGATAAAAATATCTACATCGCTTGGTTTATCCCCTCATTTTAAAAACTTGTTTACTCAGACATAACTTTGTGTGTGGAACACCTGTCAAAAATTCCATGGAACACTCCTTTATGGAATAAAATTTGGGAGATCCTGAATCAAAGGACCCCAGAGTGAAAAGCGAAGGTTTTTCTTGCAGTGCTTATTAAAGAAGATCTGGTTACACCCAGCTTTGCTTCACTCTTACGTAACATTTGATATTTAAAATAACTTATTGAGATGGCAAACAGATACATGAAAAGATGCTCAGCATCACTCATTATCAAAGAAATGCAAATCAAAAATGAGCTATGCTATCACCTCACACCTGTCAGAATGATTAAAGTCAACAGCACAAGAAACAGGTGTTGGTGAGGATGTGGAAAAAGGGGAACCCTATTGCACAATTGGTGGAAATGCAAACTGGTGCAGCCATGGAAAACTATATGGAAGCACCTCAAAAATCCGTTATGGAAGTACCTTAGGATGCAGTAATTGCACTACCGTGTATTTATCTAAAGAATACGAAAGCATTAATTCAAAGGGATACATGAACCTTAATGTTTATAGCAGCATTATTTACAAAAGCCAAGACATGGAAGCACCCCAAGTGTCCATCAATTGGTGAATGGATAAAGAAGATGTGGTATACATATATGATGGAATATTATGCAACCATAAAAAAGAATGAAATCCTCCCCTGTCCAATGACATGAATGGAGCTATAAAATATAATGCCAAGGGAAATAAGTCTCAGAAAAAAAAAACATATACTATATGATTTCACTCATGTGTGGAATTCAAGAAACAAACAAAAAAATATAAGCAATGGGGAAAGGAGAGAGAGAAAGGCAAACCAACAGACTCTTAACTATAGAGAACAAACTGATGATTATGAGAAAGGGGTGGGGAGGGGTGTTATTGGTATAACAGGTGATGGGGAGGAAGGAGTGCACTTGTCCTGATGAGCCCAAGATGATGTATGAAAGAGTTGAATCACTCTATTGTACACCTGAAACTAATATAAACTCTGTTAGCTAACTGGAATTTAAATAAATACTTAAAAACAGAAAAAAAATAATGTGGAGTTTAACATTAGAGTTCAGAAATTATATAAGGGATCTGATAGAAATAGGATACATGGGACACAAGCACTATATAAGATTTCGTTTTAGGAAAGTCAGTCTTCCAAGATTAACCGAACATACAAGTTGGGTGAGTGGTATCCAGAGAAATCAAACCTTTATTGAAAACTGGAAAGGTATGGGGAATCCAGCCAGGTAGGAGAGTCCAGTGATATGATAGCAGAAATGGTACCAGGATACAATAGCTCTAGTATTTAGTGTCATTTGCAGAGTCGGTACAAATAAAGTGGTAGTTTGGAACCATTCTGTATTCTTTATTACAATCATGCTCCATTTTATATTCTCTTCTCCTAGGCTTTTCTAAGAACTGTTTTAGAATTTCCTATCTCTGGGGCTTATCCATTCAATTTAGAGTAATCTATAGGTCTTTCTTTCATCAAAACTGACCTGAGCCTGTTTCTCAGGATTTCCTCACCTCCATCCTGAGGGCTATTATATGATAAACTACTACTTTCTGAATATGTTAATATTTAACCCTGGTACTGGAGTTTCAGGCACTGTGGCAGCTTGTTTCCTTGTTTCCACATCTGCAAGGCAGATGTATAATAGTGCCCGCCATTTTCCAGAAGAGTTTCCTCAGGGATCTCAGAAAATTGTGCCAACTGGAATCTCCTGTTTAAGAAACAGTGTTGAGGTGCTGTAAATAATAATGGAAAATATTTAAAGTAATTATGCAAACTAAATTTGGGTAAATGTTTAAAAGAGATAGCCAACTGTCAGTGTCAGAGAAGTTTCCGTCAGCAACTTTTACTGACAGGATGAGAGAGGATAAAATGTGTAACAGGCGTGGTAACACAGAGGCCTCTGTTACTCTGGCCTGCTCTGGTTTTGGCCAGTTCTATCCGAGTTGATAATGTTATGGGTTTTTTTTAAACTCATTTTCTCTTTTGCCTAATTTCTTAGTTTAAATTCATATGACCTCCCCAACCACAGGAATATTCAAGCATTCGGCTCACAATAGTTTAATTTAATGTCTCAAATGATGTCACTAAAGACCTGTTTTCTTTCTACACAGCTGCACATCAGTCATTACATACCACAACCTCAATCTGACATACCTAGTCCCACTCCCCTGTCCTAGTAGCAGAATGGCTATCCCAGCAATGACCCCATATACTCACACTATCCTGTGCCAGAGAAGAGCAAAAGTCATTTCTAGAAGTCTACCCACACGCACACGTGCACGCGTGCATGCACATACATGGGTTTTCTTTCCCACAAGCTCCAGTAAACATCTTTGTAGTCTCACTAACTCTGAAATTTTACCCTCATCTACTCCCCGACTGTGGAGTTAACTGCATTCATGCTACATGACTGGGAGAAGGGAGTATAAGGATTCTTCCAGGAAACCCAGGTTCCTATTAAGAAGGGGAAATGGCTGCTGAGTGGGTAAGAAAAAGAGGATGACGACACCTTCCTTCTTGTCATTGGTCCTATCTTTTTTCTAGAATCTGTTTATTATAACTTGTGATCTTGGGTTACAGCTTGGTCATTGATTCCTCTTTTTAAGTTTCTCTTCTTGTTTTGTAAATATACTTTTAGATAAGAATTAAGGATAATTTTCATGAAATTCAAAGCCACATATTTTTATTTTCTGTACGTGGGCACGAAATTCATGAAGGAGGACATTGGATAAACATAGTTGCCTCTTTTGAATGGTATGTGGGAAACACAATTCCTTTGGTCAAAGGAAAGAGAAAAACAGGCCCCAAACTGTACAAACATCTGTAGTTAATGTTCTAGGAAAACAGTGTCCGTAGTAGCCTTCGAGTTAGGGAAGGAATGTCCTTGGGCTCTAAATAGAAACTAAAGTCTTCTAGGATAAAGAAGTCAAGAACAGATGAACTAAGTGGGGCCAAGCCAAGGAAGATCAGGACATAAAAATTAGGAGTAGTGTTATATCTATACTGATTATTCTTTCTGTGTGACTTTGGTTGCCTTACTTCCTCTATTGCCTTACTTCTGGTCCTTTGGTTGATTTAATTTTTACATCCGTTAGTTTTATTTCCTGTTGGAACTGCTTTTTACATGCTTCTGTCCATGATCAAACACTTTATTTCGTATTTTTCCAGTGGATGAGAAAATATTAAGATTTAAGGTAACTTTTCAGCCCTTTCAAGTTGACCATACTGAATTTTACCTTCTTTGTTTAAGAATGTTACCCGAATGTCACTGAGCCCCCCAATATTTTGAAACTAGATAAGATTGGCTGGAGCCCCCAATTCCATACTCTTTGGAAGTCCACACCTTTCTGAAATACGTACACTTTTCTGGGGTATTATTTATTGGCACCTCTATCTGCTCTCTCTATTCTGCATTGTGTTAATTCAGATGACAGTTCCCCCCCTTTACAATTTTCACACAAAAATTCTACTCAGAATAACATTAATGAACTCTTCGGCACGCTCAGTAATGGACACATGATGGCATTTAAAAGACGTCAAATTGATTGTAATGATGCATCCCTGTGCTTGAAATGCCCTTTTGCCACCTCTCTATGGTGGGATTTCACCAGCTCTTCCCCTCTATATCTTGAGGCTCATTCTGATCATTCTCTCCACACCACTATCCCATTCCCACTGCCACCCCACCATGTTTCCTCTGGCTCTCACTTTTTGTCAAAAATGTAAGCTTCTCCCATAACTCTCTCTTCATGTAGACTAAATGTCTGTCACCCATTCCTTTAGGGCCCTATGTCCACCCCAGGTGTCTCACTGTAATTTCTATGACAAAATAAATGAGCATTTCCTGCCGAAGCTGATTTCTGATCCTAAATATTAAGATAATGAAAGTTTTATCTTGTCATAATGGTATTACCAACAAAAATACAACCAATAATAATGACAGTTCCTATCAATGATGTTCTTCATAGGTACCCAGCCCTGTGTTAAAAACCTTGTATGCATTATTTCATTACTATTTCCAAGAAACCTTTAAAGCATCAATGTTTGAGTCTATTTTACAAGAAAACTGAGATTTATAGATACAAACATGGATCTTAACCATCATGCTAGACAACATAAACATATTTTCCTAGTTTTATTGGTTGTTGTTATTCTACAGACTTTAACTTTCTTTTATATTGCCTTAAAAACCAAATGGAATTTTATTTCTACATCCCCATTGTTAAATAGGTAATGAATATTTTTCTTAAAAAATCATCTCTATGTAATCTTGTGCTCAAATTGAGAAATCCTTTTGCAACATGTATCGACAACTGTCCCAAAAAATGAAATTTCCACTTTTTAATTTGTGAATACATACATATTTACCATAAACATCATTATCTTTATCATTAATTTGCTAAATTTGAAGCCTAGTATTAGAGTCATTTATTTTTTAGATGCTCTTCAAACTGATACGGTAAACTATGAATCAACCCCCACATCAGCTTATTGTCAAACGTCTAGATGCTAAAAAGTAAAACAAACAGAAAGCATTAATAAAATAAGGGTATTTCTTATGTGTTAAATTAAAAAGCACCAAAATTACTGCATTAATGTGTTAATATTGCCCCAACAACATTATCATTAATATACTCAAAATAATAACAAGAGCAAAAATAAAGACCAAGAAACAAAACCTGAAGAAAGGTGGTTCAGATTTGCTACTAGGTTATTTTATGGGTGGAAGGTTTGGCTATCTTTCAGAGATGCTTTTCTGATCAACACCAATCACAAAGAGAGTTATTATAGGTAACTCTTCTCCTTGTCTATTAAAGAATTGTGGAAGGACTTATGAGTCAAGAATAATACCAACGGTGGTTTCTGAAAAGCATTTTCAAGATTTATTCATTTTGTGCAGTTTTGTACAGAAATATTTGCTTAGTCTTCGATTGAACTTGAGTTCAAATGTATACTCTTTCTTTCAACTCTCTAGGGTGAATGGCCTCTAGTAATGAACAAGTGGGGGAAAAAAGAAGGAAGACTATTATATATCCAACAAGTAATAGTTTTAGCATGACTTACAGGCATTCATATATCAGGCTGTGAAAACATCTGAGGTCTCACCTGGCCTGACTGGAACCTGAAGGTGAGCAAATGCCAGCAGGCTTCTCTCTCTGGTCTCTGGAATCACCATCCTAATTCAGTCAGCTGAGGCTTCTGCCTTCATATGGCCTTGATCGTCAAGATAGTCCATACTGCTTGCCCAATGGATCACCCCTTTACCGCTAACCTCCTATGCTATCCTTTCCTCTGTGTCTTTCTGAAAACACCTTGTAAAACATAAAGATAAATTCCTCTACATCCTCATGCTCCTCACAAAAAATTATTTCTTCTTCATGTCTCACCAAAAATCTGTTGTCTTGAAAATGTATTCTTCCTCAGTCACCCTCCTGGATGCAGACTTCATTTTCTCCTGTGACCAATGGAGCGAAAGGAGGGGTCAGCACTCTTTTACATCACTATTTTCTCTTGTACAGGGTGTGCAAATTCCTTCTTTTAATGACACTACCCCAGGATATTATGTTTTTCTTCTTCTTTTTGCTATCATTCATTGATCTCCTTGCCAACCACCACATTCAGCATGACCTTTTGTCACTAGCCTCCTCTTCCCTCCAACTCCTGCCTCATTATTACCATAGTGTCAACATCCCTTCACCTCCTTGTTTATCCAATGACCTTCACCTTCTGCAACTCCAGCCCTCCAATCAGAGGTCACATTATGGACCTGACCATACTGGCTACCCCTCTGAAATCTTAAAACCTTCATACTTGCTTATCAGCATTTCATTTTTACACATCTCTCCTCTTCTGCTGCATCCATCAACTTTCCCTATTCCGTTTCTTTCCCTGTCCAGACAAGAAACATTGTGTATCGCTTCACCTGTTCTCTTGCCAGCACCCTCACTACCACCATTAATAATAATGATGGGACTTGAAATCTTTTCCCTTTATCCTGGGTCATCTCTCTCTCCCTAATGCTCCAATGAAACAATTCCAAATATTTACCTTTCAACTTATTCCAATGAAAAGATTTCACTCATCTGCCATTCTGTTTGCAAGCATGCTGACCTTACTCCCCCTGAGTTTCTAGTGTTCTCCCTGGAAAATTGAATGTTTTTTTATTCATATGCCAAATTCTCACTTAATGCAGGTAGAGATGTTTTCACACAGGCTTGAAGCCATCCTTGCAGTTTGGATTCCTGAGTGAATCTGGCCTTTTCTTACAATTTGGGGTTTCCAGTATATGAAGGCCCGAATCAAGAGTCTCCACCAATATCGTATATTTTCTAGTAAGGAATTTTGGTGTGTCTTAGGGAAGTCTCACCTCTACCCTTTATAATAATTTTCCTTAGCTTTCTTTCATGCTATAATGTGATTCCAAAGAAATGCCAAACTTGAAGACACACTATAAGCACATTTTTGTCTACTAATTCATTTATGGCATAGGCATTGTATTAGGGTTCTGTACAGAAACAGAACTAGTAAGAGATAAATAGGTAGGTAGATAGATAGATAGGCAGATAGATGATAAATAGATGGATAGGATACATAGAGAAATAAATAAATAAAGGGTAACTCATCATAGGAATTGGCTTACATGCCTTTAGAGGCCAAGAAGTCCCACAGTTGTGATCTGAAGCTGAAAAACCAGGAAAACGGGTATAATTCAGTCCAAATCTGAATGAGGGAGCGAATGGCGTAAACTCCAGTCTGACACCTGAGAACCAGGAGACCACTGGTATAAGTCCCTGAGTTGAAAAGCCATAGAAGCAAGAGCTCCCGTATCTGAGGGCAGAAGAATGGATGTCCCAACTCAAGAAAAGTATGAGAACATTTGCCCTTCCTCTACTTTTTTTTTTTTTTTAATCTATTCAAGCCCTTAGGGAATTAATTGATGCCCACCTACATTGGTGAAGGTGATCTTCCTTACTTGGACTACCAATTCAAATGTTAAGGTTTTCTCTGGGGAAAGTCTTCATAGACACTCTCAGAATTACAGCTTTCCCAGCTATCCAGGCATCCTTTAGCCCAGTCAAGTGGACACATAAAGCAAGCATCACAGGCATCAAGATAAAAACAAAAGATTAGGATTTCTGTGCTCTTCCCTGAACAACCATATAGTTCCTGTGGGTTTTACAGCTTGAGGTTTTTACCCAGAGTGCTGAATTATTCATCCATTTTTACAGTCATTCATTTATTCATTCGATAATTGCATATTAGGTGTCAACCATGATGAATCAGACATAGTGCCTCTAGGAGTTTTCAGGGTTTGAGGGCAAAGATCTGTAGTAGAAGTACAGACAAAGAGCACTCAGACATCAAAGGAGAGAATGATCACTTCCAAATTAGGGATGGAAAGAGGCTTCATATAGGAATTTAGCATCTGGATTCAGTTTGAGAAACAGGATTAGGATAGGTGTCATGAGTGGAATAGAAGGAGACTAGAACACGGTAGTAAACAAAAGGCACAGAGGAAGGAAGCTATGAAAGTAGGACTCATCACTGTGAGCAGGCAGATTTGGGTAAAGCCAAGGATAAGTGAAATGTTAGAGGTCACAATGATTCTATGAACTCAGTGCAAGTAGGTTGAAATTTACTACAAGATAACATTTTTCATCTCTCCACTGCTTGACAGGTGTCATCAAACAAACTGTTCTCCAATTCTTGTGGCAAGGAGTAGAATCTGGACTCTGGCACCAGAAGGTCTATATCCCTCCAATCCTTCTATCTTTTTGCACATGGCTCTTTGCTTTGAATGCTTCGTATCCTTGGAGGAAAGAAAACATATGTAAGGGCACTTAGGTGGCTCAGTTGTTAAGTGTCCACCTTCGGTTCAGGTCATGATCCCAGGGTCTTGGGATTGAGCCCGGCATTGGGCTCCCTGCTCCTGGGCAGCCTGCTTCTCCCTCTCCCACTCCCCCTGCTTGTGTTTGCCCTCTCTCTTTGTCTCTCTCTGTCAAATAAATAAATAAAATCTTAAAAAAAAAATAGTAAGGAAGGAAGGAAGGAAAAGAAAACATCTATAGCTGGACAGAAACTCCCCCATTATGTTTTTGTATTACCAAAGTTAAATATGCTTATAGAGGTAGATCATTGTCATGTAAATCTTTGGGGTTTTTTCCTAAATATGAACAGTCCCTAGATGTATTTTTCTCAAGTAGCTTTAATTCCAGTTCCTTGTTGATTTCCCTTCTTTCCTCCTTATTTAGAGTGTTGATCCATCTTTTCCTTTCTTTCCACTTCCTCCCTGTTTTCCTTCATTTGCTCCCCATCCATATGCATCAATCTTTAATATGAATATTCTAACAAGTCGAATAGGTCAAGCTTCTTCTCTGAAGCTCTCTTCGCTGAAAAACAAACCTATCAAAAAAAAAAAAAAAAAAAAAACAACAAAAAAAAAACAAACCTATCAAAATAGAACATGTTTGTTGACTCTTGTAGAGACTGGATTCTTTCAAAGGATATTGTGGGGTACCCTCAACATTTCCTCTTGTTGTGTCTATTGCAGTCTACTAGGATGACTGGCATTCACAATGTGTGGGCCTGAGATGGTTGAAAGGAAATGTTTTGCGTGCAAATGGAATTTACAGGGTGTGTGGCACCCTGGATCAGTTCCCTTCCTTCAACTAAAGTGTCTTTACTTAGCTCAAATTAATGCTTTAGTTACAGACTTAAACAGAAAACAACAGAGTTTCCACTGAGGACTTCTTAGTTCAGTTATCTATCTTTTTGACAAAGTCCTTCAGTTCTTTCATTTCCAAAATTTAATAAATAAATAAATAAGTATTTTAAAAATTTAAAACCCGGTTTCCTTGAGAAAAGATTAAATGAGTCTGAAGAAGCTGAGGACATTAGTTGTTGGGTTGTGTGTTCCTTTAAGTTTATGAAAGAATCGTCTAGATGATAGATCAGTCAGATCATTGTTAAGTGATTTCGTCTTGATACTTTCAAATTTAGAGATTGATTTAAATAAATGATTTGACCTCAGTAGACACTCTCATTTGAAAAGGCCATGACTTCACAGAGACTTTTAATTCTTTACCATCAATAAATCATACTAATTTGCAAGATCAGTAGAGAATGTTAATCAACAAGGAAAGCAAAAACCGGAAATTCAACTGCAAAACGGAAAGTCTAACAGAAGAAAAATAGTAACGGTACAGAAGTTCAACTCGTAAAGATTTTATTTGCCCTTTCTATTCCCAGGTACTTCAGTGAATGTAAGTTTGGCAGTAGTGAACAATACCTAAAATTAAATAGGTTCATATACCTAACATAAGAAAGTAAGAATAAACTTCCAGAACACCCAGTGGCTTAGTAGCAAACTCTGTTTCTCCTAGGTTCTGTCACATCCTTGCCCAATCTATGTTTCAACACTATCATATATGCTCACTTAAAACCTAGTACATAAAAGGGGTTCAGTATAGTTGTATTGTATGTTGCTAATAAGTGAATTAAGAATATATATCTATCCCTGGAATTTCATAATAGAGCACTTTGGGCTCTCATTTTCCGAGTTCCTCCCTTCTGCTGATCTTTTTTCTACCCTATCCTAGAATGTGTTATTAGCATTCACTGCACCAACTCTAAAACTCAATTTTGAAAATAACTCAGTTTCAAAATGGCCATTCTCTGACCAGCACCTCCTTCCTTCTACAAATACTTTAACAACCCTTATTACAATCATTCTTTGACACCATTAACCCTGCCTACCTGCTTATTGCCTGCCACTTTATCAGTATCCATTTTCTCCTTCATTTGCTCACATCCATGCCTAGTTTAGATCTTAGAGAAGTACACAGCAATCACTTCCTTTCGTGTGTTCTTACCTTCCCTGCTCACTTCTCCTCCTGGTGAAACTTTGATCCTGCTTGCGTCCAATTCTCGGTCTGCTCCATTCTTTTGAACAGCTGAATGTGGCAAGAGTAAAGCATGCCACCAATGCTGCTGAGTTTCACAGTAATTTTATGAGCACACAACTTACATGGGCCCTCAGCACCGCCCAGAAATCTTACTGCATATCCCTGGTCCATTCACTCCCACTCTCCAAGACAACCATGTCATAACCTTCTCCCAAACCTACCACCTCTCACTTGCACCTCACATCTTGCCTTAAGAAATAGCAACAATGACAAAAGAACTTAGGTATCTTACAAATCTTCCAAGCTTGTTCTGAACTCACTCAATCTACCCTGTTTAAATGGATAAGTTGGCCCTGCTGTCCCCTAAGGTCAGCCTTTCCTTTTTTCTGTTTACAGAGAACTCCTTTACTGTTAACTCCTTTATAGAACATTAAATATGTACAGAAGAATACACAATTCATAAGTTTGCAGCTCAATAAGTTTTAGAAAATGTGAAGTGGTGGATACTTGTGTATCTACCACCTAGATCTTGATATAAAATGTCCTATTATTACAGAATCCTCTTTTGATTGTTTTTGAAGAATTATAAATTGTAAATAGAACCACACAGTTTAAAGCATTTTTATGTTGGCCTTTTAAAAAAATCAACATTGTATCTAAGAAATTCATCCATATTTGTAGAGCAAGGATTCTTTTTTTTCATTGTTTATATCATATAACATAAATATATTACAAATTATTAATTCTACTGCTGAGGGATGTTTAGGTTATTTCTAGCTTGGAGCCATTATAAATAATGCCACTCTAAATATCTGACACATATCTCTTGGTGTACATTTGAAAGAATTTCTATTGTGCACATACCTAGGAGTGGTATTGCTCGTTCATGGATTCTGTAAATATTCTACCAGACAGTTTTACAGAGTGGATGTACCGATCTATACTCCTGCTAACAGTGTATGACTGTTCCAGTTATCCAATTCTCTCCAACACTTAGTGTTGTCAGTCTTTTTCATTTTTGCCCCACTGGTTGGAGTATAGTGTTATATCGTAATATTTTTAATTTGTACTTTCTTGATGACTAGTGACTGAGGTTATGGATTCATATGCATACTGACCATTTGGAATTTAAATATTCTCTTTTCCTGAAGTGTCTGAATGATTATATATACATGATTTTTGTTGTTTTGTTTGTTAATTGAAATTTTTATTGAGATTTTATAGATTCATATGCAGTTCTAAGAAATCATATATAGAGAGATCCCTTGTACAATTGCCTCAATTTCCCCCAATCATAATCTTTTACAAAACTACAGGGTATTATACCAAGCAGGATACTGACATTGATACAGTCCACAAATTTCATTTAGATGCCCCCAGTTTTACTTACACTCATTTATGTGTGTGTATTTGCTATACAGTTTTTACCTATGTAACTTTTTTAGCTACCACCACAGTTAAGATATTAAACAGTTTCAGTATTGTAAGAATCCTTCTGTTGCACTTTTATACCTCTACATGCCTCCCTATTGGTCCCCTACCCCTGTGTCTAATCTTTGGCAACCATTAATTTGTTCTCCATTTCTAAAATTTTATCATATAAAAAATGTTATATACATGGAATCACACTACATGGTCTTTTAGAATTCTTGTTTCTTGCTCACCATAATTCCCTGGAGATTCATGTGTGTATTAATTGTTCATCCAAACTCATTTTTAAAAATTTGGTGTTTAGTCTTCCTGCTGATTGTGGATCTTTCTTTTTTAAATTTTTTTTAAAATATTCATTCTATGTATAAGCTTTCTCAGATACACATACTGTAAATATCTTTTCTTTGTTTTCTGGTAATTAGCAGTTCTTATTTTTAATGATGCCCAACTATCAATATTTTCTTTAATTATTAGCTCTTTTTTAGTCATGTTTAAGAAATTTTTGTTTTTCTCAATTTCAAGAAGGCTTTCACTTATTTTCTTTAGAAAACTATATTAAAATACCTTTCATGCTTAACCTATAATCTATCTCAAATTAATATTATATATAGTATATGGTAAGGATCAGGGGTCATTTTTCCTGTAGAGAGATATGCAGTCAATTCAGTATCATTTATTAAAAAGATCATTCTTGCCTACATTGAATTATGGTGACAGCCTTTCTCTCCTTGCAACAATACCATAATATCTTAATTGCCAGACTTTTTAGTAAATCTTGATATCTAGTAGTATGCATCCTTCAACTTTTTTCCCCCCCAAATTTTCTTGGGTATTCTGTGTCTTTTGTCTCTCCATATAAGTTTTAAAGTGAGTTTGTTGCTTCTACCAGGAAATGTGCTTGGATTTCAACTGGAATTACGTTAAATTTTTCGATTGTTTTCAGAAGAATTAACGTTTTAACAGTATTGAATCTTCTAATCCATGCATATGGTATATCCCCTCATTTATTTAGGTCTTATTTAATTCCTGTCATCTGTTTTCTAATTTTCAGCATAGAAGTTTTCATGACTTTTCTCAAACTTATTTCTAGGTATTTGATTTTCTTGACGCTATCAATATAGTAACATTTTTAAATTTAATTTTTAATTATCTGCTGCTGATATATAGAAATAGGTTTTTTTTTATTACCTTATATCCAGCAGCCTTGCTGAACTCCCTTATTAATTCTAATAATTGTTTTTTAAATCCATCAGTCATTCAATCAACAAATAAAGCAAATTTTTTTTTAATTGAGAGAGTGGAGGGAATTTGTGATGCCTATATAGGGTTGTTTGAAGTTCAAATTTTAGACACGTTTCTCAATCAGCTACATTTCTATAATATTGTATCTTATTTTTATTACTACCACAAAAGCTCGAACCTGTCAGACTTTGGATTTTTCCAATATATTCATGAACATTTCTATCTCCACAAAATTGAAGGCCTCCTTAACCCAACCTGTGATTATATGGGAATGACTACTTCTCCCTGTTGCTCAGGGGGTGAGATTTCATAAATTTCCAAGCTGAGAACTACTTCCAAGACTCTTCCTTGTTACTCTTTTTGCTATGTGTTGCCAAAAAATGGCACCACCACAGAATACGACATTGACAATGTGTATTTTTGGTTTAATAATTTAATGCACACCTCTCTGGGGATTATGTTTAGTACTATCCTAGGGAATTGGGTGAATAATATAAATTACATACTCCTAAGAATTCTGGGCTTCCATTTTTATGAAGCCATCCATCGGCCATCTTTCCTCCATGAGTGTTTTCACTCCTAGTAAGTGAAGTATGTGCTGCTATCTGTGTTCACCGCCACCCACTCTTCAGGGATAATTATTTCATTTTCCACAGCTAGCTACTTTGTTATTTCTGTTAGTACCTACTTTATAAATTAATACTAGCACAAAACATCATGAAAACATTCATTGCTATTATTCTGGATGAGGATCCACTTCATTCTCCAACGTTTTATTGGCAGATGTAGAAATATAGGAAGAATGTGCCATGAGGGCCAATATCAGGGCCTAATGGACACTCTTTCCTTTCAAGGAGAATCTCTCCAGCTTTCCTCCTCAGTGCATGGTCTATCATTCGTTGAGTGGCAAGGAGACTTAGAGACCTTAGAATTTCTCCAGGCAGCTATTACTGCTTAGTCAAAGCAAGCATGTGAAATGTCACCAGCTTGCCATCCTGGGTCCAGATATTGCTCCCCAGCTCTGAGATGACAATTTTTCCAACCAAACACGACAAAGTACCTCTACCTGAGGTAACACCATGCCTCTCCCTCAGCCGCTCACCCAACCCAACCTGTTCCTTCTACCCTTAAGCTTCCTTTTTAGAAGAATCTTTACAGTGGATGACCTTGAAAGTAATTCACACTGCATTCTGTTGGTATCATCTTCCATGATCCTGGTTTCTTCTGTTCAACTTCCTTTCTGAGGTACCTTTTTGCAACTCTCCTATATCCTTATAGGCTTTCTCAAAAGTCTTAGTTGATTTGTAACAAGCAAGAATATATTTTTGCCAACTATGCTGACTTTCCAGGTTTGATAGTACCTAGACAAGTCCTCTTTCTGGAATTTCTTAAGCAGCTTGAAGAATTTTATAGCAAGGACTAGAAGCACCAATTTAAAAGCTAAGCAGTTCAGTGACACTCCAAATGAGCTCATTTGATAAATTATTTGAAGAAATTTCAAAAATTCAAGTGGAGGAAATTCCTTGCTCTACAAATTATTAAATGAAAACTTCTTCACAGGAAATATATAAAACATATTTGTTTTGCTTTGGTGGGGGAAGAGAAAGTAAATCCAAAATAAAAATGTGGAGTTTTGTTTCCTCGGAAATAATCAATGATTCCACAGTAACAGAAACAGTTTGTCCTGACTTAAATAGGCAAAAACACAATTCCTCTCCAATTTCACCATTTTTTTTCCCTCTCTGTGTAACTATCTTGGTGATGCAGCGTCTAGACTTCTTGGAACAAGTGATGGAGTCTGGAATTTATTCTGTGGGTTTGAAAATGGCTATTCGGGTCTCCTTCAAACTTACATGTGGAAGTCCAGTGCTTTTAGAATATGTAAAAATAATCAAGCTGTTTACCAAAACCATAAAATTTCTCTACTCATGCCTAAACCTTGGGTTGCTACCAACAAGGAAATATCATATGGACATACTTCTTTTATTCATTTCATCTCATTGCAATGTGGTTCTCATCAGCCATGGAATCAAAAAAAATGCAAAATAATTTGTATTCATGAAAGAATGGTGGCAGATATTTTCTAGCCTTTGAGACATATCAATAAAACAAATTAGCTTAAAGGATATATATCCGTTCTTGGTATGGTTTTAATAAGTAATCTATAGGAATTTACCAAAACAAAAGGAAAGATTTCTTATATTGCAAGGCATTCTCTTAGTCTTTTGTCATTTGTTAGGTGGATAAAATAAAAGGAGTCTCTGAGGCATCCAGATCTAAACAATGTTTGTGCAGCCTGGATTATTAAGTCTGACTGTAGTTTATCTGTGCTCTTAAGGAAATCAAACTGTGCTTGCCAAGAAAGTTCAGAGTTATTTGTCACCAATTACCTAAAGCTGGGAGTTGATCTTACACATAGCTGGAGCCATTTCCTGTAAGCATTTGCTCTGAATTTTACAAAGCTGTCACTTCTTGAGGCTTCACCCTACAATATATATGTCTACTCCTGCAGAGTTTTATTGCAAAAGTTTATCCTGAAATAATAGTCTTACAGGGCAGAAAGCTCCACAGTATTGACTTGTTTAAAATAAGCCTATTCTTAATTTTCAATGTTCTCAAGCTCTGTCTATTGTCTTTTCTGTAAGGCAGGGGAGAAAAAAAAGGTTTTTTTTCATTAAAAGATACAACACACTGAACTAAGCTGATGTCATTTATACAATAACATCTCTCTTGGTTCCGTTCAGAGGAATAGTTGAAGAGTAAGTTACTTTGTAAAGTAAGTGACTCATATAGGGTAGTCCTCCTGGAAGAAATTTAGGTATTGTGAGCACAAAGTAAATAGAAAATCTATCGAAATGAAATGACAATAAAAATATTAACCAAAGGCATATCATTCCATGTTTCTTAATTGGATCTCCAGTTTTTCCAGCCCATTGACAACAATAACAAATCAACTTGACATCTATATTAGATGGGAACAATCAAAAAGAACGTCCTCAGACCTTATTTACTTAATTTCAAAGATAAAGGAGTAGACCGAAAAGTGTCCTCAGTCATGGGTCAGAAGAACTGAAGTTCATTCCTATTACATGGGATCTTATCTCAGTCTGCAAAATGGGTGAGCCACCCTTCCTAGCTCACAGCTTTGTTCTAAAGAGGAGTATGGATTTGTGCCAGAAGCAGTTCAGTTTGGGCCATGTTGACAGTTTCCCTGAATGTCATGGGACTTGTGAAGAATACTGATTCTGGTCTACTGGACAAAATACAGATGAGATTTTGAATTAACTCAAAGTTATTTGAAGAAGCTTAGCTAAGAAGCACATAAAATGCTTTTCATTAACTACACTGCCTGAGCAGTCTAGTTTGGCAAGGGTGGTCTAACAGTGAGGTTGGTGAACTAGTGAACTAGAATGAGTGTTCCTCTGCATGACGCAGGCCAGCCCCTACTCATAGCTCACAGAAATGGCTCCTGAGGAATGCAGACAGAGGAGCTGGGACAAATCAAAGTAGTGTCCTATAGGTAAGTGCCAGTGGTATCATATTCTCATGCAAAGGATACACGCTCACTTATTAGACCCAGTTGCAAAGTTTGGAATTACTAACTTGGGAATAGAAAATACCCAAATCAATGAGGTATTCTTTTACTTGTATATTATAAATCTTGGAAAACCATGACGAGAAGGTAGAACATGAGCCCCAATAGAATCAGCTCTGGGCTTACATAAATTCATGGTTGGCAAAAATATATTCTCCCTTGTTACAAATCTACTAAGACTTTTGAGATTCAATTAGAGAAGCATTTTCCAACTTATGTTCCTTAGAGCACTAGTTCTTTCTTTTTAATTAACATATAACATATTATTATGAATCACAGCTCTGTGATTCATAGTCTTACACGACATCCAGTGCTCACCACAGCACATTCCCTCCTCAATGTCCGTTACCCAAACACCACATCTTCTCACTCTCCCACCCCTAGCATATAGTTCTGAGCAAAATTAGTAGATTCTACCAAAAGGAAGGAAGGAATGAAAGAAGGAAGGAAGAAAGGAAAGAAGGAAAGGAAGAAGGAAGTAAGTTAGTCTGGTTTAATCATCTTTAAATAAGCTACTGTAAAACTTGATTTCTCAGTTTTTATTGTATATCAATATCACAAAAGAAGATACATTCTGCTGCATTTGCCATAATGCACTAGAACACAGCTCCTTTCCCAGCTGAGCTACCATTCAAAAATAATATATTATAAAGAATGCTCAGTTAAAGGATTTTTAATAACCTGTATAATATAAGAGAACTGCTTATCTGAAATGGCCAATGGACTATTATCCCCGAAATAGTGTGGTTTTGTTAGCAAGGCAGACAGCTACCGTTGAGCTCTAGATGTGGAATACTCTTTCCCAAAAGATGGCTCTGTGTTTTGTACTTATTTGGAAAAACTGATAGTAATCAGATAACTGAGTACCTATGTCTGCTTAAAGACAAAAGGTCAATAATGAGAAGAGTTGGCAGAGTATATATTTAAGGGTTATGCAAACAAGCTATGGGGGTGGTAAAATTAATATCTGCAGTGAGCTCAGAATTATTAACAGCTAAGGGCATGCAAGATTTGTAACTGGAAATGGAAGGCTTTCTTCTTGTAACTTTCTCTTCAGCCATTGAACAATTATTTACTGAGTATCAGGCATGGCATGGTGTTTTAGAAGATACAGAGACATGAAAAGTTTGGCCTCTGCCAGTCTGGACAATTTCAATAGAAAATTGATGACTGCTGTTAGAGCACAGGGGCTAGGGCATAGAAATCTCTGGTGATTTTTTAGTATAAACTGATGTAAACATCTCCAGGCCATTCAAATAGTTGCTCTCCATCCACGTGACAAGGTTGTTTTTATATAGATAGGAAGTGAGCTGAGTTGTCATTCATGGCACCCACTTATTAGTTCCTATATGTGGATTATAGACAACAGTTAGGTTTGTTTGATTTAGGGTTGTTTCATTAAGCCTGCCTCTATTTTTAGCAAGTAGATACAGTAAGACAGTTTTTGGTTTAGGATGGAGATACATTTATCCCAAAAGTGCTTAATTGCTATCATTCTCCATGAATACTGAACACCACCACCACCAACTGAGGAGCTCATCTCCATTCAGGTATTCCCCTTAATTGAGAACCATTACGTCACCTGCACACTGAAAGTACAAAGATACACAAGACATAGTAATTTAGGTTTTGCATATTGATGCGTGGCATTTATATTTGAACTCAGAAAATTTAGAAGAATAAATTAGCAGAGGCTTGCAGTTTTCTGTCAAAATCAGGTCTTCAACATTCGTGAATGGAGAGAACTTGTCTTCAGTCGATGATGCTGGTTCTGACGTTTTCATGATGTTAGTCAAGTTCAGAAGCTCAGGAATACAGCTGATTCCATATAGAAAATTCTATTCTTAAAGAGTAGAATGTTGAATTTGCAGGGGAGATATGCATTAGACATGGGAATATGGAATTTGGGTTTTGTGGGTGAGCAAGTAATTTTCCTGGGGCTCCCTTTCTACAGTGGAAAAATGCAGCTTATTTCCAACACATGGTTGACTGAAGACTGCAACTTAGTGAAAAATGGTTTGACTGTTTCATTGTCCATCCAGATGAAGAACATTTGGAGAACTAAAGGAGTTGAAAAGAAAATACTGCCAGTGACGTGAATATGGAAGGGGGGAGGGCTCAAAGGAGACTTTGTCATTATTGTTATTATCTGTAATACTATTTCTTTTGCACTTAAAAAAGTAATAGGAAAATGACAAAATGAGAACATGTGCCAATTCTGAATATTGCTATATGCATATCTCTTGCATTATTCCTCTATTTCTCTTTTAAGTTAGAAAAAAAAATGAATGCTAACAATCTGATGATTCATTCATTCAACAAATGATTCATTGAGAGCCTACTATGTGATACGTGCTAGCAATAAAATGAGAATTAAAAAAAAAAACAAAACAAAACATATCATCCCTGTCCTTATAGAATGTATGTTTCAGACGTGAAACTGCCATGTTGGGAACTAAGATAGAATGGTTACAAAGACAAAGCGAGGGAAGGGGGATACCATGGAGGTGGGCTGCTGTTCATGCTGAATCAGTAAGCACAAGTCATTCTCTACTGAATAGGAACTGCCTCGTCGTTGATCAAAATGAAGAGTGATAATGCACTGGCTGTGGGCTACACATCTAAAACAGTTTCATATGATATCTACTTTTCTCGCCAGTTGCAATCTCAAGTTCACCTGCATTTTTCTTTGATTCTCTCTAGTATATGACTGCTGCCGCTCCTATGCAAGGGACCTACATTCCCCAGTACACGCCTGTGCCTCCGACAGCTGTTTCTATTGAAGTAAGTCGGTCTCTGTCTTATAGAAAGAGGTAGGGATGACAGATCTCAGCCTCATGCACCGTGGTCCCCCATAACCAGACTATCCTTATTTGTGGTCTTGGGGTTGCTCTAAAATTTGACGTTTCAAGTTCACTGTATGAAAGTACACCAACATGCCTATGTTGTGCATTGCACATGAAATAAATCAATATGCTATAAAGGTAAGAGGAGAGTATTGTTTTTATAAAGATCGGAGACCAAATCACTACCCCATCAAATGTTAACTACAAATAACTCATAAGTAGGGGAGAAAAAAGAGTTTGCAACTACTTGAATGAGTTTGCTAGTGCCTTGTTACTAAAGAGTTTCCCTGGACCAGGGTCATCATCATCATCAGTGGGAAGCTTGTTAGAAATGCAAAGTCTGAGACACTACCCAGACCTACTGAATCACAATTTGCATTTTAACAAGATACCTTGGGAATCTATCTTCACATTAGTGCACTGGTTCTCAAACATCTCTGTATATTATTTTCTGCAATTATTTAGAGAGCTTTAAAAAATATTTATGCCTGGGTCCTCTCCCCAGATTCCGATTTATTTGTCTGGGGTATTGACCGGACATCAGGATTTTTAAAACATCTCAGGTGAAAAAGAAACAAACAAAACAAACAAAAAAACCTAGGTGATTTTAATATGTATCAAGGATTAATAACCACTGCTTTAGTGAATGAAACTTGGCAAGTTTGTGGCTTCCTATAAATTTAAAAAAAAAAAAAAGTTGCACCCTCTTTGCTGTGGTTACCTCAATGATGAAATCATCTTATCTTTAATGGAAGCTTTGTCCCTTTCCTTCTCTCTTTTTATTGGGCTGAATCCATCTCCAGTAAAAATTATTTTACCGGACAGAGCCAGCAAGCTACATAGGAAAGAAAGGAGCATAGAGCTATGTAGATAGTGGTGAAACACTTAGACATGTGTATTTCTGTGTAGTCCTAGTCATTATGGTCTCTTCCCACACTTCCCCTTCTCCTGATGACATTTGCTGTTATGATCACAGTGCATTTCTTCCCATCAGCAGGGATGCCTCTGTAAGCCATGCTATTCCTACTCCATGAGTTGGCCAGCAACTTGAGTGCTGTCATCACTCCACAGGGAGGTCTACCATGACTTGCTCAGTCTCTACAACTATAGAGATTGGGGAAATCTCCACAGAATAAATTCGATCTTACACAATGTTTGTTTTGGTGTATGACAAATGTTGGCCAGTACCAAGGTTTGGGAAACACAGAAGTTTAAGAGGACATCATCATGTAATTTAGGAAACCAAAGAGGTCCAGTTTTAAATCTTTTATGTGCTCTGGGCCTGTGGGCCCCAAAGAATGAGTCAGTACTGATCAAGTTTTAATTGGATTTTCAGAATTTTAAGACTACCTGATTAAAATACATGTGGGCTTTCTTTGGTTTTGTTTGTTGTTTGATGATGTATTTGACCATCAAAAATCATCTAGATCATCAGAATCTAGACATTCTAGGCATGTTAAGCATAGATCTCTACAACATATTTGCATTTTTCTTTGTCTACACTGACATATGGATGTGCTTATCTACAGAATTTGAGTGTTCTAATGACTATAAAATAATGAAACACATTTAACAATGTGACTTATTAGAAACAGTCTAAATATAGTTTAAAAAGATGTCTATAGTTAAAAAGAAATCTTTCAAGTCAGGGCACCTGACTGGCTCAGTAGGTGGAACATGCAACTCTTGATCTCAGAGTCATGAGTTCTAGTCCCACGCTGGGCATAATAAAAAAAAAAAAAAAAAAAAAAAGAAGAAGAAAGAAAAGAAAAAAGAAAAAAGAAATAAAGAAAGAAAGAAAAGGAGAAGAAGAAAAATGGAGGTACACTTTGATAAATTGCTTTGAATTATAGAAAAAGCACCAATATATTTTTCCTATAAAACACTCATTGAAAACTTACCAATATCCACACAAATAAGTGCTGGTGGGACATTCAGAAAAATGCACAATACCAATTGTATATTAGGGGGAAAAAGAGAATTTTTGGATTCTAAGGAACAATTTAAGGAACGTTTAGTTAGGGACAGAGAGTTGACCAAGAAGGTTTGAAAGCTGACATCACTGAAGGTGTCCAAGACTATGAATAAAATCAAGAGAATGTATTTAGAGAGATGCCCTCTCTAAGCCTCCCACCTGCCATATGAAACCATGTGTGCCTTTCTCAAAGCAAGCATCTCTCCCTAATGATGATCAACTCCTTGTTGGCATCCTTGTTGGCATCTGTGAGAAACGAGAGAGTGCAGGAAGTAGCAAATCGGGATTAAGGATGTTTGTTTTCTGAAACCTCGAAATGAATTCTAGTTCATTTTGTAGAAAACAAGACAAAGCAAATTGCTGAATGGAAAACCTACCTAACAGTATTCTTTTAAACGAATTCCAAGCTTTTATGTATTCTTGTCTTGCCTTGTCTTGTTTTGCCTTGTCTTGCTTTGTTTCTCCTTTCCTTTCCTTTCCTTTCCTTTCCTTTCCTATTTAGGTCAGAGCCATTGTTTTGCCATGTCAGAGACATGACATGGTACACTACCCCAGGGAAATGTTTGAATATACAAGTTTTTATAGGAATCCTGCATGAGCTTTTGATTAATAAATTATTATTTAGTGTGGCTATATGCAACCATGGCTTAGGAGTTCTAAGTTTGGTGAAAATGATTTTCTGACCATTCAACTGTGGTAGAGGTTTCTGCGAGCAAGTCCTCTTGGTGACACACTAAAGGGAATTCCTCAGCCTTTATCCAAATGCGCTCTGTGGTTTTCCCTTGGGTACTTCCTATAGCTTCATTTGACTGAGTGCAACTCTACTCAAGCCAAACAGAACAGAGGTATTCCCTGTCATCTATCTGGAAGAAGACCCTTTGCTAAAGCCAGTAAGGCTTTTGTGTTCTTATTTGCCTCCTTAGGGTGTTGTTGCTGATACCTCTCCCCAGACAGTGGCACCTTCATCCCAGGACACCAGTGGTCAGCAGCAACAGATAGCAGTGGACACATCCAGCGAACATGCACCTGCATATTCTTACCAACAGTCTAAGTAAGTTCGGGCTACGCTGAGCTCTTCTCCTTAAGATCGACCATCTCACCATCATTCTCTCATGTGTAGCTGTTAGCTTTTGCTGCAGTATGGACCATCTCAAACTTAGTGACAAGCGTTTATTTTTGTTGATGATTATGTGGATCAGCAAATTGAGCTGACCTCAGATGGAACTGACCTTCTGGTCTTGGCTAGAATTGCTCAAGCATCTGGGGACAGCTGATGGTCATTTTCATAGCTCTCCTTCTGGGTGTCGGTCGTCTGTTGGTTGAATATGATGGAAGCAATTGGATTATGTGTTTCTGATCCTCCATCAGCTTATTCACCTGGAAGTCCCAGAATTCAGAGAGCAGCAAGAGAGGAAGCGCAAATGAAGAACTTCTCAATCCGTTTGGACGCATTTACTACTGCCCCCTAGGCCAAAGCGAATCACATGGTCAAGCCCAGAGTTTATACAGTTCACAGAAGCCTTAAATACAGAAAGGGGCATTTAAAAAAAGAAAGAAAAAATCCTCCATACAAATTTTTAGGAAAAATTCTCTAATATTCCCACTTGAAATGGATAGTGAGCCTGCATGCATTCTTAAATGAAGACAGTAACACTCCCTTTGCAGGGCTGCCTTGAACATCCAGTAAAGTAGTTCATGAAAAAGGGTACTGTGAAATCTAAATCAATGTGGAGTCTTATTTAGGAATTAAATGACAAAGCAATAATCATGTATCAGAATTACTCTTGCAAATCTTTAAGTCACTTATAAAGCACAGTTGGCTTTGTGTTGAGTAATTATGTAGACTAAAATTTGGGAGGTTTTGAAACCAAAGTAATTAACAAAAATTCAATCTATATACAGATGTCTTGTGCAAAGTATTCTAATCTGTAGGTAGCAGTCAAAGCCCCAGTGACTGGAGAATTCCCGAGAGATCCTCCCGTCTGCAGAGTGCTGCTCCCATTTCTTGATCATTCCTATTTAACTTCGATACATATTGAGAAACTTGTTTGTGGAAAGATTAATCAGAGTAATGGAGTCTCCTATAAGTAGTTTAGCTTCTAAAGGTAGTCTTCCAAATTAAATGTGCTGACCACGTGACTTAACCTTTATTACTATTATTATTACTTTCACATAACCACTTTCGGGAAATATCCATAAGAGTCAAGCATTTTGGGGGATCGTTTTGTTTCTAGTTTGTATTTTCAATTCACCTATCGCCTACGTGAATCCCTTTTGCACATACCGAACAATACGGTAGTCTCTGTGTTCCCGGCATACTGGAATTTTTTCAGTCCGTTCAGAGGGTCACATGTGAGAAGGGAGCAGACACTGGCTGTGGGGAAGCACGGTGAGAGACACTGGTGGGAAATGAAAGCTACTATATTGGCCAGAGACACTTGGTGAGTAGGCGACGCCGGCTTTCACGGTTTCAGAGCATAATGAGGAAACAAGTGATCTGCACCCTTCTTGCTAACAGTTCAACGATGCCTGGATAAATAAAGGAGATGCTTTCATCCTCCCCAGTCAGCAGTTATTGATAAAGCCATACTCTGTGGCCCGCAGAATTCCAGAGGCCAGGAAAAGAACAATGAAGGAGGCAAGTGCCTTTCCTACTCTCTTGGAGCTTACTTCCCGCTGGGAGTAGACTCATAGGCAGTGGACCAATCAGCAAACAAATAAATAAAATAAATACATAAATAAATAAATAATAAAAAATAATAAAACCCCACAGAATTGTAAAGCTGAGCCAATATTTAAAAAAGATTCTTGTGGTAGAAAGTGACAGGATAAATACCTAAGATTTAGTATCAGGCAAGGCCTCTCACAGAGGCTGGATCTGAAAGATAATTACAAGCTAATCTTGGAGAGATTTGGAGAAAAAACATTCTAGGCAGAAAAAAACAGGAAGTCCAAAGGTCTAGAATAGGGACCTGTGGCTAGAGTGTGGTGAAGGGGGAGGGGTTGGGAGGGGTGTAGGAGACAGTCAAACAGGCAGTTTTTATAAAGCTTTTGGTCCTTGGATATTTGGCTTTGTCTACAGGAATCATTCTCAGTTTTACTTGAAAAGAGTCACAAAAGCTCTGGAAGGCTTTAAGGGAAGGAATGCCAACATTCCACACTTGGAGTTTCCAGCATCAGGCCAGTTTCTATACTGGGAGACAGGATCCCTGCCCTCCAGAGTTTATAATCTAGTACGGGATTTAGACATACACATAGACATGATATGTCTACTGCAAGGAAGAAAACGAACAGGGCTCTTTTAAAGAATACTGTTGTAATAGGAGAATGCATTTTATTTTTCTCAACTGGGTCAGCGTTGGTGGAAGTTGTGGCAACTGGAACTAAGTCTTACACATAGTCAAGGAGCGTTCTAGGCGGAGTAACAGGTTGGCCGAAGTCAGAGAAAGCTCAGCGTGATTTTCAGAGAAGGGGATTCAGAATAGTAGAGCAGTGTAAAAAAACAGATTGGAGCCACATTGTAATATCAGATGTCATACTGAGGTGTTTGGACAGCATTTCCTTTGTTCTACAAATGCTCCCCCAGCTGAGGTAAACAATGGATTTGGAAGCAATGGGAACAGTCCAGCATCCCAAGGATTCAGACAAGAGGGGAACAAAGGTCTGAAGTAAGATGGTGGCAAGGGTGATAGGGTCGAGGGAGAGGGGACGGCAGAGGTGGGGGAGGGGTAGACTAAAGGAAGAGGAAAGTGGAAACTGGGCATTACAATTCTGAACAAGCTCCTGGAGATGCTACTAACCGGGGGCAGATAAGATGAAAACCAAGGAGGCCCTGATCTGCAGAGAAAGATAAGGGATTTAATTATCCTTATAATAAGTCAATTCAAAGAAGCTTTTTTCCTTGAACTGTCCAAGGAGTCTGGACAGAAAGCTTTAAGTGCTAAAACACTTTAAAACTAACTCCCCACCATGGTCACATGGTTACGTGCCTTGAACTACAGGTTCCTATGGCTGATAAAGTGGGCCTTTCCACAGAGGATAGGTATCAGAGAAAGAAGCCCTCCACACATATCTTCACAGCAGTATGCATTATGGTGAAGGGTTTCCTCATTTGGAGGAATTTTCCTTTGCACTTAATTATGCAGAAATGTATGTTACAGCGTGTTCGACAGGGCAAGTTCATGGTGACATGCCAGAGATGAAAGCATACAGGAACATGGGGCATTTCAAACCTGTGCCCTGTGACTACCCCTTGCATGGCCTCATGTGCGTATCTTTAAACCTGGAGAAACTTGTTAACATGTCCTGTTCATATTCTCCAACTTCCTCTCTCTGACATGCTACCTAAGTGCCGGGAGCTTTTTTGATTTGAAACGACAACAATAACATAGTGAATGAAAACAAAAATAATATTCTAGGTCAAATAAATGGATAGGTAACAATCTATTCTGAAATGTTCTAAAAAGAAGAAATGAATGTGTGTCTATCCAAGGTTTTATCCATCTCAGCCAAGAGAAGCTGATCTGTGTCATGGTAAAGCATGAAATTCTGTGGAACCCTTTAAGAAGACACTGGGGATTGAGCTAAGCCTGTGGGTTATGTAGACACCTGGGCTCTTTTTCTTATATAACTGTGCCTGGAAAAAGTTTGAGGGAATGCAAGAGTTGCCACAGAGCCATTTTCAGGGAAGCATTCATAAGAAAGCAGGCACAAATAAATTAATAATTTGAGACCAAATGGGCAAATAAATTAATAAACTGTCTTGAGATCAAGCTAGAAGCAGTATCCCTAAAGTTAAAGGCTACGATTGTCCGTAGGTTCTAACTGTAGCTTTCACCTACACTGGAGAGGATCTCTAAAATATTTTAGCCTATCCAAGTGATCTTGAATACTCCAGATTTCACAAATGGCAGCTAATTTCCAGCATCATTGTGCTAATTAACATGCCGCTACTTTCTTTAGGCCACCCATTT
Organism: Mustela nigripes; assembly: GCF_022355385.1. Classification (NCBI taxonomy): domain Eukaryota; kingdom Metazoa; phylum Chordata; class Mammalia; order Carnivora; family Mustelidae; genus Mustela; species Mustela nigripes. The sequence continues at coordinate 73,816,311 of NC_081558.1, read as the reverse complement.
CTGACGCTCATTATGCTAATTGAGATACTAAAGTACTTGTGCAAACCTCTGGCCTTTCTCATTAAATGGTAACTGACCCCCTGTGGGGTGTGAAATTTGGATGAGGGTAGCTGAGTGCCTGGGAAAAGTAGCTTAACCCATCACACATAGATATAGTACTATAATGTCTATACTAAAGATATTTTGAAGAAAATTACAGACATCCAGACAGAAGGTTGTGGGATCGAAGATTGAGAAGTAGAAATGATGTGCATATATGAATAGAAAGGTTATATTTGGGATCTCTTGCAGCAGATATTTTACTATTCCAAATTCCACTTTCCAAACTAAAAAACAGTTCTTCACATTTTGTATTCATGCTTTTTTTTTTCTTCTTCTTCTTCTTTCTTGTTAAAAGAGGCTACTCATGCAAAAGGGACTTTAGGGGCTCTTATCTGCAAAGGCAGATGTGATACCTGTGGTTTGTTTTGGAAGTTCTGTGGAAATTCCAGTTTCTGTCCCAGTTAGCAGGGGTTTTTTGTGTGTGTGTGTGTGTGTGCTATTTAAGAAATCCTTAAAATCTTAAAAATGACCAGGGCTTCGGAAATATGAGTCTTCAAGCACAGTTAAATTCTAATTGCCACCTACTAGTTGTCACTAACTCCTCTGGAGCCTCCTTTTCCTCTTCTTTAGAGCAAGAGATAGATCAGTGTTCTCCCAAGAGTGTAAATTAGGGTTTAGTGCTGAGAGGGGATTTACCACCATTCCCCCGGAGTTGGGGTCGGAATGGGGGGTGGGTCCCAGGGAGTGTGAGCAAACACCCTCTAACCTAAGTGAACAGCTTTCTTAATTGCAGTTCTCTTCAAAGCTATTAAAATGCTAATGGACGGACCGCCTAGAGGGCCAGATAAATCAAACATTTCACTTCCTGAAAGATTAGCCTGTAGACTGGACTTCCTACTTAGGAATTCTGAGAGTTTTTTCGTACATATTAAGTTACTAAAGAATGTAACAAAATGTTCACTGTCAACAGGATGATTATCTTGATACTAATTAAAAAAATTCATTCTTTAAACACGTTTGATTTTGTACTGATACCCTTCTTGGTTGGTGCCATACCTGTATGTTTAGTTTACCTGTGGGTAGTGCAAGATTGGGAGTGTAATGTGCGGTTTCCCCCCAACTGGGGGACACTGCATCCTTAGATGATCTCAAAGACGTCTTTCCATCTCTAAAAGTCTAGAATTCTAAGCCTGTGGTTTGCTACTCCCTAATCTATTCACTCTGCTTTCTTGGGGGCTGGGAGGATGAGAAGTTTCAACACAATACATAAACCTTACGTAAAAGTGCACTTTCACACCTCGTCTAGGACTGAGAAGGTGGATAGGACTGAATTCAGTTCTACTAAGTACCAACGCCTTGTCCCTTCCAACTGCAGCTAGCAACCAAGAAAATGCAAAGGACGACCATTCATTGCTCCCCATCTGCTGGCATGTAGCAAGGAGAGGGCCACTGGGAACATTTGGTAAGGTTACAGCTTGAAAGTAGCTGTAACCACGCTCATAAGTATGGATCTTCAAGACCAGTGCGCGTGACATACCTGAGCAGTGTGGGTGTTCAATGTTAGGGTAGCCCATTGACTAAGAGCCATTCAGGGAGTAGCTGTTCCAGAGAGTCACCTTGTAATAGGCATTTCTGCTAAATGAATAGCAGTCAGGTGGAAGATGGGAGTGCGAGGAAAGAACAGACCAGAAAACAAAAAACACAAAACCCAACAAAGGGAGGTTTTGTTACCACAACAAGGTAGATTTGTTTAGAAATAAATGGAGTTAAGTCTGCACTTTGCAAAGGAATAGAGATCAAATATATACTCTGGCTCCCATGACTGCTGCTAATAGAGTTTCCCTAATTGTTGCTGATAGTACGGAATTTTTAATTGCATTTCTTCTTAAAAGAAGCCTCACTTTTTCACATAAAACTCACAAAATATGTATTCTTAGAAACTTAAACTGTTGGTTAAAATGGAAATATCGACTATCAGCTAGGTGCTTTTCTTACATGATTCTAAGAACAAGTTCATCAGGCTTCGAGATACCTAGCTGCTTCCCTTGAGTGCTCTTTGCAAAGTAGGAAAAAGAACCTCTCTGGATCATCCCAGACTACTTGCTGTGCACCTTGCAGCATCCTGGAGGGCATTTTGTGAGTTTGAATAAAAGCCACTTGCTCAGAGCAAATGCAGCCCTACCCAGAGGACACAGTTTGGGGATCAGACTTTGGGTGGCAATTTAGCCTCCACAGACTTTCTCAGCCATGCATCTTGTGCAGTGATCAACCCTGTACAACCTCAGCAACGCTGAGGCTTCTTTACTTAATTAAGCGATGGGGCGTCAGAGGAACCTGCAGAGCACTGAGATAAGTGGGCTTCACCGAAATTGACCTATAGCGTGCCTGGGTAGCTCAGCCTTGGATCAGGTCATGATCCCAGGGTACTGGGATCCAGTCCCAGGTCAGGCTCCTTGCTCAGTGGGGAGCCTGCTTCTCTCTCTGCCTACAGCTCTCCCTGCTTATGTGTGTTTTCTCTCATTCTCTGACAAATAAATAAAATCTTTAAAAATTAAAAAGTTGACCCATAGGGACGCCTGGGCGACTCAGCTGGTTAAGCGGCTGCCTTCGGCTCAGGTCATGATCCCAGCGTCCTGGGATCAGGTCCTACATCGGGCTCCTTGCTCAGCAGGAAGAAGCCTGCTTCTTCCTCTGCCTCTGCCTGCCACTCTGTCTGCCTGTGCTCGCTCTCTCTGACCAAAAAAAAAAAAAAAAAAAAAAAAAAAAAGTTAAAACGAAAAAAAGGTTGACCCATAGATAGTATAGATAGTTTCAAAAATCATTTTTATAGCACATCCCTGAAGTTATTTAACAAAATTCAAGTCTGTGGTGGCTTAAGTATAAGAGGACTTTGTCTAGTTAAACACCTATTGTGTACATACTGTCTACCAGATTTCTGGAGAGTAAAAAGTTGTAGAATATAGGGCTTGTTCTCAAGAATTAAAAATCTTGATGAGATGAGTGAATAAGGAAGAAGAGGGAATGAGAGAAAGTGAACAAAACCCACTGCCCCTTAACTGTCTTACTATTTTAATGGCCCAGATAAGGCTTCTGTGAACATACTTGGTGAATAACATGGGAAGACACACAACCATTGCTGTGTCTTGGGTAATACAGGGACGGGCACATTTGCTGAGCGAGTTCGTGATGTATCCCACAGGAGTTTTGAAGGGACTACATTACTCAAAGAATTTCTGGGCTACCTACAACATAAACCAGACGTTGAAAAATGGGTTCTGCGCACAAAGGGAGTATTGCTTGTCTGCCTGTATTTGTCAAATTTGCTGCTTTATATTGAAAGATATTCTTGATCTGTTAGCCTTGATATTTAATGTGAGCAAATTCTCTGGCTTAAATATATATTTGTCTGAAAATGACAGGACTTAAAACTAGTACAATTTTATAGATATTGAAAGGGCTTGGTATCTTTTAAAGAGACCTCACTGGAAAAGAGCACATGAGGTGATTTCACAGTTGCTTTGATGTAACAAACACTCAACTCAATTGTTTCCACAGACCATAAACAAGACTGAAGAATGTTCGTTGGAAACATTGCCTTGAACGAAGAAACTTCATTGAACAGGAAGTTGGCTTCCAGTTTGCACAGGCGTCGATGGAATGCTTTCTTGCTTTCTTTCTTTCTTTCTTTTTTTTTTTTATTTTCTACTTTACCCAGTGAAAACAAAGTGTTTTTATGTGCCGTGCAAATGGTTCCTTCATGTGGTCTGAAAGTTTATTTTTGCCATCTTTTTTTTTTTTTTAAAGAAAAAAATCCCAGAAGAGGAAACAAACAAAAACCAACAACAAAACAAAACACAGAAGGCTGACATTTTATCTGGAAGACCATTTGAATTCAGAATTTACCAGAAGATGTAGACAGATTTTTGTTTTTTTAAAACAGAAAATCAGATGTCAAGAGGTGGGCAAAGCAGAAATGGAAACAAATTGTTTTCCTCGGTAATTAAGCTACCTTTTCTTTTCCCCTTTTTGTTTAAATCTAGTGGGTTGGTTTTTTATTTTATTTTTTTCTTAGAAATATTTAGGTAAGGTTTATCTTGAATCTTAATTGCCTTAATTTTAAGGACGTCAAAGGCTCTCAAGGCAAGCTGTCAACGTCTTGTTAAAAAAAAAAAATTCAAGAAAGAATTGAAATATTGTGCCGGCTTTAACTGGTACAGAAGTTTAAGACTATGAGTTTTTAGGGTGAAAAAAAACTGTACAGTTTAAAAGAAAATGTTTTTCTTCATTTGAAGAAAATTTGTTGATAAAAGAAACCATGACAACTGCAAGAATTGGGAAAATGCTGGGACTTTTCATGAACTTTGTCTTAAGTGTTGAATCATTCTAGAAGGCTAAAACATTTTACGGTAAAGTTATTAATGTTGGTTTAAAAACAACTGCATTAGAAATAATGCGTGTTTGGGGGGCAGAATGCAGATTTTTTTTATTTACAAAGCGTGATCGCTAGCAAAAGCATTAGTGCTTTTTATCTGCAGTCTTTTTTATGAGCTTTACAAAGTTTTTAGTCAGCTTTGCTTGTCACATTGCAAAACCTAGCTTAAGAGCATTAAAAAAAAAACTTAAGTAGATAGGAGCTTATGGTCAAAAAGTGCAAAAAAACATAAAAAAAAAAAACAAAAAAAGCAATAGATAGAGAAATTGTTGACAATTTCTGTAGTCTTTCCTAGTTGTGATCAAATTCAGCCTATGGATGGCCTATTTTATACCAAAGATGAAGTGGCACCCTATTGCAGTCCAGAAGATAGAGGTTGTTTTCCATTTCTTCTCTTTTCTTTTCTTTTTAAGAATTTTATTTGACCTACATGGCCGGACCAGTTCTTACTTTGTTGTTTGTTTAAACTACCTTCCACTGGTGTTTTATATACTGCAAAACAGAACACAACAAAAGGTGTTTTGTTTTTGTTTTTGTTCCTGTTTCTGTTTATGTTTATTTGTTAACATGCATTTGTTGGTTCTAGTAGAAAAGCTTGCACTTGCTGTGTTCAGCAGTTTCTGCTGGAAGAGTTCTGGATACCAACTGACAGAGCCAAATGGCTTTTTATTCAATCTGTGAGCTTTTCTGGTTCCTTACTAGCTCTCTTGAATGGTGACACCTGTGTGAATGGCCACTGATACGTGGAGACCCTTGTTTAGGTTGAAATTCCTTTCTGTGAACTTTGAACTAAAGGTCCTTCCCGGAACTGGTCTGAAAGGTCACCTGTCAAAAAACAAAACAAAACAAAACAAAAAACAGCTTAGTGATATTCTGTTAAGTGATGAGTGGTCTCCTGAAAAGGTCTCATTGTATTTGTAACAATAGTCTTCCTTTTCAATTCAATGCCTTTAGGTTTTGTCTTCTCACCTCAGTCTTTGTTTATCTACCATGAATAGTCACCTTGATTCTGCAAGTGGGGAGGGGCTATCTTCTTCTTGCCTCCTGTCATTGCATTTTCATACCCTGGTGTTGTCAGAAGAAGGACAAAAATAGACCTTTTTGTTTCTGTTTAATTCTCTGAGACATAGGACCAATCAGATTGAGGATTCTGTTAGTGGAGTTAAGGTAAGCTTTTAAAATGCTAGTTGACAATCAAGAAATTGTATGATTTATATTGATAAGAACCAAAAGTATTAGGTTTGCTCAATCTTTAAAGCCAAAGGAGATATATTTGCATTGAGAGAATGATGCAAAACTGTCTAAAATGAATTAGATTGACTTAACAAACATCTCTGCATATTTGACTCATGGAATCCATGTTCAAACTGTATAGTTTTACCTGAAATTAAGACTGATGAAGTTTGTTAGTTGAACCATGCACCAGAGTTGCTTTCTGAAGGGGTCATTAGAAGCAGAGAGGGGAAAGTCTTTGCACAAACGAAGTCCAGGGAAATTGTCTTAGTCCAGAGGGAAGAGGGAAATGCGTGAAGTGCACTGTTAAAGAAAACAGGGTAGGCTTTTAAAAACTACAAAAAAACAAAAAACAAAAAAAACAACCACCTTAAAAGGCAAATCACATTCCCATTAGGTCAATATCAGTAATGAGTCTGTTCTGAAATTGTTAGTATTCAGCTATTTGTGACCTGTTAACAGAAACGGGCCCAGTTCTTTTATTTGAAACCCCATGAATTGGAAACTCAAATCCAGAAAGTGGCTCCCTATCTTTGCGGTCAAATCAGAGGCATGAATGGATCCAAGAAAATGTAGCATGTGCTGCTACAGAGAAATTCCATCTGGTGACACCCATCCTTAATGCTTTTCCATGCTCTCAAGAGAATCCTAGATGTGTGCTTTCTTCTGTTCTGTCCTTCAAGCTTCTCATGTATTTCAAGGGTGGCACTTAAGTTTTATCTTTGCAAAGCAGGCCCCTGAGTTGCAGGGGGTATAAGGAATATGTATAGGAACTGTGCTTTTTGTTTCTCTTTTTCAGTCTCTGAACTCTTTGTATAAATAAGGATTATCCTGGGCATAATTCATTTGACTATGAAACCAACATGCTTACTTTTGTTTCTGTAAAACACACACACACACACACACACACACACACACACACACAAAAAACCAATGTGATACAAAGAAAGTCTCATTTACGCAATCAACAATGAGGCTAAGAGGTAGCTACCATGTGGCTGATGAATGTGCCTAGGTAACTTCCTGTTTCTATTCAAAACTACTGCTTTATTTATACATTCAGAAACATTTTTTTCAACTATGAAATTTCAATGATCTCAATTTTTTTAAGCCACTTCAGGCACAAGGAAATTACCTGTCATTTTATGTGTCCATGTGCGTTTTGTGTTTGAATTTTTTTATATCATGCCATTCTAGAATATATCTTATTTCAAACCAAAAAAAAAAAAAAAGGAAAAATGAAAAATGGCACATGTTCAAATTTGCATCTGTCATCTTACCTAATGACTGTTTTTAAGAGTCAAGTCTGGGGGAATAAAAAAAAGCATGAACAGGTAAGCAGCATTACATTGTATGAAGACTAAAACAAACCAAAATATGTGTTCAATATATACAGACATCAGAATCTTGATTTAATCGGCAACTGATATTATGGTGATTCTAATCCTATTTAGGACACTTTTTTATTTTTAAATGTAAGTATTCTGGTTCATCAGATTTCCAAACATTTATTCAGATATTTCCATTTTTTCCTTTTGACTTTAATTGCCAGGGCTTCTAAACATCAGGAAACAAACCAAAGCCACAATCCAAGTGGGATAAATGTTATCTTGCTCAAACTCTAGTTACATGGTTAGTGGAGGAGCGGGTTTTCTTGTAACAACAATAAGGTTTTGTCAGGGAGACAAGTTATGCATAGTTTACTCAATGCTTGGCCATGTGTTCTGAAGTTATCTTGGACCCTAGTTAAACTAAAGACAATGCTAGCAGGTGCCAGTGACTGTTTGTTCTTGAAGACGGGCACGCCTTGATAGTTGCAGGTGACATAATATTCTTAAAAATAACAAAAACAAAAAATCCTGTACCTGTCTTCAGTTTGGCTGTTTTCTTGGTAAATTTCAATCATTCAGATGTTGTCTCCATGCTTCACTTGAATCAATTCTTCCTGTGACTTTAACAGACCTGCCACATTTGACAGCATGTAAGACTCACTTCCACCCATTCTAGTGAAAAACTACATGGTATTAAAAGCACTCATATTAGAGATGGAAGGCTGAGAGCAGAAAAAGGCTGGATGAAGCAGCAAGGTCACTGTCCCTGCAGAATACATCAACCCCTTGCAAAACTGTGCGGAAATCATTTCAATTCATGTGTGACAAAAAATAGAGTAGCTTTTTTATTTCCTAAAAAAAAATTATTTGAATATTTGGGAATTCTATGTATCTTTTACGGGGACCTAAAGTCCCCATTAATGAAGAGTGAGATTTGATTTGAATAGCACTTTTGCGGTCTTCTTCATGATTCCGAAGTTTCAATGGACTGTCTAGACAGATTATAATGTTAGTAGGAAACTAAAAATACATTTGACAATTCAGTCTCATTCTTAATTTGCGTGTGCGAACCACTGCAGATGAGCTGATAAGCAGAGAGAAATTTTTAAGTGGGTTTCAGTGATAAATGCTTTTAGATGATATAAAATCAAACGAAGGGGAATATTTATGTATGTGTATAAACAACATTCAGAACATTTGAGGAATCACACCTCCTAATAAAGTTTAAACATGTCATAGAGCCTTGATCTACATTATCTTGTGCACAGTAGGAAGTGAAGGATGAGACTTTGTTTTTTTGTGTTATTGTGCCTGGCATCCTTCAAATTTTTGAGCTCACCAAGACAGACAGCATCTCCCTCCAATCTGAGGGACTGATGGAATTTAAACAGGCTCATTGATTCTGTACACTATTCCTTTCCTGTGACAGAGTGATAATGGGATTTCATTAATGAATCAATTTGTTACAAATGACATCCACCGTGGCACTGGGAGACAGTTGAGTCTAACTCAAATTCAACACTTCTTACCCAATATTCTTAAATATGAAATCGGTCCCTTCATCTAAGTGCTCTCGGTCTTGGCTGTCCTTTGTGGACTATACTAAGTTCAAGAAAGTACAAAGCTAAATACAAGATCTCTGAGTGACCCCAAAGATCTCTTCCCATGTGGGACAGGTGAGATTGGTTTCTTTTCTCTTTCGTTTTATACCCCAATACATATGCTCCTTGTGATACGAAAAAATGTTGGATAACTTCTGCTCCCCTGGAAAGGAAAATAATATTTTAAGAAATGCTTCTTCTGTTCAGGAAGCTTTAAAGCTAGAGCAGAGGTGAGATCAAGCTTGGAGTCTGCAGGAATAACCTCTAGGCCTCGGAATCACACTTACCTTCCATTTTATTCACTCCACGTTCGTAACTTCCCCAGTGACTGAGTCTTGCAGAAATACAATCACTCTCAATTTTTGAAGGGCTAACTATCTACTTGGTAGATTTGTTTTGTTTTCTTTTTTCAACTTAATAGTCTTGGGCTCTATTTCCTTGTATTAGCAGTTCACCCTGGGGGTGGAAAAGAAACATTTGGAAATCAAATTCAAATCAGTCTTTTTCTTTGTTAAGTCTTAATTTAGCGAAGGAGTTTAAATTCATTGTTAAAACAGTCAGTGCTTTTTATACCACGGATTTTTATTATCCATAATATTCCTTTCCCATCTACTGCAAATAATTGAGAGTTGGCTGTATTCTTGCAAATACAAAGGGAAAAAAACCCAAAAAACAAAAAACTGTAACGAAGTATTTGGCTTCCCTCAAAAGAAAGCTGTTTTGGTTTTGTTCACTATTGAAATTTTAACCAGAAGAAAAGGTCAACTCAAAATTGAGTTATGAGAATATAATAACATCTTGTGGTTAAATATACACTCTTACCCCTATCTTAAATCTTTGGCCAAAAAAAAGCATCGTTTTATTATTATTATTATTTTTATTTTGCATCACAGTAATAAGGGTGAATGACCTTGACACTCCAGTGGATTTTTTCTGATCCTTTCAAATTTAAGTAGTGTCTAAAGTGTAACTTTAGTGTTATGCTTTGTATTTTAAACCCTCTGGTCTTAGATTCTTAAGAAAGATGCTCTGTCCTCCTCCCCAAAATATGTCATTTCCTCATATATGAAAAAAATGAGTTATGTCATACTTTTCAGGAACTATAAAAACTATTTCAAAGAGACACTTGAAAAAGTTTTCTCCATTCTGGAAATAAATGTTTCCATTTATATAAAAAGAAGATGCTTATAATTGGAATCTTAAATTTCAAAAAATAAATGTAAAAGTGTACTTGCTATGAAATACCCAGTTTCTTTAAAAAAAAAAAAAAAGGGACACAGCTTCTTTTAAAACCCTTGTTTTGGGCCATATTTGACTTCATGGAACTTCTGAAACATCATTCAAATTCAAACTTTACTTCTGAGCATTTTGTACTGCTGTCCCTGTCATGGAAAGTTCTGTAACTCTATGGTGTTTCCGGTTTTATTTTGAATTTTTTCATCTGTACCACAGTCAAGTTAGCTACCATTTCCCCCATTCCTTGGGCTTTCTGTAGATCAGTGGATGTTAGGTTTAAACTTCTGTTTTCTTTGATGAAGCTTTCAATAAAAAATGAAAATAAAATCAATCAAGTAGGTGGCATTGTGTTTTCCTTCACTGCTCCAGAGATGGGTTGAGGGAGGGACTGGTGGGAGGGAGCAGTGTCTCTATTTAATCAGGTATGCTGCTGGCTTCCTGCAGATTGCTTCAAACAAAAAAAAAAAAAAAAAAAAGAAAGAAAGAAAAAGAAGAAAGAGAACCATACCATCCATGGTAACAAAAACTAGGAGAGGAGGGTGCATTCTATTCATGCAAGCTGGCGGGGGGGGGGGGGGGGGGGGGGGGGGGGGGGGCTTTAAGTCTTCCTAATGTCACACATGCTTCCTACTCTTTATGCTTCAGGGATAGTCCAGTTCCTATTCCAAACATACTTAACATCTACCAATACTGAATACATCTTTTTTAAAGACCAGGAGATAGAGAGTTATACACAAAAAAATTCTTTGACACTTCGACCCTGCAAGGATTAAAGTCCAGGTCAACCAAAATCAGAAGTGTTCCTTTTTCAAGCTATGGAGGACTGTGGTAAGCAAACAGCAGAAACTCTATTTCTCTGGTACAGGATCATCTAAGCCCACTGGGAGCTCCTATTCTAGGGCCACAAATATTCTCTACCCAAATAACACATATTTGCTGTTTTTGTCAATATTTAATTCTACTATAGGAGATGAGAAAGCAAAGGAGATAAATGAAATTCATGCAGCGTGTTAAACACAGCAAAGAAAGTAAACTCTAAGACAAAATAAGTGGAGCATGGGAGTCTGAACAAAAATAGAAATGGAAGATGAAGAAAATACTACATATTTACGATGCACTAAATATACACGAGACACCATGTATTCATGATTTGCAAAATATACATAAGAAACATGAGGCAGGCAGTATTTTTGAGGTCTCAATTTGGTCACCCCCTGGCACCCTTATCGGGCTGATCAGTGAATTTCCATTACCTGCCCTTGCTTCTCTCAGAAGGAGCATGTTCCACTCGCTCCTTATTTCTGTGGCCTGTCTTGCTCACATTTTAGCTCTGATCTCGGTAACATAGTTGGTGGGAGAAGGATGATGTGGCGGAGGGAGAGGCAGGAAGATGAACACTGCAGAGCTTTCAGCTGTGTGGTCCTTCTATTTCTCTTGAACACTACCCTGAATGAGTTGACCTACCCCATGGCTTTCACCTCGCTTCCTGCCATGAGTTTTTAATAGATTACTAAGTCCTTGCTTTCAACATCTTTATTTGACCTGTGAACCCCTCTGTTTCATGACCCCTAGTATAACATGCATGATAACATACAGGAAGGGTACTATTGTAACAAGGTCATTTCCTACGTGCCATCTTCCTGCTTTATACTATAAGCAACCAAGAGAGGATATGGAAAAAGCTATCAACCAGTGTCAGGCTCTGAGAATGTATCACATGCAACCCTTTCCCCCGTATGAGTAGCAGTTCGCGTTGTCCTTCTTGGCAGAAGAAGCAGGAAGAGAAACCTAGAAAAATGAATTACCGGAGAGTGTGAGAAAATAAGAACGGGATGACGACCTTGCATTTCACTCACATCCCATCAGAGTTCTTTTTGGAGCAATCGCTCTTTTTTGCTGTTCGCTTGTTTTTCAGGAATTACAGACTTTTAAGAAGGTAATACCAGTACCACTACTTGTATGCACAACATTTTCCCTTCAAATCACAGGACGCTTGGGAACTGCCTGAAACAAATTCCTAGGTTGCTGCTGAAGAAGAATTATGCCTCTGGTTTCGAGGCATAAAGATAAGAGGAAAAAGACCAGAGAGGGAAGAAACAAGCTACCTTTATAATGGTGTTCCTTGTATATAAAATAACCATGTTTTCTTGCCCTCATATCTGTGTGTTGTTTTTTTTTTACTGCCTTGTAATTTATTCTCTCTGAGAAGAAATGAGTGTTCCTCCAACTCTTAACAGTCCCAGAAAAATTCACAATCGGTAACACTTTTATTTATTTTATTTATTTATTTTTAAAGATTTTATTTATTTATTTGACAGACAGAGATCACAAGCAGGCTGAGAGGCAGGCAGAGAGAGAGGAGGAAGCAGGCTCCCCGCTGAGCAGAGAGCCCGATGCGGGGCTCGATTCCAGGACCCTGGAATCATAACATGAGCCAAAGGCAGAGGCTTTAACCCACTGAGCCACCCAGGCGCCCCAACACTTCTATTTTTAAAGGGATACTGAGAAAGGTTAACTCTTCGCTGCTTTCCGAAGTTAGTTAAGTGAAAAGTAATACAACTCAAACATAATCTCAGAAGATTTGGTTTCTTTGGAATTTTGGTAAATGACTGTCATTTACAATAATGACGAAAAAGTCTCCCTTGCATCAAAGGCTATCTTTTCATTTAAATACTGAACGATGGAGGGAGTAGCTTACTGTCAGGAGCCTCCCATCCTGCCCTTAGGAGGGTGCAGGTTACTATCCTGACAAAGCGGTCAGCAGGTGGCGCTGTGGAACCAGCCTGTAGAGAAATCCAAACCCACATCCCAGAGTGCATTCCTCAACAGAACTCGTGATACAAGGTTCGGCTCTAAGAGCAAGAGTCGCCACCACTGAGCCTTCACCATGTGCCAGGCGCGCCACAAACTTGATGCCATACAACCCTCATAAGACTACTCTGAGATAGGTGCTATCACTGCCTCCATTTTCCAGATGAGGTTTGGAAAGGTGTCCCACCATCTCCATTTTCCAGGTGAGGCTTGGCAAGTTAGAGAGCTAACCATGAACCTGTGTCCAGGAAGCCCTAGAGTGTCTTTTTAAAAAGAGATCCGGGGTCACCTGGGTGGCCCGGTCAGTTGAACGTGGGACTCTTGATTTCGGCTCAGGTCATGATCTCACAGTCATGGGAATAAACCCCGCATGGGGCTCTGCCCTCAGCCCTGAGTCCGCATGAGATCTCTCTACCTCACCCTCTCCACCCCTCCCCCACTGCTCATACACTCTCTAAAAGTAAACAAATAATAAATTTAAAAAGAGATCCAAAATCTCAACCCCTGAGTTCTATGGTTTCCTCCTCTGCAATGACTTTGGGAAATGCCAATGTGGGAGATAATTTTGCTATTTTTTTTTTTTTTTTCCGAAGTTTGTCTCACTTGGTGTGGGATTTTTGCTGGTTCTGTAGAGGGCATTCAATGTTCATTCTAATCACTTTGGTCACAGAAACCCAACACAATTCATATTTTCCATCCCACAAATAACTTGCTGTTTCAATCATCTCTGTGATTTGTTCTGGAAAGAAAGCATGTATCTGCCAAATGGATAGGCATAACTTTTTATTGACTCATTCATTTAGCAGTGCTTGGCACACGAACATTCCATAAATATTTTAATGACAAATAGAGTAGACATGGTTCTTGTCTACGAGGATGTCATATTCTAGGAGGCTCTGGTTTATGACAACATTTTAGATCAGGGAATTTTGTGAGCAATATGTTTAACCTTCCTGTGGCTTGATGCAAAGTAGGTAGAAAGCTTCCTAATCTGAACGTAGCCATGTCTTCTCCCATCCACACTGCGTGGCGGGGTCTTCCAACTCCCTTGCTGTTGCCTGTCCCCTAATTTGGCCCCTCAGCAACGTGGCTGGACATTTCACTGTTACCCTTTCCCCAAATCACCTGGGCCATTTAACACTTTTGACATCAAGGAGAGTGGAATCTGCCATCCTGAGCTGTTCATAACTCTAGTCGTGCTGAAGGATTTCTTTTCATTTAGTGCCGGTGGTTCTTGGTCATGCTGCTTGGAAGAATGAAAGGGTAGACCATCAGAAGCGTGATGGGCAGCAAAGCAAAAGCAAAGTTTTTTGAGTAATAGTGCACATCTCCCGAAGGAACAGGGAGGGGACCCAAGAGGGTTGCCCCCAGAGTTTCTGTCTTGGGGTTTTTATGGGTATGTTTATGGCTGTTTCAATTTAACCCTCCCTGAGCCTGTCATCCAATCAGGTTTTTTGTCATCTGCCTACCACGTGGGAAAGGATGGAGAGCTTCTTCCAGGGTGGTGTAAAATCCTTTCAAAGGTGGTTTCCTCTTAGGGTGGGGGCCCCTCGTCCCTGCCTGCCTGCCTTCCAGCTATCCTTCCTTCAGAGCATCTATTATCTACTACCACTGATCTTCTCGCAAGCATGCAGGAATGTGCAGGTGCCATCACATTTTAAACATGAGGGAATCTGGACTTTGAGAAGTTACAAGACTTGGCCTTGTTTTCATGATGTAGATGGGATCCAAGCTCAGAATCTGCCAGATATGAAGCCAAAGATTGGCCTTTTCTGTAGCGCTGGACCCACTGATGTGACTTGAAAGAATACACTATGGATCCAAAATAATTTTTCTACTCTCTGACCTTTGACCAATGTAATTTTATTCTTATAGGTAGGTCACAAAATATTGGAGAAAGTGCTGGACAAGCAGTGAAAAGATCTTGGATCCTCACTTAAGACATACTCTTTGTGAAACATGTTTTCCCCTCTCTCTAAAATTCAACATCTTTATCTGTCAAAATGCATACCTTTCTCTGGGTTTTTCATGTGTTTGTTTTTATTTATTTAACTTGTTAAAGATTTTATTTATTTATTTGAGAGAGAGAGAATGAGAGAGAGAGCTTAAGAGAGGAGAGGTCAGAGGGAGAAGAAGACTCCACCACGCCAAGCAGGGAGCCCGATGTGGGACTTGATGCTGTGACTCCAAGATCATGACCTGAGCCTTTGCTTAACCAACTGAGCCACCCAGGCGCCCCTGTGTGTGTGTTTTTTTTTTTTTTTTTTAGTAGCAACAACAAAATGATTTGTTTGCAGCACAGCCCAGTCATCATCACTTCACAATAGGACAGGAGCAAAGAGTCTTACTGCAGTGTCTGTCAGTCCAACGCGGAGCTCCATGCCTCCCAAGTCAGCAGACCTCTTGCCCTCAGAGACCCATACCCAGACGCAAACTGAACACACGAATAGGCCAGCCACAGGCTGCAAGCTTCCCATCTATAGTGTTCTACCCTGGGTATCCTCAGTAAGGTCATCTCCTAGGCTCTGGGCCACCAGGGAGCTTTCCATTGTGGTGCAGTTAAAATGGGTTTATGTGTCACATAAAACAAGGGATTACTCTGTAGAATCTGTTGTTCTGTAGAAGGTTTAAAATGGCTCCCCCAACTCACACATGTAATCCTGATCAGCAGTAACCACTCTTCCTCTGTTCACCAAAGATGCCGCTGTTCTAAGTGATTACCACCTCAGTTCCATACCCCTTTCTCTGCTGGCCTTACTGAAGGCTCCCGTCCTCACCTAAGAGAGAAACGAACCCACTTACTTTCCTAGGTTCAGAGGCTGAGAGGAAGGGCCCTGCTGGCTTAGGAGAAAAAAAAAAAAAAATTCCTTCCTTCTGTTTCCCTCAAAAGGTTTTTGTGGAGATCTTTGCCAAAAAGTTTTCTGGTCCATTCCCCAAAAGTTTTAGATTTAGAGGACAAAAAGCACAAAGGCAGGCAGCCTTTCCAATTAAGAACTAAGTTTGAGGATACAGGATGTGAGGAAGAGGAGTATAAAATCCCAAGTTGCTTTCTTCATCAGCTCTTCTAGAAAGACTCAGAAGACGGACACTAGGAGGATGCCACCTTCCCCAAGCCTTGGTGGGACAATTCCTAAACTTCTGCTATCATGGATTGGTCACTTTTGACAAAGTCACAGTGAAAGAGACAAGAAAATAGAAAGGGAATCTCTTAAGGAAACTTTTTAAAAAGATTTATTTATATATTTTCTGAGCGAGAAAGAGAGAGCACAAGCAGAAGGGACAGAGGGAGAAGGAGAAAGATCTTAAGCAGACTCCATGCTGAGCACAGAGCCTAATGCTGGGCTCGAGCTCATGACCCTGAGATCATAACCTGAGCTGAAACCAAGAGTTGGATGCTTAACCAACCAGGATCCTGGTACCGCTTTAAAGGAACATCTCACTCAAACGTCAGGGGCTCTGAGTAGGGTCCAAAGGTACTGATGTTTGGTATCAGAGATGTTTTTATAAAGTGAAGAGCTCAGTGGGCTGGGTGGGGGATGTCCCTGGCTGGCATAATTGACTGAGTGTCTGACTCTTGGTTTCAGCTCAGATCCTGATCTCAGGATCATAAGATCGAGCCCCCATTGAGTTCCCCATTGGGCCCCCCATCTAGCCCCACATCAGGTTCCATGCTTGACATGAAATCTGCTTGAGATTCTCTTTCTGTCTCTCTCTGCTTCCACCCTTCTCTCCACTTGCACTGTCTTTCTCTCTCTCAAAATAAATTTAAAAAATAGTTTTTAAAAAATAAAAATAAAGAGCTCATAAATGGGGGGGAGACTTAAGACAAAAATTAAGAATAGAACCCACAGATTGGGTAAAGGATCCCTGCGGTGCTAACGTTGATATTTGTTTCTGCTAAAACCCTCCTCCAGTTTCTCAGGAAACCTGAGTTAGTTATACCAAGCTGTCAGCTGCATATGCAGGACCGAGCAGCCACTTCTCACACTCCTTCTACAAAATATTCCCACTTGCCTCGATCAGAAGGATGCCAATGGGAATATACTTACAAGGGACACAGGGTGGGGCAGGGCGCTGAGGGGTGCTCTTGTCCACCTGATCACTGACACAGTTCTGGACGATGGCACAATTGGGACCATGGAGAGCACAATGTGGCACCTGAGGGTAGGTTCCCTGACAGTAATTTGGGGTATAGAGATGGGGCACAATGATCAAGTGAATGTAGTCCAGCCAGTGGAAGCTGATGTGGAAAGGGTAGGTGGACAGGGGATAGCGTCACATGCTTCATGTTCCAGCAAAGGACTGGAAACCTGAGACATGACACTACCTGCTTGCCAGATCCTCTGAAAGAGGAAAGTCCCTTTCCATGAACTCCCCCCAGCATCTGGGGAAAGTGTGGCCTCCTAGATACTTCTATGAGTGTCTTTCAAATAGACTAATAAGAAGGCAAAGTCCAAGGATGAATGGCCATGCCATTGAAGCTCAAGTCAATCTCACTACGTTTTGGCTGACACAAGAAGTGGAGGGTAGAATTGTAGAACCCAGAACTACTTATTTTTCCACACGTTTTGCCATATGTGTTGTGTGATATCCGTCTCTGTGCAGTTTTGGTGATCAGGGAAGGCTCTGAGGAACCTCTTCATCGAGAAAGAAAGTGTTTGGTTGGGCTTTCCTGGAGCCAGGGTTCCTGCATGGGAACAGAAGTGAAAGTAAGCTAAGTGGGGTTGATGGTGGCAAGCCATGGTGACTCTGACTAGTTGGTATGGTTTACTCTCAGGAAAATTTAGGCTAGTATATGCCAGAGATTTCTGAAACACCTTACTTTGTGGTGGAGGACCTCCCTAGGATCACTACAATGGCCCCATTGTACAGTTCTCCAGGGTACCCATAGCACATTAGCCTCATGCTGGTACAATGCCAGCATGTACCACAGGGGACATCCTAGGACCCGTGCTTCCTCTGCTGTTTGCCAGGGGCCTGTTCTAATAGCTTGCCCAGCCAGGGTAAGGGAGGGACTTCAGCCAGGAGGGCAATAGAGGGCTTCCTCACCTATACCTTTTGGACCCTTTGTTCCATAAAAAGCATCAATCCCCAAAGAAGAAGGTCTCTAAAGATGCTGAGGAGGACCATCTTGAAGAGCGTGGTGGTCAGCCATATGCTCCAGCCCCAGCCCAGAGAATATCACTCTGACCCTTTCCTTCATACAGGTAACCGTATTCTGGTTCCACCACCACGAAGGAAAGGGCAAAGAAGGAAGAAAGGTGAGCAAGCGGGCCTCAAGCCCCTTCTTCTGGGAGGATCTCCTGGGCCAACAGAAGTCTCCTAATTTGGCCTCTTTGCATCAGAACAAACACAAACAGCAGTCAAGACAAGGCTAGCATGCCACTCCTGCTCTACCAGGCTGGAGGTTCAGAGGCTGAGGTCATTCAAGTGGAGGAGCCCATTCCAAGAGCTGGTCCCTTGCTTTACCCACTAGAATTAAAAAAAAAAAAAAAAAAAAAAAAAAAGGCTTTTTGTTTCTTTGTTCTTTATTGTTTTCTCCCATGGGGAAATGGATCTAATGGAATTTTTGGCAGAGGCTTTTGTTTCTGTCCCCCCAGCCAGCACCATGAAGGACAAAAGACACTTTATCGAGATTCTCCTCCATCTTCCCTGGTGGGGTTCCGGGAGGAAAAGCATTTAGAAGATGCAAATCCCATTATATCTGCATCTCCAGGGTAACATCCTCTCACACTAGCCCACATAGTCTTTAGTAACACATTTTGAATGTTTAGCTGAATCTTGTTAGAGGGTTTCTGTGGTGTGCTGGGTTGAACAGTGCCCCAGTCCGTCCCCAAAAAGATACAGTCAAGACCTCTTCCCCCAGAAGTTGTGAATGAGACCTTATTGGGAAGCAGCATCTTTGATGTAATTGAGTTAAAATGATGTCATACTGGGTTAAGGTTCATTCTAAATCCAATATGACTGGTGTCTTTATAAGAAGAAGGGTAATTAGATACAGAGATACACATAGAGGGAAGATAGTCATGTGAGGACAGAAGCAGCAATTGAAAAGACTAAGCTATAAGCCAAGGGATGCTGATGATGCCGGAAGCCAACAGAAGCTGGGAAGAGTCATGGAACAGATTCTTCTGCAGAATCTTAGAGGAGCATGGCTTTACAGTCAGTCACCTTTATTTTAGACTTCCAGCCTCCAGAACCATGAGAAAATAAATTTCTATTGTTTTAAGTCATTGAGTTTGTGGTAATTGGTTATGGCAGCCCTAGAAAATGAAACATTCAGAGTCTGCTCCAAGCAAACAGATGGTCTGGTCCTGGTTTTCCCAGTTGTTACCTGTTCTTGCATATTTTACTTAGTGGGTTGTCCTGTGACCTCAGTTTGCCTGACGGGTTCGATAGGAGTCGTGAATCCTCAAGCTGCCTAACTTTTCCAATGCTGTCAGTGTGGGAGCTTTCTAGCTCTCTACATGTCTGAGCTGAAACTGGAATCCTCAATTATGTTCGTTTTTAATTCCAAAACCTTAAACAAAGTTCCTTAAATGAGACATTGTGCTCTAAGGCTAATTAGTAGCAGACAAGAAGAGAAGACTTTTGGCTTCTCTACGTGGTGATTTCTCTGTTTCTCCACTGTCTTCCCATCTTTCCAAGCTCAAAACAAAACAAAACAAAAAGGAAAAAACAAAAGGGAAGGTGGCACAGGACAATGAACTCCATACTATCATGCTCTCCATCGTCTTACCTGGGTGTTGATGAAGTCTGCCACCTCCTATGGTGGGACTAGTGTGGGAAGACCTGTGCCAGTATTTCTGATGGGAATGGCCCATCTTGAGATAATTTCCCAGCAACTTCCAACTCCTGCACTGGGAGTCATCATGGCAGGGGAAGCCAAGCAAAAACTGGAAGTCTATTGACTACTAAAGGTACTTCCAACCGTAACTGGGGCACACTCTATCCAGCTCTCTATCCTCATCCCTGCTGATAGCCAAGGACTCATACCTAACATTTCAGAAATCTTTTCCCCTCCAAGACTTGACATTTTTAGGCATTCCCTTTTCTGGTATTCAGTCAGATTATTGCAAGAATAAATTTGTCTTATATCGTCTGACCAACTAAAATAAACTTCAGCTTAATCATCTTCACACACAGCCAGCCATTTTCATAAACAAGATGTCTACTACACTTCGAACTAGGAAATGGACCTGAAAACATGGAGTAATGAAAACAGGCTGTTGTCTAGGGCTTGAGAAGGCCCCAAAGTCCCTCTCCTCCACAGCAGCAGGGGCAGTTGAAAGCAAAGGCGTTCAGGTTACATGAACTGTCTTTGCACCTCTGAGCTCCATGATGAAGTTTTCAAAACCTGGCTTTTCTCATATGTAAGATGAGTAAAATAATAGTCCCCATCTCATATGGGTTTCACGAAGGTTAAATGAATTAATAGACAGAAAGCATTTAAAAATATGACTGATCTGTGGTAAGTACTCAGCAAGCCTTGGACACTGCTGTTTTATTGATGCTTGGCTGTAGATATACGTTACTCACTTAAAAATCCGTCTGCGGCAGTCCTGAGTTCTGTTCCCTCAGGTCCTCACACCTGGTCCTGTGTTGGACCTTGGTCTACGAGGGCTGCTGGCTTACCTACTGCCACCCGTGGCTGTAACACCGTGTCTTCTCTGTTGATACTTCCTGCTGTCTCCTTTAGGGAGTTGGACCCAGTCTCAGCAGCTATAAACACGTCTGCTTTTTGAATGAGTTTCCTATTTGCTTCCTTTTACTTCTGCCTGTGTTTAGTTATTTCATAAAACTCCTATTTATATTTTCTCTGGTTTGTTGGCTTTCTGTCTTTGCATCTTTGGCACTCTCAATTTGGAATTTTCTTTATTCATTTAAAATTTTTTTCCCTGTTTTCAGATTGTTTGTAATTATTATAGAGAATTCAGAAAATGCAAACAGACTTATGGCAGAAAATAAATACCTACCATGTATTTCACAGCAGAGAAATTTATTTCCTCTGACTCTTTACTCTTTTATATGCAATTTAAAAAATACGAATTTAAGATTATACCAGACAGTTCTGTATAATTTCTTTCATTTATATTGTGAGCACTCTCACTGTATTATTTTCAATTGCACCATTTTAAACATTGAATTAAATTTCCTTTAATAATCATACTATAATTCACCCATGGTTTTCATTAATAAAACCAGAAAAATATGATAAACCATGGTATTGAACAACGATGAGCAATTTACTTTTGAGAAGCTGAATTTTAAACTCTGTAGGTAAAAAAAAAAAAAAGTCAGCTTACCTTAGCAATACCCAGAACATTGCCTCTTGTTATTTACTTTAAGCTGCTTATATTTATTGGTCATTGCACTCAGACTCCGGTTGAAGATTTCAGGCCCCAAAAGGAAAAAATAGAACTTGAAATGGTGTATGGTGAGCCATACTTATTTTTTCTTTCTTTCTTTCTTTCTTTCTTTCTTTCTTTCTTTCTTTCTTTCTTTCTTTCTTTCTTTCATTTTGATGACAATTTTATTTTCTCTAAACTAAACAGGTTAAATTGAATGTCAGGGAGTTCAAATTTTGTTCTTACTTAGGACAGTAATTTATTTATGGTTATTATTTATAAATAAAAGAAGATACAGAGCAATGTCTGGGATGCCACAAGCTGAGTGGCAAAAAGGAAAATCTGTGTGTGTGTGTACTCATATGTGTGTTTTAATATATGTTTATTATATTCCCTTTGCATTCATACACACGCCCCTCCCACAGGGATAGAATGCTTCTAAAAGTATTTACAAGAAACTCATCACTGGTTTATTCTGCAGGAGAAAGCTAGTTTTCTAAGGAGATTTTTCACTCTCTACCCTTATATCTCCTGCACTTTTATTTTGTGGACGTGTTACTTCTTTAAAAAAAAAATCCCTAAATAAAATAAACACTAGTGGAAAATTTTAAAGAGTAAGAAAGAGCTGAATATTTGTGACAAAAAAATATGCATCTGGGTTTTGAATTCTCCAGTCCTCTGCAATGAAATGGTTGAACTGTCAAGAGAGAAGCATTATTTAGGGTTTTTAATTTTATGAGTATCAGAGACCTCTCTAGCATTTGATAATGCCCTCTCAGAAAATGTTTTTAGAGGTAAATAAAATTCAGAAGGGAAAAAAAAGGCATGTTTGATAAAATTATCAAATTTTTAAGTGAAAAAAATTGCTGCGGTAATGTAAGAACGCTTTTATTAAATGCCATAAATAAGATTTAGTGACGTGCCTAATGGTTCCTGGAATTTTGAGTTGTCTACAACAATTGTTGTGTGGGGGTATGAAATTATTTATAATTTCTGTTGGTGACACAGTACTCTTAACAGTATCGTGGTTTGTTACTTATAATTGAAGAAAATATTATATTTCTGCTGGATGTTAGTAAAAATAAAGAAATACAGTTTTTCTCACTGACGTTCAGACTCTCAAAATAGTATCCTTAGACTTTCTTGAGGGGTATGATGAGAATCCCTGCTGGTGGAAAAAAGTTATAACTTTGGATCGACCCACTGAACTTAAAACATTGTGTAAAGGCCATGGTGGAGCACTAAGCTGGTCTGAGGGAATCCAAAGACTTGCTACAGAAGTGGTCTGAGGTAGATCTTAAAGGATAAACACAAATTTGCCAAGTGAGGGAGCGCCTGGGTGGCTTCATCAGTTAAACATCTGTCTTCGGCTCAGGTCATGATCTCAGGGTCCTTGAGTCAAGCCCTAGATCAGACTCTGCACTCAGCGGAGACCCTGCTTCTCCCTTTTTAACCCCCCCCCCGCCCCCTGCCTTCTCCCATTTGTGCTCTTATAACCCCTCTCAAACAAATAAATAAAATCTTAAAAAAAAAAAAAAAAGAACATTACAAGAGATGAATGATGTGAGCCATAGTAGAAGAACGTGGAAACCTGTGGAACAGCAACATACAGGGAATGAATTATCCCTCAAGTGTAGAGTCATGAGAGGGATGGGGGAGAGTAGAGTGGAGAGGAGGGCAAATCCATGCACTGGAGAACCTCACCGTGAGCATTGCTGAAGGGCTTAGGTTTTATTTGGTTAGCAATGGGGAGCTGCTGGACTATTGAGGGGATGTTACATGGTTAATTTGTGTTTTCTATTGAGTTGTCCAGCTTCACTGTAGAGGATGGGCTTGAGTTGGTGGGAGACCAGAGAGGAGGTCATGGGAGGGGGCATGTTTGGCAATGAATAAAGGATGCTTTCTAGAATGAGTTAAAAAAATAGAGGTGAGAAATACTGAACATGTGTGGTAGATTGGGTCCTTGCTTCCTAACTTCGTGCTCTTTCCGTTTGGGGATTACTCATGAAACATTGTGCTTTGCACTCGAAGCAAAGTACATTTACCACTCTTCTACTTTGGTCTTGGCCATGTAATTTCCTTTGGCCAACAGGATATTAGTGAACTTGTTATCAACAGAGGTTTGAAATGTGTTTGTGCAATTCACCTTCTTCAGCTTCTTTTGTCACCACGAAACATACCGTTGGCAGCTCCTCGGTCCAGGTGGATGAGAAACCCACAGAGTATACCTGACTTTCACTCTCCGTCTGCAGCCAGGCCTAGCTGCCTCGCAGGCTGAAGGAGAGCCTCCCCGCTAAGTCCAGTCTAAATCAGCAGAGCCACAGTCACTCTGCACATCCATAGGAATGACAATAAATGCTTGTTGTGGGAGACAACTGAGATTTTCTGTGGTTTTTGTTGTTGTTGTTGTTTTTGTTGTTATTCTTGTTGTACAATATAGTGATGAATAAAGATATAAAGTTAGAAGGATTCAGTGACTCAGTGGTAATGAAAATTGGCTTAGATCCTCTAGTTCTGATCAGGATAACTGGGGTTATAATGATTCTGAAAACAGAGACTAGGGAATCAGTAGAAGAGAGACAGCTTTTGTGGCCATGGTTAATGAGATCAGTGTAGCAGATTTTGAGTTGAAAGTCTTGTTGGGGCATCTAGATAAGCAAATTTCTATCAGACCATTATTTTCCAAACTGAGACATATGGGACACTGGTAGTAAGCAACATGTTACCTGGTGATACATAGATAAGCAAATTAGTGGACAGCTGCATACATAGCCCAAAACTGATAGATAGAAGATCTATTGAGGCTGAAGATAGAAAAGAGTAAGCCATTAGGTTACAGTTGGTAGTTAATAGCAGGAGATTGAGCATGGCTCAGGGAAAAAATGAATAATGAACCCACAACTGGACCAAAGAGAGAAGAATGGTCATGCAACACTTAAATCTGAATATAGTAAAAGAAACCAATAAAAGAGGCTGAGAAGAAATTGTTTGTAGCTAGATGAAGAAGCACAAAAAAATTACAGAAAATAAGAGAGAAATGAGTCTCAAGAGATAGAACTATACTAGTGAACGTTGCTGTGGTGGGTTGGTATAGAAACCAGATCGCAAGTGGGTTGACTAGTAACTTTGAGAGGGGAAATCTTATTTTTGTCAGAAATTTATCCTTTTTTTTTTTTTTTTTTTTTTTTTTTTAAGATTTTATTTGTTAGACAGAGTGGAAGGCAGAGGCAGAGGGAGAAGCAGGCTCCCTGCCAAGCAAGGAGCCTGATGTGGGACTCGATCCCAGGATTCTGGGATCATGACCTGAGCTGAAGGCAGCCGCTTAACCAACTGAGCCACCCAGGCGTCCCGTCAGAAATTTATCCTTAAACTAGGAATGCTATCCATGTAATCTCAGCCACAAACCAGTCTTAATGCAATAGAGTAGCATATTTTATGGAGAGTAGCTTCCTAATTAATGGAGTAGCATATAAACACGAAAATTCGTTTCCTTCATTAATGTCCACTTAAAATGTTTTAAACAAAATTTTATGGATTACTTTAAAACTCTCTATATAAAATAAAATCTGTATTCAGGCTCTTACATACCTAATATCTAATTCTCAAAACAATCATGAAGGTAGAAGCAGCAGATGAATTCACATTCAGACTCAAACTTTAAATTTGGCACCAAATTCCAATATTCCTTTAGCTACATTACATCATATTGGTAATGGCTACAGAGTGGAATATCAATTATGTGTGAGTATGTTTCCATGTCTGAGTACCTCATGAACCCATTTGATCTATGAGAATCACTTTGGAGATGGTTGAAGGCAGACAAGAGCCTCTTGGCAGTAACTATCTTTTATTGCATCTGTTAAGCAGAAATTTAGGTAATCTAGTATCAAAGCATGGCAAAACGCGTTTCTAGCTCTGTTTTAAGCCTTATTATGCCTTGCCTAAAGGTTTAAAAATATTATGTTCCAGCAACACTGGATTTAATTGAAAGCTCCCTAATAAAATGAATTCAGTCAGAAGCAATTTATAAAAGTTGTTGAGAGACTGTGGTGTTTGCATTTATAAGTGCCGAAATTCTGACAGTTTTGAGTAGAGAGCAAAGGAGGAGAGTCTAGAATAACAAAAATAGCATTTCCACTTTCTTTCATAATAACTTTGTGGCTACGATACGCATGTTTTGGTCATGACACACCATGCAAAGGCAACAAATGCTAAAATATAGATACATGACGATGTACATCCTTCTTTGCACTTTTAAAAGAATATCCATACATTATATTATTTTTAAAAAATCCATCACAATTTCCCGAGGTCTACTTGAAAGGAACATTTCCTATTCTATGTAGTTCTTCATGTAAGTGTTCCTTAGAGTATCTGTGGTAAACAACAACAACACAAAACACAGTTTTTTGGTTAAAAAAAAAAAAAATTCTAGGGGCACCTGGGAGGCTCAGTCAGGTAAGCATTCGATGATTTTGGTTCAGGTAATGATCTCAGGGATATGAGATGAAGCCCTGCTGCAGACTTCATGCCCGGGGGTGGAGCCTGCCTGAGATTTTCTCTCTCCCTCTGCCCCACCCCCAGCCCCGGCCTGGTGCTCACCTGCACTTCCTTCCTCTTTCTCCTAAAAAAAAAAAAAAAAAAAAAAAAAAAAAAACCAAAAACAACTAGTCTGTTGCATACCAATACTTTTATAAAACACAAGAAAGACATAACTTGAAAAAGTAAAATTAAAATGGCACGCAAAATGCAAATTCTAAACTTTTAATTATTACTAAATTTGGCTGATAATAAATTACTATCAAATTACTGTAAAATTTTTAACTGCTGATTCTCAGGTTTTGTACTTATTTCATGGCTGTAATAAACAGCTTATCACCTGGTGTATGTCCCCAGACCACACTAGCCCTATATAGCAACATTGTTTTTTATATTCTTGACATATTATATAACTCATTCCATTGTTTATATATAAGAGAAATGAGTTCTACTCTTTTCATTGGGTTTAGGCTGGGACAAGTTTTATAAAGACAAGAGACCAGAGAGCAGCCATCAGCACCTGTGGGTTCTCAGATGTGAAGCAGACAAGGTGAAGAATTTAGTCAGCAGACATAAAATAAGCAAAATGTAGAAATTGGGACAAAGTGTAAAAGTCAACAAGTGTTTTTTGAGACACAGCCAAAAGAAAAAGAAGAAATTGACAAAACAGTGGAGTTATTTCCCTTCTTTTCACTCAGAAATGAGAAGAGCCGAGAACACGATTAGACTATGACCAAGGTGAGTTGTCTGTCCCATAAACGGTTTCTATCAGACCATTATTTTCCAAATGAGACACATGGGACACTGGTAGTAAGCAGCATGTTACCTGGTGATACATAGATAAGTATGCTCTTATTTTTATATTTATGAATATTTGTAATATTGGAAAAACAAGTATCAAAATTCTGATGTCATGGCTAGTATCACTTAGGATAAGTCTAAGAAGTAAAAAGAACTGAAAGAAAATAATAAAGAAGAGTATTGATGTTATTTAAATATAACCCTGTGTAATCAGTCAACTGGGGGAATTTTGGACTCAATACAATTTAAGCTCCGACTCAGAATCAAAATTCTATGTATTTTCAGCAATTACTTTGGGGCATAATATACTTCACAGAACTCTGGGTTCTGGGAAAATAGGTAGAAGCACAGATGACAGAAAGTGCTTTGGTTATACTGCTGTGAAAGAAACGACCTTTAGTGACCTAAAACAGCCATTTTATTAGGCTCATTGATCACAATCATGTGGGTCAGGAATTCCACCTGTGAGTAATCAGAATGGCTTATCTCTGCTTTCTTGTTGACTGGGTTCCAGCTGGGGAAGCTCCTGGACTGAGAAACTCTGAAGACAGGAATCACCAGGAGGTCTGGGTAAGTATGAAATATACCCATTATAATTCAATATATCCAGATTGGGAGATGGGCCAGGAGTGGCTCGAGACTGATTTCAGTGCAGCTGATCCCAGGACTATACCTTGTGGTGCTAGGGCAGGAAGACACAATGTATTTCGGTTCTCTTTCAAGAGAAGAGTTTCAGATTAACCCTAATTATAACCAGCTTTACGTATGATGTTTCTCTATACACAAAGTGCTTCAAATAATTGTGATCAGTCAATTCAAATCAAATACATTTATGATCATAATAGAAACTATCTCCTGCTACAAACACGATTGGCAAGATCTGAGAAAGATTAAAAGGAGATGTAAGGGGCACCTGGGTGACTCAGTTGGTGAAGCAATTGCCTTTGACTAAGGTTATGATCCTGGAGTTCTGGGATCCAGTCTTGCATCGGGCTCCCAAGTCCACGGGGAGTCTGCTTCCCCCTCTGACATTCTTCCCCTCATGATCTCTCTCTCTTACTCTCTCTCTCAAAAAAAAAAAAAAAAATCTTTAAAAAAAAAGGAGACATGAGATAAGTGAAATTAAAGAGAAATGGCAAAATTATTATAGTGTTTACCAAATACTTGATTAGTTCATTTGAATTTACAGATCTGAGTTTGCAAGTCTAAGGTTCTTGAGCTATTTCTTTTCCTTACACGCTGGCTGGCATATTCTTAATCTCGAATCAGGGACGAACCAAACATTCAGCCCAGCCAGCCACACACAAACACACACACGTTGAAGTTAAATTTACTCTGTGTCAGTAGCATCCCCAAGTGTGCATGAAGAAACCGTTCTAGACATTTCTATCAGAGTTCCAGCCCTTTAGTAATTTTCGAGCTCTGAGCGGAAAGGAAAAGGCACCAGTATGTAATTAGAGAAATCTATGATTTACACATTAACAAGCAAGGAAATACAACCCACAGAGGGGAGAATGAAATTGTGGCCAGCTAATAAGTGTCTGTACTTATTAAGGCTAAAGAAACAACCTATGAAACAAATCTAAGCCTTTCCCAAACAGTGCAGGGCAATTATATTTGGCATAAGTTCCACAGGGAAAATGCAGCTTTAGAAACCTAAAGCGCTGAGAAATGGGAGGAAGAGAGCCGGCCAAAGATACAAGTAAAACATTTTTCAGATAGATCACAGACAAGGGGAAGGATAATGGTAAGAAAAGGGAGACACTGAAGGCCGTGGGGAAAAGGAGAGAGACGAAATATTCCTTTTTAACCTCAGCCTTCATTCTGGAAGATGATGGGAAAATTTAAATTTCAAAGTCATCCACAAGAACTTGGAGAATAACCTTGATGGAAAATTTCTATCAGGACTACAGAGACCTTTAATGCCAAAAATCAAAAGAAGGAGATGAACAGTCCCCTTGAAGAATTTATTCCTCTCCTGATGGTAACTTTGTTAAACACTGACTCTTTTATTGAAATGATGAAACAAATATTATTCCTGCTTTTGAGACGTTTCTGTGGAGTGGGAAGTCTACACACACATATAAGCACACATGACCGGCAGTCATGGAGGCAAGTTCAAAAAACTCTGGTGTTTTTTCTCATTGAAAGCCTTGGGTTCAGATCCCAGATACTCTACTTACTAGAAGTATGACCTTGAGCGAAATACTTTACTAATTTGAACACTGGTGATGGTCTTTAAAATGGAAATGATAATATATGTAAGTCAAGACTGTTGGGAAAATTAAATATGGGAGTGCCCAACATATATATTATTTCCACCTGAATTAAAGCATCCTGCACTAGACCAAGGTTAAGGATGATTTCTGAGACATTCACGATGGTCTATCTGCTTTCCTCTCTAGCTCCCTTTTCCCCTTACTATCCTTCTCCTGTTTGCAACTTGATTGAGCTAGTCGCAGTAATGAATGCAGTTCCTGGCCTTGGTCAGCTCATAGTGGAGTAGAAGAATTAGAATTGTAAACCATTTTCAGTACAAGGAGAGAAGTTCCATATCAAGGTAAGTCCAAGTTATTGGAGGAAAATCAAAGATGATTTTCTTAATTATGGACATGGAAATGCAATGTTAAAACCCTGGTAGAAGTAGCTAGAAAGGGCTTCTTGGAAGCAGTTACAATCAAGGTAAGTTTAGGACCACCAAATGGACCTATTCCTATTCATTCTCTTATCCCCGGTTTCTAACATAATGCTTAGTGTGTAGTTGAAGGTTAATAAATTTAAGAATAAATGGAGGAGGTGGAGGGCAAAGATAGGAAAGTAGATTGAGCTGTCTGGACCAATGGCTATTGATCACAGATGAGTCTTACAATGATCATAGGAAATTCTAACACCATGCTTTTGGGATGGGGTCTAGGACAACACGTTTCTTATAAATCTCCACTAGCAATTCTGTTATACATACTTATGAAGGAGTTACTACTCAACAAGGTGAATCACATGCGTTGAGGTTCAGCAACACAAAGTGGTTTGTCACAGGAAGATAATTAAGAAGAAAACAAGAAGTAGCATAAGAGGTTTTAGGTAGAGCTACGGCCAGACCAAAGCAAAAGCTCTTCTCCACCACTTACAAGGAAGGGTGGGAATTTTTTTTTTAATTTTTAATTTAAATTCCAATTTGTTAATATACAGTGTAATATTAGTTTACATGTACAATACAGTGATTCAACACTTTCAACAACATCCAGTGCTCAGCACAAATGAGGGCATTCCTTAATCCCCATCATCTATTTAACCCATTCCCCTAAGCCTCACCCCTCTGGTAACCTTTGATTTGTTCTCTAGAATTAAGAGTCTGTTTCTTGGTTTGCCCCTCCCTCTCTTTTTCCCCTTTGTTCATCTGTTTTGCTTCTTACACTTCACATATGAGTAAATTCATATGGCATTTGTCTCTCTCTGACCTACTGACTTCATTTAGCAAAGCACTTCTTAGCTTCCATCCATGGCGTTGCAAATGGCAAGATTTCATTCTGTTTTTATGGCTGAGTAACAGCCTGGTGTGTGTGTGTGTGTGTGTGTGTGTGTGTGTGTGTGTGTGACATCTTCTTTATCCATTCATCAGCTGATGTACACTTGGGCTGTTTCCATAATTTGGCCATGTGGGTACTGCTGCTGTAAACATCATTGTGCTTGTATCCCTTTGAATTGGTATTTTTGTATTCTTTGGGTTAACACCTAATAGTGCAATTACTGGATGGAGGGCAGTTCTATTTATAACTTTTCAAGGAGCTTCCATACTGTTTTCCAGAGTGGCTGCACCAGTTTACATTCCCACCAACAGTGCACAAATGTTCCTTTTACTCCACTTTCTTGCTAACACCTGTTTTTTTCCTGTGTTATTGATTTTAGCCATTCTGACAGGTGTGAGGTGACATCTCTTTGTAGTTTTGATTTGCATTTCCCTGATGATAAGTGATGTTGAGCATCTTTCCATGTCTTTTGGCCATCCAAATGTCTTCTTTGGAAAAATGTCTATTCCTATCTTCTGCCCATTTTTAAATTAGATTATTTGTTTTTTTGGGGGGGGGTTTGAATTTGTTTTTTGAATTTGAATTTGTTTTTGAATTTTATAAGTTCTTTATATTTTTTGGATACTAAGGAAGGGTAGGACTTTTTGAAAGATGACTATCCTAGTCTAGGTCCCCTGCCTCCAACCCAAAGCCGAGTCTGTAGCAAAGTCTTACAGGTAGTTTATTTGAAGCTGATTCTAGGAATCAGGAGCTAGGGACCAGTAAAAGTACAATAAGGAAGGAAATAAAAAGTATGCTATTGAGTTAATAACCTCCATAGGCAACTCCATCTAACCAGACATTCTGAGGAACATTTAAAACAACGCTTATAATTTCCCAGCAGAGGATCTCCAAGGAGAAACATTTCTCAGCTCCTGTATCCCACTGGTTGAAGTTTGTTCTCTGGTGTTAACTCCTCTGTACCTCCACACAAACCAGCCAGAGAAATCTTGGGCAGAAAGCAAAATACGTGCAATACATACTTGGAGTGAGTTGCCAGCAGAGCAAGGGAGTTGAATTTCATTTGGAACTGTGCTAAAGACACAGCTGGTGTCAGTCATGAGGTTGAGGGGATGGGGGTAGGAGGTCTACCAGCGGAATCTGATATATTGAACTTCAAGGTTCTTTTCAATGAACTTATTTAAACTTATTCTACAGATTTGCAGCTACATCTAGAATTATCATCCTCCAGTCAGAGCATCTCACTTATTCCTCTGGTCTGTGCATGTTCCATTTAACCTGTTAAAGTGTCTGATGCTATCACTGGCTGGGTCTTTTTTGAGTGGATAGACTTTAGCATAAATTCCTTCTTTACATAGTAAGTTAAGTACGCTTAAAACATTCTTTATAAAGATTTTGTGACTCTCTTTTGCCATCACATGGGCAAGAAAAGAGAAAATAGATAAATTTGACATTGTAAAAATTTTAAAATTTTGTGCAAAAACATTATTAGCTTAGTGAAAAGGCAATCCACATGATGGGAACAAATATTTGCAAATTATTTATCTAGTGAGGAATAAATATCTAACATATGCAGAAAATTTCTAAAACTCCAACAACAACAACAACAACAAAGCATGTGATTAAAAATGGAAAGGAGATGAACAGATATTTCTCCAAAGAAGATATAAAAGTGGCCAATAAGCAGGTGAAAATGCAAATCAAACAATATAACAATATAACCCCAGATCCACTGGGATGACAACTATTAAAAAACAAACAAACAAACAAACCCAGAAAATAACAAATGTTGACAAAAATGTAGAGAAACTGAAACCCTGGTGCACTGTTGGTACAAAGTAAAATGGTGCAGCCACTATGAAGAAAATATGGTGTTTTCTCAAAAAGTTGAAATAAAATTATCATCTGATCCAGAATTCCATTTCTGAGTATATGATAAAAATAATTAGAAGTGGAGTCTCAAAGATGTATACCCACATTCATAACAGTGTTATTCACAAGAGCTAAAACATGGAAGCTATGCAAGTGTCCACCAACAAAGGAATGGATAAATAAAACATCTATACACGCAATGGAATATTATTCAGAAAAGAAAGGAAATTCTGCCACGTTATAACATGGATAAAACGTGAGGGCATTATGCTAAGTGAACTAAGCCAGTCACAAAAAAGACAAATACTATATGATTTCACTCATATAAGGTGTTTAGAGTAGTCAAAATCGTAGAGGCAGAAAGTAGATCTGTGGTTTCCTGGGGCTGGGAGTGCAAAATGGAGGATTATTGCTTAATGGAGATAGGTTTCAGTTTTGCAGGATGAAAAGAGTATGGATGTGAATTATAGTGATCGTTGTACACCACCACAAATGTGTTTAAAATTATTGAACTATATACTTAAAATTGCTTAAGAGGGTATGGTGCCTGGGTGGCTCAGGCGTTAAGCATCTGCCTTCTGCTCAGGTCATGTTCCCAGAGTCCTGGGATCGAGCCCTACATTAGGCTCCCTGCTCTGCCAGAAGCCTGCTTCTTCCTCTCCCACTCCCCCTGCTTGTGTTCCCTGTCTTGCTATGTTGTTCTCTGTCAAATAATAAGCAAAATCTTTTAAAAAATGGTTAAGAGGGTAAATTTTATGTTATGCATGTTTTACCACAATAAAATTTTTTTAAAAAAATTAAAACAAGGTGGGAATAAGGATGGAAGAACAGCACGTCATTGTCATTTGTTCTGATGACATTGATCTAACACAAACAGAAGAGAAGGAAGGGAAAATGGGATAAACGTCTTGATGACCGAGTGGGTAATATGTGGGAGCCAAAGGACATTATTTAAATTTTGTAAACGAAAGAGTAGATTTTAAAATTCTCCTGTTTCTATAAGACCTTTAATTTATAAAGTTGTTTCCTTCTTTCCCTCCCCCAGCATGCCTCCAATGGAGGACCCTCCCTGTGTAGCTAGCTCTCTCCCAGAAGCAGTACTTTGCCAGACTGACCCTTTTTCATCTTAAGCACTTTCACATCCCTTCCAGTTGATCTAATATTCGTTATGTGTTTTGGTGTAACAAGTTATCCAAACAAACTTAATGGCTTAAAACAACCAACACTTATTATATTACAGTTCTTATGGGTCAGGAATGCAAGAACGGCTTAACTGGGTTAATTTCACTTCACTGGAGTGGGAGGTCCTCTTCCAAGCTCATTATGGTAGCTGGTGGCAGGAGACTCCGGTTCCTCTTGGGGTGTTAGCTGGAGGCCCCAGTTCCTCTCTGGGTATGCTTCTTCACGGGGTCCAGTGAAGTCCAGTCAACTAAGTCCAGCTGCCATGTTGCTTGAGTATCCTCCCAACATGGCAGCTGGCTTCCCCAGCTTTCTGGCTTCTCTTGCCTGGCTTCTCTCTCTCTATTTCCCAATAGAGAGAAAGAGACAAACAGGAAGAGAGAGAGGCAGGGACCAAGAATAGGATGGTATCTTGTGGCAACACCATTAGTATCCCACAGCACCTTCTTCTTTCCTTGTACCATCTGCTTGATTCTTCACCCCAGCATGGGCTTCTGAGTTTCTTATACCTAAATTGAAGGTTCTAATTTTCTTTTTCCTCCTGTGATATTGTAGACATGGGATGTGTGTGTGTGTGTGTGTGTGTGTGTGTAAAAATATATTTTTTTCCCCTCAATGATCTGTATGGGTTTTAGAGGTTAGGTAGAAAAAGTAGAAAAAGTTGTATTAGATACCCTTACCCTGAGAGAAACTGGAAGTCTCCCAATAAATAATTTTTGAATGTGTAAATGAATGAATAAATTGATACAAAACCGAAGGCTAACTTAATGAATGAAAAACGGATTTTTACAACCATGTGATAAGACTTGTTTTGGTTTTGGAAAAAATTGAGACCGGTATTATAATCAAAGTGTTCCTGGGTGAGACTAGAATGTATAAAAGTGGAACCCATTGTAAAATTTGGAAGTTTAGTGGCATGAAATCTTCTTGCGTGAGCAGAGCTCTGCCATTGGCATGACAGGTACGTGGAAGGGCGGGTTTACAAACAAAGTAAAATCAATACCTTGTTCAGTGGGGAGCCTATCTCCTCAGACTTCTCAGCTTCATGTTACTCTATTTTAAAACACTCACATACTGATTGGAAATGATTGTCTTCTCATGCATGTGCACCATGAAATGAACAAAGGCGATGGAGAAGCATGTCTGTGGGCATGCATATCCCTTGAGGCAGAGGTCCACACCCCCCTGGCTATTCAGAGATAACCCAGCCTGTGGTCTTAACTGACAGAAATCCCAGCAGCTTGAGGAGTGATCGAGCTTTATTATCAGACCTGGGTTCTGCTTCCCACAGTTAGCTGTCTACCAAGAGACCTTGCCCAAGATACTTTCCTTCTCTGAGACTCAAATTATTTGTCCAGAGCTTTAGGACAGGTTTTAACTTTCCCCCCATCAGTGCATTTTTTCTTATTAACACTTTTGGTTTCGGAGGCAATAATTTTTTGTACTATTGACTTCAAGTATTTCCAAGTGTGTTTGGCCAACCTCCTTTATTATTGTCACACTCTCAAAGGCATACTTTGCATTTCTAGGTGATTCAGGATGTCATATTCTGTTGAATCCCTTCTGATCAGGTTCAAAGATTTTGGAAATTAGATAATTTTCTCTTAAGGTAGGAAGCATGAGGAGTATGTTTTCTCAGCTGTGTTTCAGAGGTGTGATTCTGGAAAGAGGAATAACTGATTTTTGGTGAAGAAATTAGTGTTCTATTTTTCTAAAGTATGTCTTTTCTCCAGAAACGAAGGGAAAGGAAAGAAAGAAAGAAAACTATTAATACTGCCTTAACCTACAATTATTGTGAAAGTGGGCAAATGTATTGTAAATCATGGTTGCAAACCTTGATAGATCATTCTTTGTTGCTGTCATTGTTTTATTTGCTTGATTGTACATCATCATTTCCTATGGTTCCATTTAAGTAATCATTCCTTTTATTGGTAGATAATTTTATTACTTGCTTCTAGCACCAAAGAAGTCATGAGACTAAATTGTCAAAGATCACTTTTCAAATTATGGTCTTGAAAATTTTGGGAATTCACTAAATGGAATTAAAAAAAAGGGAGAGCATCTCAAAAATCTATCTCTGCAAGTCTCAAATTCTAGACAAATTAAGATAGAAAAGGAAAAGACTATTTAAAAGCTAGAGATTTTCTGGCCATTAAGAAAAAAAAAAAAAAAAAAAAAAAAAAAGGAAAACCATTGGCTTTCCACCTCCTGGCCGTCTGTCTTTCAAATCACAGGACAGGGTTGCATGAAAGGAATGTAGACTTAAAAAACACTTTTAAGAATTAGGGGGCACGATATTGATTTCTTTCCACCAGAGGGCACCATAGACTACAAGCCAGGAACCATGCTTGAGGGCCTGGGTACATAGACACAATAATCCAAAGCAGCTACTTCTGGGTTTTATATTTTTGTACCAAGCCTAGGTTTTTAAGATCAACAAATGGGCATTATCGATTTTTCAATAAGGTAGGATTTAGAGTAAAGACACTATTGTGACTCTATACCTTTCTGACATTTTACCCTCTGGATGGGGGAGAAATCTTAAAACAGAGGAATAGCCTTACATTTATACCTATACTTCCATAAGGTTATTTATTTAGAAATTGGCTGATGGAAAACTGTTTGCTCAGGAACGCCATGACAGAGTCCACCTGTCCTGCCTGTTGGGATTCATCTGGGACAAGTATTTGCAATTGTGGGTTCTGTGCAATTGTCATAGGTTCTCATTTCCAAAGGAAGCTGCAAGGAAGCCAGGCCCTGTCCCTCCAGATGTTTCTCTAGTTCTTAGCTGTTACACACATATCCACTCACTTCCAACCCAGCAGTGCCCTGAGAAATCTCTGCCTTGTTCAGCGAAGATGACGCCCCTTGCATACCATCTGTTGAAAACCCAGACTTTGCCCTGAGTCTCCGACAATCAAATGCTCGGAAGCTGCCCTTTCACTCCCTTCAAATGCTGGGCCGAGAAACACAGATTTACTTGTCCTCCTTTTGTCCTCTAAGGGGCAAATTTTATGAGCTGAAAGCTCGCTTGCAGGCTCCTGTGAGTGTTCAACAAGCCACAGTGCATGTGCGGGATAACCCCCATGGCTGCTTTCTACTGGCTGATGGGGGCTGAAACAGTGCGTTGGAGAACGGAGCTCCGTTTGAAATTCATGGGCTGTCAGGGATCACAGCTGATCATAATTTCTCATGTGAAATGTGATTTCCCTCCCCCTGTTTCTTCTTGTTAGGCTACTGAGGAGGATTAAGTGTGTCTCCCAGCCTGTGACAAAGAACTTCTGCAGAGTGGTGGTGCTGGGAGGAAAAATTAAAAGAAACAAAGGCATCAGGTTTCCAGACTCTGACTTCTCAGACTTAGCAAGGGATGGCTGTTAGACATTCGGAATGATGAATCCTACGTGGAGAAAAAAAGCCCATGCTTCTACACTGTTTAAGTCATGCCCCAGTTTTAATAATTGTTGCCGCAGTCACTTGGGATAATAATGTGAACTTGTACCTAACAAGTGTCTCCTAAGAGTTAATGTAGCTTTACAGCTGGGTGGGCATCTGAGGCCTAACCTACCCACCCACCTTGCCTAGGACTCTGGATAGTGACAGTGATTATTTATATTCTCGCACAGCAATTAAGGAATTACTGAGTAATTTACATATGTAACTAAGTAGACATTCCACAGAGCATGGATAATTTTGTAAGCAAAGTTAACTTTTCTTGTGGGTCCCTGAACCACAATATCATCCCTTCCTTATTCTAATCTTGCCTGGACTAGAATAGTCTGGACTATTTTAGGTCCTCTACAAAGCCTAAATCCACCCCCTACAGAATTTAATTATGAGAATCCATGACTGCCCCATGTCAGAGCAATTTAATGGAAACATGGACTTTCAAACTGGGGGCTCCCGTTCCACTTAAATAGTAAAGAAGATTGATAAGTTGCAATTGATCTTCAAAGCTCTTGACATGGACACTCAGTCTGAGTGAAACTGTGTTTCTTTGCATTGGAATTATAGCAACAGAGTGTGGTTGCATCAATCAGAATGAATTTGATAATTAAGCATTTCTGACTAATAAGAATAGGAAATGAAACCGTTGCTAAGTAAAAACACGGTGTTCTCCACCACCTCTGCATCCCTTCTCTCATTGCCTTCTCTCTCCTTCTCTCCAAAGCATTTCAGGAATCCAGAGAGGAACTGTTATCTGTACTTCCTTACTTCCCATTTCCTCCATGACCCCCAGTTACTGCTTTCTGCCTTTTACTGAAGCTGCTTGCGGCAAAGTAATCGATGACTTCCTGATCGCCAAGGTCAACTGATGCGTTATTGGAATTACCAGCTGATTTCCTTCTTCCTTCCAGTGGTTCTCTCATCTTGTTGAAGTCCATCTCTCTGACCATTTTCTCTCCTCTTCCTCGGCCTACACTTACACATTCTCTTGAGTTTTGTTCTTAGCACTTCTTTCTCAATCTACATGTCTCCTAAGTCTCCTGCTCCGACTCAACTACTATTTATATAATGATAATTTCATAGCCTTTTCTCTGATTCAGACTTCAGACATGCAGCTTCATCTTTCTGTCTCCAGAACATTCCCACCCACATGTTGGGAGTGGAGACAAGCCATGAGTCCACTAAAACTCTTGCTTTCTTGGGGCCCCTGGGCAGCTTAGTTGCTTACGCATCTGCCTTCTGCTCAGGTCATGATTCTGGGGTCCTGGAATCCTGTGTCGGGCTCCTTGCTCAGAGGGGAGTCTGCTTCTGCCTCTCCCTCTTTTCCTCCCCCTCTGTTTGTGCTCTCAAATAAATAATAAAATACTAAAAACAACAACAACAAAAACCTCATTGCTTTCTTTTTTGTGTTTTACTGGGCACATCTCTGTGAGCCTTCCCTATAGTTATGTGAGGCCATGAGACAGACTTATGGCCAGTGGAGTATCGGTAGAATTGACCCAGGTCACTTCCATTTCTGGTTCCAGGGATGCCATGGATGATCTCCTAAGCTCTTTCTCTTCTCCAACATTGGAAGATGACAGTGACCCCACGTTCACCAGCCCAGAACAATCATACCACATTTTGCTGGAAAGAGGAACCAGGCTGTTTCAGACACTGAGAAGTGCGTTGTTGGTTACAGCAGTCGGATCATTGGGACTGTCACCGTGAAATAAAGGACTCAGATTTCTCCAAAACCAAACTCCTCTTGTTCCACCCACACTTTCCTATTTCAGTGAATGGCACCCGACTTCCCCAAACCAAAGCTTTATTTATTTTTTATTTAAATTCAATTAACATAAAGTGGTCTCAGAGGTAGAGGTCAGTGATTCATCAGTCTGATATAATACTTAGTGCTCGTGACCTCCCGTTTCCTCCTAATATGCAGCACCCAGCCACTCCACACCCTCATCCCACCTCCCCTCCAGCAACCCTCAGTCTGCTTCAAGGCTCTCAAACTTATCCTCCAACCTGATTTCCACATCCAGTCTCCCACCAAGCCATGAGAATTTGACCTCTTTAACCTTTCCATGGAGACTCTCTAGCTCAGACCCTTGTGGCTTCTGGCAGGCCTCCTGATCGTTCTCTGCTTGTAATCTCTCTCCTTTCCTTCTGTGTCTGTTGGGAAGTCCTTTGTAGCATGAGCTTGCTACAATTACCGTGAACCCTTGAATAACATAGGTTTGAACTGGGCAGGTCCACCTACCTGTGGATTTTTTACAGTGCAGTACTAGAAAGGTATTTTCTCTTCCTTATGATTTTAAAACATATTCTTTTCCCTATCTTACTTCACTGGCAAGAATACAGTATATAATGCATACACCATACTAGATATGTGTTAATCAGCTGTTTATGAGTTAGGCTTTCAGTCAACAGTAGTCTATTAGCAGCTCAGTTTTGGGCGAGTCAAGAGTTCTACACAGACATTTGTGCAGAGTCAAATATCTAACCCCCAAGTTGTTCAAGGGCCAACCATATGTCTTTTTAGTCTTAAAAATGAATAGCACCAATTTTCACTAAGAAAGGCATATATGTATATTTTAGAAACTTTGGAAAACTCAGAGAAGTATTAAACAGAATATAAATATCATTTATAATTTCATTGCCGCAGTACAAATACCAGTTCCAAGGCATCCTATGTTATTTTTATGTGTGTTTATTATATATAGTATTTTAAGTTTAATTTTCATTTTTATCAAAGTAATAAAAAGAAGCTAGTGCTTTTCAAGTACTTTGGGGATTTATTCAGTTGTTTTTTCTTCATATTTTTAAATGACATGCTTGGGGGCACTTTGGGGGCTCAGTGGGTTAAGAGCCTGACTTGTCCTCAGGGAATGATCTCAGGGTCTGGGATTGACACAAAGCTCTATGCTCAGGAGGGGAGTCTGCTTGTCCCTCTCCTCTGCCCCATCTCCCCACCCCCAACTCCTGTGCAGACTCTCTCTCTCTCAAACAAATAAATAAAATCTTTTTTAAAAAATGACATGCTTCTACTGATATTCTTTGATTTTTAAAATTTTTTTCTTGATTTTCAAAATCTTATGTTATCTACTCTGTACTATGGAAAAGGAAGATTAAGTTCTGTTGTATCTCACACAAACCTTCTACCTGACCTAAAATTTTGCCATTCTTTTTGGTTAAATCAATAATAGTCTTTACATTATTATTGCTCTGTAAATATTATTCAAAATTTATCTTCAAAACGTACACCGATTATATTTCTTTTCTTGTTCAAGCTTTTCCTTTTTCTCTTTTAAAGATTTATTTATTGATTTGAGAGAGAGAGAGAGAATGAGCAGGAAGGAAGTGCAAAGGGAGAGAGAGAGAAACAGACTCTCTCCTCTGAGCAGGGAGCCTCACACGGGGCTGGATCCCAGGACTCGGGGATCATGACCTGAGCTGAAGGCAAATGATCAACCAATTGAGTCATCCAAGAGCCCCTCAAGCTTTTCTTTTTTTCTGGAGTTTAATAAAAGTGTCTATTTATTGGCTTTTCATTTTTCTATATACCTATCACAAATTTATCTCCACATCCTCAAAGAATCAAATATTCTTTTCAATACATAAAAACACATTAGACATTCCTTTAAGTACATTCTTGTAGGGGCGGGGGCTTTCTTTATTAAACCCTTTCATATTCATGTTCCGATCTGGACTATATTTTTTTAGTACCCAAAACATTTAAATAATGCTTAAAATTAATTAAAAAGAAGAGAAACATGGAAAAAATGTGAAAAGGCTATTCATAAAAGAGGAAGACAATGGCCATTAAACATGTGAAAGTTTGCTTCATTTCATAGGTACTAGCAAAATTAAAAAGCCTGATGATTCTAAGTTTATTAAAAAGTTGCACTGATACAAACTTTTTGGGGATTGCATCAGAATCCCATGAAGTTGCAGACACGCATGACCTACAACAACCCATTAGAAGTTATATACCCTAAATGAACTTTTATTCTTATGTATGAGCAGAAGTGTACACTTATGCATTTGGCAGCACTGTTCTTAATGACCCTTAATGAGAACAGTTGTGATGTCCATCAGTAGGACAATGGGTAAATAAATTATGGCGTGGAATTCCATTCCATTCAAGAGAATGCAGAACTGCAATGAAATTAACGAAGTACATATCTATACAGATGAATCTCATATAACAAATGCCAAGAAATGATCAAGTGCCAATTTCAATATAGTAATTATTCCTATGAGGAAAGTGCTGGGGAGGTGATGCACTAGGAATACATAGAGGACTTCAATTGCATTTGCATTTTCTTTTGAATTAACATAGTGACTGCATTATATTATTTATACCTCTTTATCTGAAATATTCTATAACACATGGAGGAAAGAAACCGAAGTCAAATAAATCACTGGAGAGTATATTTGGTGTGAGTTTTCAGTATGTAGAAAGTGGCTGATTTCACTGGTTATAGGGTCCCCTTTGACTGATTCTCCAGGAAAAGGATTAAAAAAATGTTA
Source organism: Mustela nigripes (assembly GCF_022355385.1). Lineage (NCBI taxonomy): Eukaryota > Metazoa > Chordata > Mammalia > Carnivora > Mustelidae > Mustela > Mustela nigripes. The sequence continues at coordinate 73,775,397 of NC_081558.1, read as the reverse complement.
ATTGACAAAACATTAAAAAAAAAAAAAAGGGCTAACCACTTGATTTTCCTCCTTCTCTCTAAACTTGTGTTCAAGACTCGAGGCATTTGGATGGTGTTTGGGGCTGAGTCTCCCTGCTTGGTCTGTGGCTGTCGTGCAGTTCCATTTTGCCTCAAGGAAACTTTATGCCTGAGAGCTCATGAAACTGCAATTAAATATCTGACTAGAAAGGTGAGCTCTGAACATGTCAGCCTGTCACTGTAACTGGGAAACACTTTCAGAAACATTCAGCCTTCTGTAACCCTATCTTGCAGACCTGCGTGGAAATGTTGAAGGTTTTCCCAGATTTGCACTCCCTTTAAAACTGTAGGAGTTTGGCTTGCTAATTAGGCTAAGGTATGCTGCCGGTGATGTTTATTAACAGAATTTCTAAAAAAAAAAAAAAAGAAGAAGAAGAAGAAGAAGAAGAATTTCTAATCCAGTCCTGATTCTTCACAAATGTTTCATTTTTGATTAGACACATCTCTGCCTTGGATGGTCAATCACTTCCATTGTAATGATTAGAGAACCGCAGCATGCCCATGGGATAAAAGGTACAGTGTCAGGCGCCCCATACCGTCACAATCTAGGAATTGCGTCCTGTTGCTCTGTCCACCACTAAGGGGAATTCTGTGGAGCTCTGCAGCGAAGGCAATGAAATCACTCCCAGCTTTAGTAACTCACTGTCTAGTGGTGCGGTAAATAACTCTGGATCTCTGGGCAGCCTGTTGTAAAATGTTAAAATGTTAAAATGTTTACCATACTCACAAGGGTATAGTAAGGCTTACTAAATGTTTAGAAATTCCGACTAATTCTGCCTTTTTTCTGAAGCCTTCAAGATACTAAAACTAATTAGGTGCTATCTATGTATTAAGTGCTAGATGATGAATGTTTTTCCTGAGTTTTGAAATTCTGGGGAAGAAATTGTGAGGTCTAATTATTGTTGGCGGTGAATACTATACATGATAAATAGCATGAAAAAAAACTTCAAATTATTACTGTAGCAGATTTTAGCTATTTTACTGATGGGGCTGGGAAAAGGCGCTGTTTAAATTGAAAGTTACAGTAATCGTAAGGACACACTGAGCTCTCTGAACTTTCAGGATGGATCCTCAGGATGTCATGTGAGTGGAGACTATGGAGAATGATAAGTTTCTTTATGAGCTAATTTGTACCTAGAAAAGCCAGCTTCCAGAAGCATAGTCAATCTGGCCTAGAATATTCTGGTGTTTCAGGCAGATGTAAAATCTGCCCTTTGGTTGAGAAAAGAATGGCGGTGGATTTGGAAGAGAAGGAAATACTTCATTCATGGTTTCAAGGCATGACTCCCCCAAATTTCTAGAACAATCACCTAAAGTGTGAAGAGAGGGTCAGGCATTGAAACAAGAGTCCCGAGTGCTTTCTTTACAAAAACTTCATTGGTATTATCTCTCAGCTCTCAACCTGATCGCATCAGCCCCCACACTCCCACCCAAGGGTGCCTTTCTTATGTCCATGTGGGTTATACCACAGTCTGACTTATCCATTATAGGGAATAACTCAATAGCACTAGGAAAAAAATTGCATTTTAGTGATTGGCTATATCTGCTAGGTAAACTAAAGAATGATTATCCTTTAAATTATAAAATACTTTAGTGTTTAGAAAGTGTTTTTATTCTCTGATGGTTCCAGTCAGCGACCAAAGATCCATTTTTTTAAATAGTGATTTTATCAGCATAGGCTTATTTGTCCATTTGAAAATGTCTTGTGTATGAGGAGAACTATCTACAGCTTTTCAAGTCTTTGGTTCCTTTCATCAAGTTTTGAGGGGTAGGGAATCCAGAAACCTTGAAGTCATGTTCAAAACTTGTATTATTTTGATTCTAAGTGAATGAACGTCAATTGTATAGCTTAAGCTCAAAGGGAGGGAGGTATCTGGTTTAAAAGCCAACCTGCAGGCTGAGAAAGGATACTACTGAGCTCAGAAACATCTGGAACTAGGAACTTGAGTGCCGGCAGGACTCTCCTGCCACTCTGCCTCTCATTTTTGCTCTTCTTAGAGTTCCAATATCATTCTCTTTCCTTTTAAGGCACTTCTAGAGCTGTGTATACTAATGTGGTCTTTAATTTTCTTGAAGGTTTTATTTATTTATTTATTTATTTATTTATTTATTTATTTGAGAGAGAGAGAGTGGGAGAGAGAGAGAGCGTACATGTGTGTGAACCGGGGAGGGGGAGGAACGGGAGGGGGAAAGACTCTCAAGCAGACTCCATGCTAAGTGAAGTGATCTACGCTGGTATAACTGTGGGTTATACCACAGTCTGACTTATCCATTATAGGGAATAACTCAATAGCACTAGGAAAAAAATTGCATTTTAGTGATTGGCTATATCTGCTAGGTAAACTAAAGAATGATTATCTTTTTATCTGGTCTTGATCTCACGGCCCAGGGGTCATGACCTGAGTGGAAACCATTTAACTGACTGCACCACCCAGGCACCCCTTTAATTTCTAATTTAAAAAAAAAAAAAAAAGTGAAGAGTAAAGGCTTTGATATGGTTGGGGTGGAAGGTGAGAGGCATGAGAATACCTGACATTCCTACGAGAATCAGACAGTTGTAGCACAGAGAAGAGCTCACCGAATGTGACCGGTGTCATTCTCAGAAGGAATTGTGTTTGGGGCAGACAGAACAAGGGATGCCCATGGAGAAATGCTATTGAATCCTTCAACGTTTGTGATTTACAGATGTAGAGTGGGATAGTGATTTGTTCAAGGTCCTTCAGATCCTAAGTGATAGAGCTGTGACTTAAGCCCAGACTTCTGTCTCTGGGCCCCTTGTCTTCTCTGAGGTCTCACCATGTGATTTAATCTATGGGTCAGTAGCACGGAGCTCCATGTATGTCACAGGACATTATGATATCTGTAAGATTTCTTGGGAGGGCACAGGGAAATTCTATATTGTCACAAGTTTGGGGATGACCTCAGAGAGCCTGTGAGCAATGTTAGGGACATACCCCCACAGTCAACGTTTATTTATTGAGTACCTCCTCCCAGACTTGGACTGTGTTAGGCTTTCAAATTATAGAGGGGGGAAAAAGACATTGTATAACCACTTAACTAAAGAATTAAAGAAATTAAATATGCAAAAAGGAAAATTTTGTGATGCTTGAAGAGTATACAAAATAATATAACACAGGATTGTGCAGTTAGGAAGGTTTTACTTGAAGAAGACCCTAAGGTTATTTAACCATGTGAGAAATTATTTAATTCTAAGACTTGATTCCTAAATGTGGATAAACACTCTCGGTTTTCTTTCTAAAGGGTATCCAGTTTGGGGACTCATACTCTGAATTGAAGGGTGAAAGCCCTGAATTCAAATAAAAGAAAATACAATATCATCATTAAGCACTAATTAATGTTAGTTTCTATATCAGTTTCTATTGTCATGTAACAAAATAATTCAGTGGCTTATCACAACATATGCCTCTGCTCGTTGGTGGGGTTTTGCTGATTTACACTGGGCTTGATGGTGCAGGTCTATTTCAAGCTAAGGAGGCAGCTGGGCTTGGCTCTTTCCTGCCATTTGCCTCAGTTAGCTCCATTTGTATTCATCTCGGGGCCCAGCTGAGAGGACAGCAGCCACACAGGGGAACCACCTCTCATGACAAATGTGGAGGTATGAGAGAACGCGCCCATTCATGCAAGCAAGTTTTATGCTTTTGATTGTGTCATGTTTGCTGGCATCCTATTGGCTGAAAGAAGTTACATGGCTGAGTCCAAAGTCAAAAAGTAGAGAATATTCTTCTCGTGGAAATAGGATTGATGGGGGGTGGGGGTAGGGGCCTGGGCATGAATAGCTTTAAACTATTCTACCATCTAAACCATCTACCAGAGTCCACAGATGAAAGTATCTTTAGAAAGTGTAGTGAAAAAGTGCCTTGCTGCGTGATTCTAGAGAAGCATAAAATACTGTGAGAAAGTGCTGACTTCTAAGAGTGGTGAATATATATTTTTGCCACCAAAGGGAATCAATGGCTTTCTTTTTAAAAATTTATTTTCCCATATACTGAACTTCTACTCCATCTACTGTTATTAATTTCACGTTAGCCAAGTACATTAGTCAGGGCTTTCCAGGGAAATAGCACCAATAGGATATATACAGATATATAGAAAGAGATTTATTACAAGAAATTTGGCTCATGCAATTACGGAGGATGAGAAATCCCACCATCTGCTGTCTGCAAGCTCGAGGCCCAGAAAAGCCAGTGGTGTGGGTGCTGGAGGAGCCGATGGTGTAACTCCCAGCCAGAGTTTGAAGGCCCAGGAACCTGGATTTCTAATGTCTCAAACTAGGAGAAGAGACAGTAAACTTGCCTTTCTTTTGCTTTTTTGTTCTATCTGGGCTCTCAGTGAATTGGATGATGCTTACACACATGGTCGCGTGAGGGTGATCTTTACTCCGTCCAGGATACTCTTGCTGGAATACCCAGAAATAAAGTTTTACCAGCTCTAGGGGCATCCTTCGTCCAGTCAGGTTAATACCTAAAATTACTCATCATGCCAAGCGATCATCTGGTTTTATGATTTGTCTTTTGTTGCATTTCGGGGGTGGGTTGGGTGAAGACAGTAAGTATGTGACTTATCACAGTTTTTTCTTTTCTCAAAGCTTGGCTTCAGAGTTGAGTTAGTGATTATCATCAGTTTGAGTCACATTGTTATTTAGTCCGTGAATGTCCCCTTTTATTTATTTATTTATTTTTAATTTTTTCTTTCTAATCCTCATAACCCAGTCTCAGTCTGTTTTCCGTTCCTCCTCCAACTTTGGTAATGACTCTGAATTTTTTTTTTTAAGATTTTACATATTTATTTGACAGAGAGGAGCGAGCACAGCAGGGGGAACAGCAGGCAGAGGCAGAGGGAGAAGCAGGCTCTCCGTTGAGCAGGGCACCCTATATTGCGCTCCATCCCAGGACCCTGGGATCCCAACCTGAGCCGAAAGCAGATGTTCAACCACTGAGCCATCCAAGCTCCCTATGATTCTGAATCTTTAAATGTGTATCTTTCTTTCTGTATGTGTTTTTCCAAATTGTGTGTTGATAGTTTTGTGTTACTGTATTTTTAAGTCATGCAAATTATATATTGTGTTGTAGATCTCACTTCATTTCTTCTTTTTAAACTCAGCCGTTTTCTAATAACATCCCTTCGTGTTTCTGTGCAGATCTACTATTCATTGTTTTTCATTGCTATTTAGTGCTTGGAGGGAGGGTGTATCTACCACATTTTCTCATTCTCGCAAAGATGGAGACTCACATTGCTTCCAGCTCCCCATAACCATCAGTAACCTGAAAAAAAAATCCTTACACATATCTCCTCGTGTACTTATATTAAACGATTCTTTGGGATATTGTATTAGTTATTATAGACCAGCTTTTGTTGCAGTAACAGACAATCTCACAATTTCAGTGGCTTAATGAGAAAAATTCATTTCTCACGCATGCTACAGATACAACCCAGGTTTCAGTATATGGGATATGCTCATGGTGGTCCCTCAAGGATTCAGGCTGATAGAGACTCCGTGTTGGCATATGGGTTCTGTTATCACTGCGGCACTGGGAAGAGAGCATTCATCAAAAATGAAATGCCTCATATCTACTCACATTCATTAACCAAGGCAAATTTCCCGGCCACATTAACCTTCAACGATGGAGGAGAGAATAAGTTGCAATGCCTGGAAGATTGAAAGTCAGGAACATTTAATGAATAGATGAATAGCGTGTTCTACAAACAGGTGTCCAGGATTGGAATTTCTAGATGATAGGATATATATGCATGTTTTGCCTTACTGATGCCAGGCATTCCATAATGGCTGCACCTGTCCACATTCCACCAGCAGCATGGAACATGTCCATATTCTCACCAAAGCTCAGCATCATTCAGCTTTCTAATTCTTAGGCTAATTGGTATAAAGCAGTATCTCATTGTCATTTGATTTCATCTACCCAGTTATAAATTATTTTGAATATGACTTCATACACTTAATTTTAGATATTCTTTCTGTTAAGCTATATATTTATCTGGTAAACTGCCTTTTACTTATTTTCTCCTTGTTTTTCTTTCTTCTTTAAATTTGTAAGAGTTCCTTTTATATTCTGGATGTCAATATTTTGGTGGTTTAAAAATTGCAAATTATTTTTTTCCTTTCTGTGTCTTATGTATGAGCTCTATCCATGATCTCATGTTTTGAGCAGAAATTCTTAATTTTGATATAATTTTCGTTTGTATTTTCTTTTTTTTTTTCCTTCTGTGTTATGCTTCAGGATTATCTCCCTATAGTTTACAGTAATATCTTCTAAATTTTCTTTTATAGCGTGTCTAGCTTTGTTTTTCACATTTAGGACTTTAATATACTGAGAACCAATTTTATATCTAGTGGTATGTGAGGAAAAGTTTCACTTTATTTTGATTTTGAGAGAGTTTTCCCAAGTAATCTACTCTTTTCCCATTGGTTTGGTCATACTATTTTTATCATAATTAAATTTCCATATTTATACATGTCTACCTTCTATTTATTTCTCTTTTTTCCTTTTACATTTAAGATTAACTTAGTGATTAGTGGATATCTGTTCTTCCAAGTAGACTTTAGAGTGAGTTTATTAAGTTTCAAAAAAATAGAAATGAACTTTGAATGGTATTAAATTGAATTTGTAGGTTAATATAACTATAATTGACATTCTTACAATATTAACTGTCCCCCTCTGTGACTCCTACTGTGTTTTATGTGCTTTGTTAGATGTTTACATTTTTCTCTATGTAAGTGTTGTTTACTTAGTTTTTATTTAAATTTTGTGTAAACATGGCAACTTGCTAAACTTTATTAGAATTAACAATAGAATAGTTCCTATTTTTTATGTCTTAAGGCATATAATATTTTTATAAATAATAAAAAACTTTGTTTCTTTTGTGCCAAATCTTACCGCTCTTGTTTATTTTCCTCTCCTTGTACTATCGGCCAGGACTTTCAGAATTGTGTTAAGCATTAACAGTGTTGGTGTGCGTACAGATCTCATTCCCAGTCTTAAAGGGAATGTATTTAAGGTCTTCTGTTAAAAGTACCGTATGCTATAAACATGTGGTACATGATCTTTGATCTTTGTGAAGTAAAGAGATTCTCTTCTAATCTCAAACAGGTTGAGTTTTTTTTTAAGTGTCAGGGCACCTGGGTACCTTAGTTGGTTGGGTGTTTGACTCTTGGTTTCAGCTCAGGCCATGATCTCATGGGTCCTGGGATTGAGCCTTGTGTGGGACTTTGTGCTAGGCAGGGAATCTGCTTGAAGTTTCTCTCCCTCTGCTCCTCCCCCCACTCAAAAGCACTCTTGCTCTCCTTCTCAAATAAATAAATAAATAAATAAATCTTAAAACAAAAGATTCTTTTAAAAAAATCCTTAAGTACTAAAATTTTTTAAATGCTTTTTCTGAATCAAATGAGTCTCATTTTAAAAATTTTTTAGTCTGTTAGATGGCAAACTAGGTAATGCATTTTCTAATTTTAATCCCTCTTTGTATTCTTGGGATGAGCCCTACATGGCCATTATTAATTACATGTAAGTGCATTGTTGGACTCATGAGCTAAAAGTCAGATTCCTTACACTGCTATAAGGGTCTGTAGTAGAGCTCATCCCCTCCCCTCTGTGTCTCATCCCAAGTATCTCAGACTTCATTTTCTTCCACTGCGCTCATGCACTTTTTTCATTCCAGCCATTCTGGCCTCCTTTCTCGTCCTAGACCCATCAGCCACATTCTCACCCTAGCGTCTTTGCATTTGCAGTCCCTGCTTCCTACAAGGGTCTTCCTTCAGACACACTCCTTCGCCAACTTCAGCTTTATCCAGTGCTCCATCTTCTCGGGGACACCCACCTGCCATTCCAATCCAAAGTTGCAACATACCCACTCACCATTCTCTACTCCCTCTCTTTGCTATATTTTACTGTATTAACTATGTTTTTATTTTGTGTTTTTAGTTTTCTGCATTCTCAATGCTCTGGAATTTGTGATATCACTGACTAGGGGTGAGGCTGTCTCTCCTGGATCCAGGCAACTGTGAGAGAGGACAAAGAGCTCACCCAAACATGTCTTCCCTGTATAAACTAATGGATCCAGAACCCGCACCTCTAAACCATCACCTTTATCAAATTCTCCCACGTCAAGCCACTGTTTCTCCTGCCCTGAGTCAACCTGGATCAGGTACCAGACAACCAGTGAGAGCACCTATGCCCCAAAGACCACAGGAATTATTCAGACTGTCCAGTCTTATACTGTCTATCCTGCCCTGCCTTGCTTTTCCCACAGACAGCCTTATAAAGGCTGTGACCTCCATCTTCTGGTCACTTCTGTCCCCCAGCTGCCCTTGGTGCTTTCCCATGGGGCCCGGAATGACACGCTGTCCCTCCCTTTGCAGGGATCTGTGAGTACAAACTTACTTCTTCATGACACTCATTCCCATGACTGTGTATCTTACCAGACCTGATGAAATCAAATCTTGCATACAAATTTTGGAAAACTTATTTCTTATTTCTTATCACTTGGCACATAATATACCATAGAGTTTACTTATTTATATTGTTTATTATGAGTCTTTCCCAAGTAGAATGCAAGTTCCATAAAGCAGGAATTTATTTTATTTTTTTTCCACTTCCATATCTCCATTATCTAAAATGGTTCCTTGCAAATACTGGACCCTTAATAAATATTTATGAAAGAAATAAATTAAACACTAATGAGTAGAATGAATCTGTACTTTTCTCTTCTTGTATTGGTTCCAAAACCAGATAAGGAAAATGAGAAGCAGTCAATGTTGGCATTTTGATATATATTCTATCACTCAATTTATACATTTTTTATTTACAGTTGACTTCATGTTCTCATTTGACAACAACCATTTGAATGTTTGTTTAGCAGCTGCCTACTTTGTACCAGACACTGTGCTAGGTCCTGGGCAGGCAAGATGGACACAAATAAATACTATTCACTCTTGTCTACAGGCAGTTTTCAGTCTTTCATTTATTAATCTCCTGTTTAATATTGTATTATAGGCATTTCCTCTTGTTATGAAAACAAGTATCTCATGAAAATTAATTTTAATGACTCTGGGACAGAAGACTTAAAACAATTTTCAACTTATTACTTTGAGTCAGCAGACTAGGTTTGTTAATAGATACCTGTTTAAATGAGTTGTTGATAATTTTTTTAAAAAAGATTTTATTTATTTATTTGAGAGGGAGACAGTGAGAGGGAGCATGAGCAAGGAGAAGGTCAGAGGGAGAAGCAGACTCCCCGTGGAGCTGGGAGCCTGATGCGGGACTCGAGCCCGGGACTCTGGGATCATGACCTGAGCCGAAGGCAGTCGTCCAACCAACTGAGCCACCCAGGCGTCCCAAGTTGTTGATAATTTAAAAGTGAGCAGTTTAACATGATGTAATCCAGCTTTCCAGTTGTTCTAGAAAAGCAGGAAATTCTAGAAAATGGAGACTACATCCTCTAACTGATACTTCAGCCAAATGGCAGCATCTGATTGAGACTGGGCACTGGTTTGTCAGTAGAGTTTTCTTTCATCTGCCTGTTTCACTCATTTACATGAGTGGCCTCTGCTTACTCTGAATTTGTAACCTCTTCATAGAGTACTACATTATATGGATGTACCATAATATTTTAGCTGTTTCCCCAAAGTCATTGCTAAATGTGCTTTGTTGCAAACAATGAAAAAATCTCCATCTATATGTCAGTTTCCCCCCCCACCCAAGGGCAAATTCTTAATAAGAAAATTACTAAGTCATAGGGTAAGGATATTTTAATTGATTTTCAAAAAAGGTATACAGTTTTCTACTCCTAGTTAGGTACAAGGATGCATATCTCAATAATGGCCTACTGAAGCTGCATTTTAGAATGTCTTAAACTTTACTAATTTAATAAACAAACACTGAATTTTAATTTGGATTTTCTTTTTACCACCACTGAGATTAAATAGTTTCTGTATTTTATTGACAGTTATGCAATGCTATTTGCAACTTGCTTTTATTTTAATTTGCCATATATTCATGTTTGATATGAGAGCTTCCTGTATTAATTATAGTAATGATTTCTTTGACACAGATGCTATAAATAGTTGGTTTTTAAAAAATTTTCTCTATGTTTTCTTGGTTGAGTAGAAGTTTCTATTATTAATATATAAGTCAAAAGATACTTTTATTTTTTATTTCTTATTTTGTCTTTAAATTGACTGTATTTTTTCTCCTATGGAGATCAATTAAATAACACATGTACATTATATGTCTTATGATTGAATTTAAACACTCCATTCTTTTTTTACCCTGGAGTTCACTTCGATACAAGGTGAGAACTTAAATTTGTTGCTAGTGCCAACTTCTATTATTTTTTTTTAACTTCTATTATTTTATTTTTTACCAACACCACGTTACTATTTTGACAAATACTCATTAAATAATTCTCCTCAAATTATTTCCCCCGATTTGTGTACCTCACTTATTTTGTATTAAATTCTAATGTGCATTAGAATCTATATCTAAGTGATATGCTTTGTTTCATGAATCTGCCTCTAAATGCTTAAGGCATTTCGTTTTTAAAACTTCATAGTAAAACTATGGGGTCAGCAAAAAGATCACTGTTTGCTAAGGAGGCAAGGAAGGGATGAATGGTTAAAGCAGAGAGGGCAGTGAAAACTCTCTATGACTCTCTAATGGTAGACATATGTCATCATATGTTTGTCCAAACTCATAGAAGTACAACAACAAGAGTGAACTGTAATGAAAACTGAACTTTGAGTGATTGTGATGTGTCAGTGGAGGTTCATCAGTTGTAACAAATGTATTCCCCTGTGGGGGATGCTGAAAATGGGGGAGGCTGTGCATATGTAGGGGCAGGGAGCATATGAGAAATCTCTGTACCTTCCCCTTAGTATTGTTGTGAACCTAAAAATGTCTTCCTAAAATAAAGTCTTTAAAAAGAACTTTCTACTATATGTTAGAAGCCAAATCCCGCTTAACACCAATCCTTTTGATTTTAGTTTTTAAACATAACTACTCTTATTTAAAACAAAACAAAACACCTTTTTTTCCTAGAGGAAATTTAAAATTTATGCCAGAAAATATTGATAAAACTAAAATTTGGTCTTTTGAAAAGATGAACCAAAGCAATGAACTCTTAGCTAGAATAACTAAAAACAAAAACAAGTAACAACAAAGAGAAAGAGAGAGAAAAGACAAATAAAGTTAGAAATAGAAGAGGAGACCACAGCAGATATCTCAGAAATATAAAAAGATTATAAGAGAATATTTTGAACAATTATATGCCAAGAAACTGGAAAACCTAAAGAAAATGGATAAGTGCCTCGAAACATACAATTTACCAAGCTTGCATCAAAGAGAAATAGAAAGTCTGAATAGACCGATGATATGGTTTTAGTTAACAATTGCCAGAAAAACATTGAAATATTAATGATATTACATGTCTCTTCCCTGATTCTGGTTTATACGGAAATAGCTCCAGTTTCGCCTTCAGGAACATTGCCCATTGATTTGCCAATATCTTCATCAAGTTAATACATATCCTTCTCTTCCTAGTTTGTTAATTATCTTTATATGGAACTGGAGCTAAATTTAAACCACTGTCTTTTCTAACATCTACAAGTACAATTATATTTTTAAAATTTTGCTATTTGGTTATACATTAGATTATGAATTTTTAAATAATAAATGCACCATTGCATTTCTGAGTTCAGAATGAATTGTTCTTCATGTTGTTTAAGTTTGTTTACTCCTTTTAAAGATATTTATATTGCTAAATGAGATTACATAATAGTTTTCTTTTTTGTTGTATATTTGTCAGTTTTATGGTTAAATTACAACTATGCTTATAGTCTCCCTCTTTTTCTCTGTCAGGGTTAGCCTCTTTGAGGAGATAACATTTAAGCAAAGATATGAAGGAAATGAATGAGATAGCTATTATAGTTATTTGGGGAAAGTATTTGAGGCAGAGGGACCAGCTGGTAGAAAGCCCTAAGTGAATAATGCCCTTCAAAGTGCCAGGCAGGCTCTAGATCCAGGAATCTGAGGAGACACGAAACATCAATCTTTTTCTTGAGTCTAGTGATGAAAATATATAATGAATTTTTTAAAAGATTTTATTTATTTATTTGACAAAGAGAGAGAGAGAATGAGAGCACAAGTAGGCAGAGCGGCAGGAAGAGGGAGAGGGAGAAGCAGGATCCCAGATGAGCAGAGAGCCCCCTGTGGGGACTTGATCCTAGGAGCCTGGGATCATGACCTGAGCCAAAAGCAGATACTTAACCAACTGACCCACCCAGGCACCCCTGTGGAAATATATAGATTGTTCTGTTACAGTAAGAAAACTACCATGAGAAACTAAGCACATAATGTTCTTGGAGGACAGAAGTTAAAAAGGCTTCTAGCCCAATCTGGAGACAACATCTGAAAAGAACTTCTGCTGAAGACATGACTTCCCATTGTAGGCTGAATTGAACTTAAACTTAAGTTCATCACAAGCATGATCCATGTGAGAATAAAATGCATAAAGGTAATTTAACATTGAGCATAACGGAAGCAGTAGAAGAATGTGGTAATACGAATTGAGATGAGAAATTCAGGAGGGGCTAAATCAAGCTGTGCCGACCTGGGCAGTTTGTTATGACTATTCGCCATCAAAAAGCTCTAATAAGTGCTTACAGCTGAGGAAAAGCTTGACCACGTTTTGTTTTAGAAAAGTGACTGGTTGTCATGTGTAAACAATGTGGAACTTGGAGGAAACAAAACTGACAGCAAAGTGGTCACTTAGGGTTACTTGGTCATCCAGGCAAAGGCTGTGACAGACTGAACAATGTCAGAGAGAGGACAGGGAGAGTGGATCTGTAATCTGTCAGGAGCCAAGATGAGCAGGCACTGGTGACTGACTGGTCGGAGAAGGCAGTGATGGCCTGGACTGTGGATGCATTTCCTACATTTCTGGATTCTCTGACTGGGTATAATGTGATTGCATTCTACCAGGGTGGTTTCCGCCCCAGATAAGGAATGCTGGAAAAATAACATTTTGAAGGTATGATAAAGAAGCCAAGCACATCCATTAAAGACTTAATGTCAAAAGAAAGGCACTGGATTCAAACCCCCAAATGGGCTGTGTGTGTGTGTGTGTGTGTGTGTGTGTGTGTGTGTGTAGGTGAGTTTTAATTCCTTTTCTCCAAAAGTAGCATACATTTTCATAATGCCTCAGATCCGAGAGCTTGTTTTATTTTGTATTTGATGCTTAATATATGTATATGTGTTTATAATAAATTCTAAATATATCCAGAGGGCTAGTCTCTTAATTGAATTTCCTGAGGCATAACTCACTCCCAAGAGGTGCTAATAATCTGATAATTTCAGAACTTTAATACTAGAAATATTGGTGAGAGCAGTTGAATAACTTCTTAAAGACTCTATTAGTCATAGCTCTCTTTTAACTTTTACTGGAATAGGAATTTCTTTCATTATCCTTCTGTCACCCACATGCAAACCTTCCTGTTTTAGGAAGTCTTCAACAATGACCTTTTGATGTGTTATCATTCAAAAGACAAACTTATCATATCTAAAAGTATCACCTCAATCACGTTGCTTCTAGTAGGAAGAAACTTGCCCCTGATTTTTGAAAGAAGGTTAAATGAAGCCAGAAGGCTCCTGTGTTCTATCTCATTGACCTCCCCCTCAGGCTGTTCTTTGAATCCTCCCACTGGGTTGAATCAGTACTTCTCATGATGTGAGCCCTCAGATGTGAAAGAAGCAGCAGCAGCCTCTTTCAAGCAGGGAAGTAGGCAGGGTGAAGCTGCCATTCAGCACCTGGGCGGGGGGAGGGAAGGCTGCCTGGGGAGGGGTGGTGAGGCTGAGCCTGCTGGGCCTCAGGGTGCCCAAGGCCAAGCACAGCCCCCCCAGGGGAAGAGGCAATCCTGAGGAAAATGGCCGACGTGAGGGAAGAATGGCAGGATTTTAAAGGGGGGATGTAATCGTGGAGGAAGCTCTTCTGAGTGCAGTTCTTAGAACTAACAGCTCTGACAGAAATTCAAGCTGAGCGACTCTTGGGTATCTGCAAGTATCTAGGAGAATTTGGAAATGGTTTGGTTTATTTGGTTTGAAAATTGGGGAAGTGCTGTAAGCGGCTTCCTGATAGAAATTCTCCAGCGTTTGTATTAAACATGTCACTGTCACTGATACATTCCGATGGATTTTTGTGGTGTTGTCACCATTGTTATATAGCTCTGGTTCTTCCTTGGTGGCTTTTTGTGCACCCGATGGTGTAAAAACTGACTGAAATCATACCATCACAGAAAAATTCTGATAAGAATCATAGTTTCCACTTACAGAGAGTTGCTGTGTGTCAGCATAAGGACACTCTAAGGTAGGTATGGTTACGACAATTTTGCGACCTAGAAATTTGAGGCTGATAAAGAATGAGGGTGTTATCCAAGTATTATATGAACTACCATACAATAAAATACTGGCACTAGGATTCATTGTCTGGCTATGCTTATTCTTTGATTTGTCCCCCTACACCCTACATGTCTAAAGGAGAAGTTCGGGTGATTTTAAACCTTTGTGGTAAAGCACAAAAAACCTGGGAACATCAAAGTCAAGCTATGCTCAGAACTTCTGCCTACAATACTGACAACCTGTATGAAACTTTTCAGATATATCAACAACCATAAAAAATATATATATAGCTTAAACAACCTGGCAGACAAATTCATTTTGGGGTCAGAAATGCATGTCAAGGTTTATATATGAAAGCCAAGATTTTTAAAGCTTGTGGATGGGTAGATCTAAATAGTACAGCAACCTGAAAAATCATTTGATTAAATCTTTAGATCTACACTGGAAAGTTCAAGTGAATATAAAAATGGAAGAGGGGAGGTATTCTATCAGCCCTGAAATTTAGAAAAATGGTCCCAGCCACAAGGAACAAACCTCAAGGAATATCTACAATAAAAAACACAGATCAGGACCAGATGAACATCCGTGATAATACTGGACAGGCCGGTAATTTGGTGCTCCTTTAACCCCCTATTCTTTAATATCTAATAAGTATTCATTAATATAAGGGGTTGCGTTGGCAGGGGAAGGCTAGTCAGGGTCCTGGAGGAGGGCTAATCTTGGTCTCCTCCAACTTCCAATGTGTACATCCCTTCAACAATTAATAGCCCCCAGCCTCCTCCCTGCTGGAAACTGTTCAATAATAAATCCTCTATTATATTAGTAGGTTCCTTGTGGGCTTGATCCTTCAAGCAGCTTATCAAAGTATTCCTCCTGACCATATATAGTTTTTCTTTCCTGCTACGTTTAGCTATATTAGTATTTTTTACCACATTTCTGGTGGCCAATATTCTCTCCCCAGAGGAAGTATTGATAAATACAGTTTTCTTCCTTTTCATGTATAGGGGAGGAAAAATTTCCCTTTCTTCCCTTCTAGGTTCTTTGGCTGGTCTAATCAGACTGATATAAAACAGATGAACTGGGTAAATAATGAATTTAGTTTCATGTGGGCAGGAACACCAAAGACAGGAGGTGGGGAACTCCAAAGATAGGAGATTCCCAGACAGTCAGGCAATTAAGATTTTTCCTGAGCTAAGGAGAAGGGGGTTAGGGGTGTAGAAATTCAAAGGGAAAGAAAGCAATACCCAGGAAGATGGGTAAAGACAATGTTTGGTTGGTCATGCCACTCAGAGACAAAGGGACACAGAGAGGAAATGGAGCACACAGGGCCTGCCAGCAAACAGTTGACCATACCTAGAGGATACTCTCTATAGTTCTCTCTAGTGATAGTTCTCTGCCAGGGCTATCTAAATTGTAGGCTGTTGAGGGAGAGGGAAAAAGCTCTTAGGCCCCTCATCTTCAGCTAAAAATAATCCACACATCAAAGTGGAGGACCTTGGGGCAACCCGTCCTGAGCCTCTTCACTTGTGTCCAGTGATATCTTTGTTCCACAGTGAGGCATCTCTGGCTAATGATGGAGATAGGCGATCCCTCAATCCCCTTCTGATCAAAAAGCCACTAATTTGAAAGAAAAAGCTATGGATGTCCCATCATACTGGGTGCAGAATCAGAAGAATATTCAACCAAAAGTGGTCTTTGTCTTTCCTAATTTTTTTAAAAAGATTTTATTTATTTGACAGAGAGAGAGAGAGAGACAAGAGAGGGAACACAAGCAGAGGGAGGAAGAGAGGGAGAAGCAGACTGCGCACTGAGCAGGGAGCCTACTGCAGGGCTCGATCCCAGGACTTTGGGATTATGACTGGAGCTGAAGGCAGATCCTTAAGCAACAGGGCCACCCAGGTGCCCCATGTCTTCCCTAATTTAAAACGAGTGTGCTTAGGAGTGCGTGGAGTATGAGGAGGAAGAGGAGTGCATGGCACCTTTCAGTCTCCTCATCAACTGGGAACTGGCCTCAAGTGCCTCAAGGCTCGAGGAGGTTGGGACCTGGGATGGTGTACACTCTGCGTTTGCCTAGGATGCCAACGGAGGTGCTAAGGCTGCCTCCAGGAAAAAGCATCAAGCCAAGAAAGGGGGTCGCCCTGCGTGCTGGCCCCAAAGCTTTCTGCAGAGATATCAAATTCCCTACTCCATGCCAAAACAAGTCAAACAAACAAATGGAATTAAAAATACCTCTCCCCCTCCCTTCCTCTGCATTTTGGCTGCTGAACCAGCAAAGTCCAGAAAAATAAATTTTTCCCTTCTTCCTCCATCTTTACTGGAAGATTGAACAAGTGGTCCACATCAGCTATCACCCTTCATAAACTCATCTCTAATCCCAGGGCCAGGGGGAAAAACAAAAAAACCTCTTTCTGTAAAAATGAACAAATAGAAGGAAAGGTCAAACATAAAAGAGAAAAAAAATAACCCTCTGTTTAAATTCATATATAATTTAATTAATTACAATGAATTAATGAAGATAAAGAGTCAAAAGCAATATTATTATTGTTGTAAAGAAGTATGGTAAGAAAAATTAGAAAAACTTGAGAAAAATCTCTAATTGGTATGCTCATCAAAAGTCAGTAGGAATTATATCAATGAAACCTAACATAAGAAGGAAAAAAACTGGAGTTAAAAAAGGTTCATGGTTAAAATTGCTACAAGAATATGACTGACAAACTAAAATATATGATGATAGCAACTGAAAACCAATTGGGATGCTTAGAAACTTGAATCAAAGAAGGAGAAAAAAAGTACAAAACTCTTTTTTTGTGCTAACTTCTGGCAAGAAAAGGAGGCTATAGTCATTAATACTCTTCATGAAATGTTTCTAATTCTCTGCTAAGGTTTCCAGATAAAAACCAAGAGGATCCAGTTAAACTTGAATTTCAGTTAAAACAGTGAATTTTTCAAAAAATATCAGTATGTCTGAAATATAGCATGGAGACATATCTAAACAAAAATTATTATTTGTATGAAAATCATATTTAACTGAGCATCCTGTATGTTTATTTATTAATCTCTGGCAACTCTACTCCATCTCAAGGGTATGCTAGAACTGTGTTTCCCCACTTCTTGAAGACAGTAAGTACGGCTCTGTTACTTGCTGTGGAGTGTGACATGACTGTGGAATGGCTTTGAGTCACTGAACACTGAAGGGATTGAGCCAGTGAACAATCTGACAGAGTAGAAGCCTCAGTCACCCCACCTTCAATACTTACTCAGAGGGAGAATAAACCTTTGCGAATTTAAACCCTCAAGCTGGGGGTTATTTGTTATTATCACACAATCTGACCTGTCATAACTAGACTGATCGTGACTGAGTGCAAAAGCAAAGATGACAGTTGGGAAAGTAGGTGTGCATATATTTGATATTCAAAGACACTTCCACTCACAACCTGTTGACCGGAAATAGTTACAGGCACCACTCAAGAGTAACAGTAGCCACAGTCCTGTTTGGAGGTGGGGAAAACCAGTAATAATGTGAACAACAGGAATACATCCACACAGAGGAAAACACAGCAGGAAAGGGGAAAAAAATAATGTCTAAATGAAAAGATTTAGAAATTTGATCGTGGGGCGCCTGGGTGGTTCAGTTGGTTGCGCATCTGTCTTTGGCTCAGGTCATGATCCCAGGGTCCTGGGATTGAACATGGGGCACCCTGCTCAGCAGGGAGCTTCTCCCCCTCTCTCTGCAGTTTCCCCTGCTTGTGCCCTCTCTCTCTCAAGTAAATAAATAAAATTAAAAAGAAGAAGAAGAAGAAGAAGAAGAAGAAGAAGAAGAAGAAGAAGAAGAAGAAGAAGAAGAAGAAGAAGAAGAAGAAGAAGAAGAAGAAATTTAGTAGCAACAATAAATGTAAATGAAAAGCAAATGTCTAAATATTAACAAGTATATATTGATAAAACAATAAATAACACTTAAAAGACAAAAATTAACTATCTTTGATATGTAAAAGATTTTCAAGGTGCTGCCCCATATTGCTGGTGGCTATCCAATACCCTTGTCCAGTCCTTCATTATGAGAAACTGGATCTTATTGATTTATTTTGGGGGTGGAGCATACTTCTAGTTTTACTTCCTATCCTCCTTTTCAGACAAGGGTTGCCAGTGCCATAGTTCTGACCAATAGGAAGTGAGTGGAGGTCAAGGGCTGTTGGAGGAGGCTGGAGGGGTGTGTGCAGAGAGGTGTGGTGGGGGGGAGCCTGGAGGTGTATGCAGAGGGGAGGTCAGAGGAGTGGGCTCAAGGAAAATGGAGCAAACTCAGCAGGCACAAGCTTTTTGCTTTTGCCCTTTCCCCTGTTCGTACCTGGAGCACTTTCCTAATGCTGGAGATGGCACAGACATTTGTGACAATAGGGAAGTAAGCAAGAGATCAAAAGCCTTGAGCTAAGGATAGATGAATGGAAAGAAAGGAGCCTGAATGTGGACTTCTTTTTATATGAGAAAAATATTTTTTTTTTTAACTAAAGGCACTGTATGATGGATAGTCTTTTAAATGAAGCCAAATATAATCCTTAACAGATACACAGATAAAAAAGAAATACCTTTTTTTAAAAGATTTTATTTTTAAGTAATCTCTATACCAAATGTGAGGCTCATGGGACTTGAATTTATAACCCTGAGATAAAGGGTCACATATTCTACTGACTGCGCCAGCCAGGTTCCCCAAAAAGAAATATATTTAAAACACCAAATTAAAATGGGCATCTTTGCCTTCACAAAGGAAAATTAAAATTTATAATAAAATGAGAAAATGTATTGATAATGGCAGAGTGTTGGGGAACTACAGTTTGTAATTGGGGGGTATAATCTAGTTCAGTGCTGGTGGAGGTTATTTTAGGGAGTACACAGGAAGCTTTTTACAATGTGCTTAAGTTTATGACAAGCAACCCCATTTCTCAAAATGTATCCTCTGGAAAAGCTCAAGACAGGTGTGAAGAGAATGTTCTGAAGAACCTCACTCCAGTAATGAAAATCTGAAAACACAATGGCCACATTAAAGGTTTGTTAAATCAATCAAAATAATTTTATCATTTTAAATTTATTATAGAATCTTATATATGAATATATAAATTAGATAAAGTTACAATTACTATGACTGAATTAACATACAAAAGTCCATGATATAGACTGTTACGTCACTAGTAACACACACACACACATGAGCTTATATGCAATTTTTACAGAACACAATGATACTAAGTGCAACCTGCTGTTTAAAATTAAACATGATACCCTGCCATTTTAGTTCATTCACCTGTATCATAGTCTTTCCTACCAGCTTCCTACAATCCCTTACAGTCTTCTAGGCAGAGAAGTTTTTACAGTGGTTCATAGTCTTATCTGATCTGCCTTTTTCTTTGTGCTTATTTCCTTTGATTTTAATTTTACTTCCTCCTCTCCACCTATAAACTATAGGTTTATAGCTATAAACCTATATTTTACTATTTTTAAGATAGTTTAGGTATTTAACCCCTCAATTCTTTTACACTTCTAGACTGTAGAGTGTGGTGGAGGGTAAAAATTAAGCTTTCTTTCTCCCCCCCCCCCCCCCGCCATTAGCACTTTAACCAATTTTCCTTGCAATTCACTGAGTGAAATCTTTTCATACAAATCTTTGTAAGGACATATGTTAAATTGGCCATACGTCTGGAAATCCAGAAATCTGAGTTGAGTAGTAAAACCTCCCAGTGTTTCTGTTAGGGGACTTTAGACAGTTATATCCTTGGTCAGGATCCTCCATCCACATTTGTAAGATAAAAACATCCCTTGTTTTTTCGCCCATAAATGTCACATATGATAGAATGCTAAATAGCTTTATTTGTCTGGGACTGTCAGAACAAGATAAAGGGTGGCTCATTTGAACAGATCACACTGTGGTAAAACTTCCTGTCTCCCCAGTAACTACCTTTCCTAATTCCATACTAAAGGAGAAGTGATGCAGTAGAAGCGTGGCTGGAAAATAATCAGAGAAGAAAGAACAAGGCAAGGTAAATGGAGAGAAAACAATGAAGACCTGGGGCACCTGGATGGCTCAGTGGGTAAGCGTCCCACTCTTGATTTCGATTCAGGTCAAGATCTCACAGTTGTGAGATCAAGCCCTGGGTGGGGCTCCATGCTGGGAGTGGAGTCTGCTTGAGATTCTCTCTCTCCCTCTTCCTTTGCCCTGCCCCCACCTCATACCTACACATGCATGTTCACTTTTTCTCTCTTAAACTTTAAAAAAAAAAAAAAAAGTGCATTCCTAAGGATGCCTTTGATCTTTGAGACGCTTAAGTGCTCTTTGGATCAGAGACCTACAAGACAAGGCTTGAGAAACAGCCCAGACCAGCTAGCTGCCTCTTGAGTGACACCAACTGGACTCTTCCAGGTGTATTCAGAGCTCCCTGCTTATGTAGTGGTATTCTCATTTTCCTTTCCAGCCTCATGACTCAATTCCTGTGTAGCCACAGTCCTCCCTCTGGCCACAGAGGTTACCCACACAAGCCTGAGGGGACACCATGAGATACCATTTAGAAGTCCTCTTTCTAAATGAGAGAATTGCCATGGTCCCAGGAAGCCCTGACAACCCAGGTGTGAGGGAGGAAGTGCTTTTGAAGTGGCTGAAAGGTCATGTCTTCCCAGACGAAGCTTTCTGAAATTATAGCCCAGGAGGAAAAATGGCTGTGTGCCAGTTCT
Source organism: Mustela nigripes (assembly GCF_022355385.1). NCBI lineage: Eukaryota > Metazoa > Chordata > Mammalia > Carnivora > Mustelidae > Mustela > Mustela nigripes. The sequence goes on along the minus strand of NC_081558.1, from coordinate 73,754,198 downwards.
AATACATGTTCCAACTCAAGGTGCAGCCTCAGAGGTCTAGAAGGTAGAAAAAAAAATGAATGTACCTTTGATGACTTCTGTTCTTTTTCCTTTTTGCCTTATTATTTTATTCTGCTTGGGAAATAAAAAGACTTCTTACAGCCAACCAGGGAGGAAAGAGTGAGTTCAGAGCAGTGCCATTTTCCCCGTGCGTTTATGGATTTTGCTAATTTCAAGATTAAATTATTATATTTTAGATAACCAAAGGAATAACTAAAATAACTATATCTGTAGTGTTCAGGCAGTATTTAGTTCATTTAGAACTCTAAATTTTAGTTCAGTTGATATTTTCTATGGCACTACCATATGACCAGACACGTACCTGGAGGAACAAAGAATAAATAAGACATGATTCTTGGCCTCTCAAATATTTCAGTATGGAAGTGTAAGGGGAAAAATGTTACATCGAGCATTTTATATGTTAGTTAAATATGAATGTTCCTGTTGTTTCACAGTATCCAAGAAGGGTCCCCGACTAAGAATAACAGGAACTAAGCAACCCCACATTATAAAATACAAGATCATATCTGTAGAACTTATATATTGGGGAAGTCAGAAGCCAGTTATGCCAGTATTGGCCATTTGTTTAAAAGTTAAACATTCATTTACCCTATGGCCCAGTAATTCCTCTTTTAGCTGTTTATCCAAAAGAAAAACAAATATATGTCCATACAAAGATTTGTATACAAATGCTTGTAATAGCTTTAAACAAAATAGCTAAAAACTTGAAAACTCAAATCTTCATCAACATATGAGTGGATAAACAAATGGTAGTATATCCGTAAATGGTTCACTACTCAATAATAAAAAATGAACAACTGAAAAATGCAAGAAAACACAAATGGCTCATGGAAACATGGTGTTAAGGGAAAGAAAACAGATACAAAAGAATATATATCCTATGATTCCAGATATATGGCTGTAGGATAGGGAAAAACTAATCAGTAATGACACAAAAAACAGATTAATGTTTTCCTGGGGCTAGGGGATAGGGTAAGTGTGTTGAACATTAACTGCCAAGAAGCATGAAGGAACTTTTCTTCCTCTCTCTCTTTCTCTCTTACTGTCTCTCTTTCTTTCAAAAGATTTTATTTATTTATTTGAGAGAGAGAGAGAGAGAGAGCACCAGCAGGGAGAGGGGCATTGGGAAAGGGAGAAACAGACTTCCCACTGGAGCGGGGAGCTCAATGTGGGGCTCAATCCCAGGACCCTGGGATCATGACTTGAGCTGAAGGCAGCTGCTTAACCACTTAAGCCACCAAGGTGCCCCATGAAGAAAATTTTTCAACTATGAAAATATTCTACACATCTGACTATGGTGGTGGTTACAAGGTTGGTTCCTATACCCTTCAAGTGGGTATATTTTATTGACTATGAAATACACCTTAATAAAGCGGTGTCTTTAAAGAGCCACTTACACCAATGTTTGTTCTCCCAATAAGTATGAAAAGACTAAGAATTTAATAGAGATTTGAGAAAAGTGGAAGAGTTCTTTAGAGAGAGAGAATGTTGTAGTGGGAAGGGAGGAGAAGTGTTCACTCACCATAAGCGATCAGGGACTTTGAAAGAACCGCTCGGATAACCTGACATATATTTCCTAGAAATTGTGAAATAAAACCGCTGGTACCTTATGTCTAAAACATCTCAATCTGAGAGGACAAATAGAGGACAAATAGGGTTTTCCTGAGCTGTGGAATGAAGAGGGAGGAGCGCCCTGAAAAGGGCTTGCTCTTCCAAAGTTTGATGGGTCAAGGAGCTGCGTTTGCTTCCTGAAGGCCAGATGTGGGCCACAGGAAGTCATGGCTAGGGTGAGGGACAGTGTTAAGAAGTTATCTTGAAAAGGCCACTGTAAGTGGAAGGTTTTGCAAGTTTTAAGGGCTTATGAGAACCCACAAAGCGCTTTACAAAAGAAACAGAGTTTTAGGGCATTGATTTTCTCAGAAGGCACTAGATTGTAGAGTGTGCTTCACAAATAAGATGCATCTGTCCCTTATCTCTCCTTCTACCAACCTGCCCACCACTGAAGGATCCAGAAGTGGCTTCATACAGGAAAGAAGAACAGAGGAGCAAGCTAGGAAGTTGAGACCCACTCCTAGTCTGAGGCCTGGACTAGACTAAGGTGGAGAAGTTTTAAACTGAGTAAGAAGTTGCAACTCTGACATGAGGGGGCATTGGGATTTTTAATGCCTTAAAAAATAAAATTAATATGAGGGAATCACTGGAACCGTTCATGAAATTCAGTCAGCTCCCTACTATAGTGTTTGGAAAACATGAGTTCACAGAGTAGCTTGAAAGAGGTAGTGGTGAAAACAACAGCAACAAAAATAATTGCTTCCCAGTTATATCCTCAGGGTCCCAGTCATCGACTAAACCAGTTAAAATGTGACTTCAAGAGTTGTATTGGAGGGAGGAGTCAAGATGGCAGAGAAGTAGCAGGCTGGGACTACATCAGCTAGCCGGAGATCCGCTAGATAGCTTATCTAAAGATTGCAAACACCTGCAAATCCATTGGCAGATCGAAGAGAAGAAGAACAGCAATTCTGGAAACAGAAAAACAACCACTTTCTGAAAGGTAGGACTGGGGGAGAAGTGAATCCAAAGCGATGGGAAGATAGACCCCGGGGGGAGGGGCCAGCTCCTGGCAAGCAGCGGAGCAACGGTGCACAAAATCAGGACTTTTAAAAGTCTGTTCCACTGAGGGACATTGCTCCAGAGGCTAAACCGGGGCAAAACCCACACGGGGTCAGTGTGGCCTCAGGTCCTGCAGGGTCACAGAAGGATCGGGGGTGTCTGAGTGTTGCAGAGCTTGCGGTATTGGAACGGGAAAGCCAGCTACAGAGACAGAGCCAACAGTAAGCTCACAGCTCGGTGTTACCTTGAACCAGTTGCAGGCTCGGTGAGCTCGGAGCGCGGCTGGAACTCAGGCAGACGGGAGTAACTGGGCGCAGTTCTCTGAGGGCGCACTGAGTAGTGGGGCCCCGGGCTCTCGGCTCCTCCGGGCCGGAGACCAGGAGGCCGCCATTTGTATTCATATCCTCTGGAACTCTAGGGAAAGCGCTCAGGGAACAAAAGCTCCTGAAAGCAAACCCGAGCAGATTACTCAGCCCCTAGGAAGGGCGGTGCAATTCCGCCTGGGGCAAAGACACTTGAGAATCACTACACCAGGCCCCTCCCCCAGAAGATCAATAAGAAATCCAGCTGAGACCAAGTTCAACTACCAAGGAGTGCTGTTTCAATACCAAGGAGAGCAGCAGAATTCCAGAGGAGGAGAAAGCAAAGCGCGGAATTCATGGTTTTCTCCCTGTGATTTTCTTTTCTTTTTTTTTTCCCCTGTGATTTTTTTAGTCTTGCAGTTAATGCAATTTTTTTCTTTTTCATTTTTTTCTTTTCTTCTGCTAAATTTTTTTTAACTTTTACCCTTTTCTTTTTTAACGTTTTTTAACTAGTTTATCTAATATATATATTTTTTCTTTTTATATTTTTCTTTATTCGTTTTCTTTTTTAAAAATTCTTTTCTTAATTTTTTTTCTTTCTTTCTTTTTGAACCTCTTTTTATCCCCTTTCTCCCCTCTCACGATTTGGGATTTCTTCTGATTTAGTTAAAGCATATTGTCCTGGGGTTGTTGCCACCCTTTTAGTATTATACTTGCTCCTTCATATATTCTTATCTGGACAAAATGGCAAGGCGGAAAAATTCACCACAAAAAAAAGAACAAGAGGCAATACCGAAGGCTAGGGACCTAATCAATACCGACATTGGTAATATGTCAGATCTAGAGTTCAGAATGACAATTCTCAAGGTTCTAGCTGGGCTCGAAAAAGGCATGGAAGATATTAGAGAAACCCTCTCGGGAGATATAAAAGCCCTTTCTGGAGAAATAAAAGAACTAAAATCTAACCAAGTTGAAATCAAAAAAGCTATTAATGAGGTGCAATAAAAAATGGAGGCTCTCACTGCTAGGATAAAAAGGCAGAAGAAAGAATTAGTGATATAGAATACCAAATGATAGACAATAAAGAAGCTGAGCAAAAGAGGGACAAACAGCTACTGGACCA